>NC_056750.1:144245054-144590054 GCF_019279795.1 Protopterus annectens
AAGAGTTTCCTACTTATTCTGATTCTGATGTGGATGATTCCACTCCTACAGCTTCTCCTCCTGAGGATTTTTCATTTTCAGAGACTCTTCACTCCATGAGGGAGCACTTTAAATGGGAAGGCCAGGATTACTCTGATTCCAGGAAAAGGCTTAGGGAATTCTTGTGTTTACCCCAGCATAGGCCCTTAGCTATTCCTCCTGTGTTGAATGTGGTGGAGGATGTTTTTGCAGAGGCTTCCCTGAACCCTGACTCCTTGCCTCCTGCTCCTGTTAAGCCTGATAGGTATTATAGGGTGCCCGAAGCTCATAAATATTTGTTTAAGAGTCCTAGGGCGGACCCAGAAACTGTTTCTCAGGGGCCTAAAGGTGTTAAAGCTTCTGTGGTTAAAAATCCTGTACCCTCTGATAAAGAGGCAAGGGCTTTGGATAGGTGGGGTAAGAAAGTATATACTTCCTCCACTCTAGCCATGAGGGCGTTGAATTGCCAGTTTCATATGCTAAAATATCAAAATTATCTCCTTTCACAATTAAAATCTAAGGTGGATGCTTTGGCGGAAGGTATTGAGTGTAAAGAATTGCTGGATTTGGTTCATGTGTCTGAACAAGTGGGTAAGCATTCTTTGCAGTGTGGTTTTGATGCTGTTCAGGCCTCCTCGAGGGTGGCTGCTACTAGTTCTGTTCTTCGCAGACATGCCTGGTTGAAGGATCAGAATTTAGCTGAGCATGTTAAGACCAGGATTTTGGATGCTCCTTTACAGTCTGATGTGTTGTTTGGACCGCCTGTGGAAACAGTTTTAAAGAAAATGGAGGACAAAGCTAAGTCTATGCAGACTGTTAAAGATTTTTTGCAGGTGCAGCCTCCGAAGTTTAGTAGAAATTGGCCTGCTAAGGGGTGGACATATCCTGCTTATGGTTCCCAGTCTAGGGGTAGGTCTAGACGTGGTAGGGGCAGGGCTCGAGGTTCGTTTAGGCCTAGATCAGACAGTTCACCTGCTCAGACTTCTGGTGAGGGCAGGGGTCAGTCCTTTCGTAAGCAGACCCAATGACCTGCCTTTTCAGCTGCCAGTGGATTCTCGTCTGGCAGCTCCTTTGGGAGGAAGACTGTCTCTTTTCAAAGAAAATTGGGATTTAGTCACTCAAGACAGATGGGTGCTGGATATCATTCATCACGGTTACAGATTTTATTTCCACACACTGCCGCCTTTCAAAGGCATGCCAGATGTTCCTCCTCCACAAAGAAAAGAGGCTCACAAGCAAATTTCTCAGTTACTCCAGATAGGGGCCATTCAGCCAGTCCCTGTATCAGAAAGGGGCTTTGGATTTTATTCTCGCCTGTTCCTAGTACCAAAGAAGGGGAACACGTGGAGACCAATTTTGGATTTATCTATCCTCAACACTTATCTGGACATTCCCAAGTTCAAGATGTTGACGTTACAACAACTGTTACCTCTGCTGGGCAAAGATCACTGGATGGTAACTTTGGATCTCAAGGAAGCTTACCTTCATGTGCCTATAAGGCTAGGTTGCAGGAAGTATCTGCGGTTTCGAACTGGAGATTTTCATTATCAGTTCTCTGCATTGCCCTTTGGCTTATCTACTGCGCCCAGAGTATTCACAAAGGTTCTGGCTTCAGTGATAGCTTACTTCAGGCTTCAAGGCATTCAAATCTATCCTTACTTGGACGACTGCCTGATTCTGGCTCAAGACAAGGAAGACCTTCTACAGCATCTGGAATATGTCATAGCAGTGCTAAGATGCCTGGGGTATTCTGTGAACGAAATAAAGTCCAGTCTAGTACCCTCTCAAGACATGTGCTTTCTGGGTGTGAGACTGAATACAGCAGCCCAGATGGCCTTTTTAACCCCGGACAAACAAAAGAGTCTGTCACTTTACTTCCATCAACTATCTCATCAGTCCGTGCTGACTGCAAGGACAGTCCTTCAAGCATTAGGGTTCATGGCATCTTGTATTCTGGTGCTTCCCAATGCCAAACTGCATATGAGGAAGCTGCAATGGTATCTCAAAATGTATGGACACAGCACTGCCAGGATTTGGACACTGTCATTCAAATAATACCTTGCCTTCAAAAGGAATTCTTGTGGTGGGCTCAGGAATGTCACCTAAACAAGGGACTCTCTGTGACCCGGCCAGAGGCGAGTCAGGTTTTAACGACAGATGCCTCGGATACTGCTTGGGGAGCTCATCTAAATGGAAAGTGGATACAAGACAAGTGGCCTGCCAGACTACAGCATCTACATATCAACATGAAGGAGATGTTAGCAGTCCAGTTTGCATTGATAGCTTTCAAGGAGTTACTTCTTCCAGGGCAGGTGTTGATTCTAACAGACAACACAACTGTCATGTGGTACATCAACAAGCAAGGGGGAACACATTTTTATCCTCTATGCAGGCAAGCAATGATTTTATGGGAGACTGCGTTAAGCCTGCAACTAACTCTTCAGGCAAGGTTTCTGCCAGGAGCACAGAACTCCCTAGCAGATGTGTTAAGCAGACAAATCATGGATCCCCACGAGTGGAAACTGGATCTTCATGTATTTCAGAAATTGACAGTGTCATGGGGAACTCCAGACATAGATCTGTTCGCTTCTCCACTAAACCACCAGCTGCCAAAGTATTGCACAAAGGGGTTTCATCACACAGCTTGGAAAGTGGATGCTCTGTCTTTCAGTTGGAAAAACCTTCATGTCTATGCCTTTCCACCTCTGCCTCTTCTTCCAAAGGTATTATTAAAGGTCAGACAAGACAGGCCAAGGATGATTTTGATAGCTCCAGATTGGCCTCGACAACACTGGTATCCACTACTACGGAGTCTGGTAAGGAAGCCTCCATGGCCTTTACCTCTGATTCCTCATCTGTTATCTCAGAAGGATGGTCATCTGCTCAATGTCAAGCTTCACTCTCTTCATCTAACAGCCTGGCATATTCTCTCTTGAAGCACAGCAGGTCTCAACTTCCTCAGCAAGTTTTAAATGTGATTATGGAAGCTAGAAGACCTAGTACAAGGAGGGTGTACGCAGACAAATGGAAGAGATTTTTATTTTGGAGTACAGCAAAGAATTTGGAGATTTCTGAGCCTAATTTGAGTGTGGCTCTTCAATATCTTACTGAGTTATTGGACAAAGGTTTGTCCTTCTCTTCCATTAAGATTCATGCTGCAGCGATTTCAGCTCATTATGATTGCGACCCACCTTTGTTTTCGCATCCTTTGTTCAAGCAGTTTCTTAGAGGGGCAAAGAATATAAGACCCCACGTGAGCTCCTACTCCTGCTTGGGATCTCAATTTTGTGTTGGAAAAACTTACTCTACAACCTTTTGAGCCTGCGGCTACTGCTGAGTTGAAATACTTGTCATGGAAGACTGCTTTTCTGTTGGCCATTACTTCTGCAAGAAGGGTGTCTGAGTTGCAGGCCCTTATGGCAGTAGAGCCTTTTTGATTTTCCATAAGGATAGGGTATCATTACGCACTAATCCTTCCTTTATGCCTAAGGTGGTTTCTAGTGTGGCTTTAAACCAAACTATTCATTTGCCTACTTTTTATGCAGATCCCCAAAATAAAGGGGAAAAGATTTTGCACACTTTAGATGTACACAGGCAATTGAGATATTATTTAAGCAGGACTAAGGATTTTAGGCAGTCTCAGCAGTTGTTTGTTTCTTTTGCCTTGAGTTCACAGGGCAAGCCTGTGTCAAAACAAACTATTTCCCGTGGATTGGCTTTTGCATTGCATTTTGTTATTCCCATCATGGCAAGGAGATTCCAGCTGGGATTAGGCCTCATTCCACTAGGGCTACTGCCACTTCTACAGCATTTCTAAGGGGTGGCAACTAAGGATATTTTGGAAGCAGCTACTTGGAGTTCAGTGCATACTTTCTCTAAGCATTATCATCTTCCTATCTACTCTAAGTCTAGGGCTGGTTTTGCCACTGCTGTTTTGCAAGGCATGTTATCAGCTCCTACTTCCTTATAATTTGCCAGCCTCCCTTTCCTCTGCTTTGGGATTCTACCCAATTGTCAGGACTGCAGCAATGGAAGACGAAGAACATAGTACAGTTTTGTACCTACCATAAATGTAGATGTTCGAGGATTCCATTGCTGCAGTCCAATTTACCCTCCCTCCTTCCCCTCTGTGTTTAGGGGTGGTTGTGTAGGTGAGTTGACATGCTTATATTTTTTGTATATATTGTTGTATATATTGTACATGTTTTTTGGTGCAGGTTGTTTTTGGGACTTGTCTTTTTGGGTCTTCTGACATCTGGGGCAAGAAAAGACTGAGGAAATGACGTCGGTCATGCGCATTAGTACCCTGACGTTCTGTCGTCAGTCTAAGGCGCCATGACCGACGTCAGCCTTATACTCTGGTATTCGGGCCGACTGGGACGCGGACTATACCCAATTGTCAGGACTGCAGCAATGGAATCCTCGAACATCTACATTTATGGTAGGTACAAAACTGTACTTTTTAAAACTTGGTAAACTAAGCTAGGCCAATCGCGGCCTCAGACATGAACACTTTGTTGAAGATACTAAAATTGCATCCCAAGCCAAGGATAATCATTCTTTAAATACATCCAAAGTTTAAAATAGAATGTCCGGCTATGTGCTCAACTGGTTGTAGATGGCATCTTTCATACTACACCAAAAGATATCACCAACCTGCTAGTTGACAGATTCAGGCAAACTTCACCCCCCCTAGCCCCGTCTACCATATCCAAAGCATACCTGACACCAGCCCTCTGTCTAGTATCTCTAAAAAACAGGTCATCTGTGCACTCGCCAAGGCCAGAAACAGTACCTCAATGGGACCAGATAATATCCCAGGTTGTTTACTAAACAAGACTTAGAAGACCCATTTGGTGTTCTCTGTAATCATAGCTTGAGAACTGGCTATGTCCTTGCAGAATGGAGAATTGCAACAGTAATCCCCCTGCACAAAGCAGGGAGGAGCCCATCAACTGACCCTGGGAACTACAGCCTCTTCTGCAAGGCCATGGAAATAATTATCATGGACCTTATCAGCCAGGACATAGGCAACCGCCAAACACTGAACCCGATTCAATTTGGCTTCGTTAAGGGTAGATCATACTTATTAAACCTGGTAGACTTCTGTGAGAGCCATCACCAGTGGAGTACCACAGGGGTCTGTGCTGGGCCCCTTACTGTTTGGCATCTATTTCTCAGAATCCAGGCCAAAGTAATTGGCCTTTGGCTCATGAGGTTTGCAAACTGGGAGCAATCATTGAATCCACCAATGATTTCAACATATTACAAGAAGGGCTAACACAAACAAATGATTTGTGAAAGCCATGGTCTAAAACTAAATGCAAAAAATGCATTATTATTTCCTTTGACAAAGTGGAATTCCCTACAAGTTATACTATTGACAGCACCCCTCCAGAGTTCCAGCCCAGTGGTGTGAAACTTGCGAACACAGGTTGATAGCAGTCTGAACTTTGACCACCCAGTTTCCACAGTGGTAAAGAAAGCCTCCTATGCAGCACACCTCATAAGCAAGGCCATAGCATTCAGGTGAAGGGATGTTGTAATTCCACTGTACTTGACCCTCATCAGACCATTAATAGATTATAATGCACCATTTTACATGTACCTCACCAGACACCTGCAGCAGCTGTAGAGACCCTAGAGGTTTCTCACTAAAAAAAAAAAAAAAAAAATACAGGGACTCAAAACCATGACCTACGTGAACAGGCTGAAGGCCCTGTCACTTTACTCTGTATCTTATAGGCTGCTGAGAGGCAACTTGTGCCTAGCCTGTAGTGTAGTCTCCATCCCTGCCCTAATGGAAATGCTGCACATCCGCAAGTCAAATGACTCGAGTCACTCGTTCTGGGAATCTCGACCTAGATTGTGACATAAACAGATCATGCTGGAGAGACAGGTATGTCTCCCAGAGACTGCCTCTTCTGTAGGAATAGATTCCCTAGTCACATAAAACAGAGCTCCTCACTGACCCTATTCAAACACTGTCTAGGTAATTGGATGGGAGACTGCAAATTTGCCCCTGGGGTGACATGCATGCCCCTCATGGGCAGGGGTAGCTGGTGTTGATCACAGACCCGCTCTGTTCATAAATTCATTTTGTGAACTACCCAAAAAAGAACAAACTGGGATACCTGGGTTTAATATGGCTAGGCTTGTAAAGGCTGTAGGGCCCCTAGCCTAGTAACCTCATATGAACCTATAAAGAAGTTCAAGATGTTGACATTAAAAACTTAGTTACCCTGTTTTATGCAGTATACTCATTTGATGATGGTGGGCTGCAGGACACATACTTGAATAATCTCGTTTGCAAGGTTTATTGAAGAGTCCTCAGATTCCAGTTAGAAAACTCTTATCACTTTGCTTTTGCCTTTTGGCCATTACAGTGCAATTATCTGGCATCATTTTTTTCCAGCCTTTTGAGGTTGAGATAGTGCGGCAATTCACACATTTGCAACCACATTTTTTTCATAACCTTTGTCAAGATTTATAGCAGACTACATTTTTGTAACAACCTGGGCATTCCTATCACCCTATAGAAATGTGTTGTATAACTTTTCTGATCAAAAATATATAAGGAACCATCTTTGATACTGATACAGCTACTGATGTTCTTCATGTTTCACTGTTGCAGTCATTACATTTGGGTAATCTGCTGGCAGGTTGCCCTCAGTCAGCCTGAATTCCAAAGTCTTGGGTCCTGCATTGGTTGCTGTCTCCTCTTCCATGACGTCATGTCGTCAGGGGTATGAAAGAAGCAGCCGACGCCATTTTCTTTAGTCTTTCTTGTGGCGCGGTGCCCGAAGCAGAAGCATTTCGCAAGTGCCGGTCGGCCGACTCCTGAAATATTCGAGTTTGAATTTCAGAACCGAAGTCTTCACTAAAGCTAAGTACCCCGTTGGGGAAACTTTTTAATGGCTCCATACCGGTGTCAGAAAAAGTTAATAATTGTATTACTTGAGGGAAGCAAATACCTCATAATGATTTCCATTGGTGCTGCGGTAGCGTTGTCGCTTCACAGTAAGATGTTGTCCTGTTCGATTCTCAGCTAGAGCGTCTTCTGTGTGGAGACATGTGTGAATGGGCGTACCTTCATTGAAGGTTGTGCGTCAGGGACAGCAAACTCGGCACGTAAAAATCTACTGCCAATCATTAGCGGACCGGAGTTCCTCTGTGGCGACCCCTAACCAGGAAAAGCCAAAAGACACAACAACAACTGTATTCCTTGCCTAGGCCCTTATGACAACGTGCCTGGCTGTCTGTTTTGTGCTAGATTTAACCAATGCAGTATTAAACTTCTGTATATTTTTGCTACAATGTATTTTGGAAACAGATTTAACTACCCAGAAATGTCATCAGATAGCAATCCGACTACCGGAGTACATAAAAAGCACAAAGAAAAGGACAGAGAGAGACATTCGAGGTCCAAAACTGACGACGAAGCTTCTTCTAAGCCAGTCGCCGGTTCGCCGATACTCAGTGAGGCACTTTCACAGCCCCTGATACCCGCTACTTTCCAGTTGCAGGCCCCTACCGACACCCATGTGGAGGTCCAGCATGTCGCAAAATACTCAAAGTAGTGGACCCACGGATGTATCTCCCTCGGATGGGTCCAGAGCCACTGATAAGGCACTGGCTTCTGAGGGTGTATTCAGGCCTCAACATTTTTATATCAAACTAATGACAGCTGCAAAACCAAAGACAAAAGCAACTTCTAAAACTAAAAAACTGACGCATGAGCCACGTGCACAGGCCTCTATGCCTAAAAAACAGATGATCAAAATGGCTGAAGACCTAATTACCTTGATCAGGGGTTCCCATCCCCCTCCAGATAAGAGGCCTAGGCAAGACACTGATTATGAATCTTCAGATCAGGTTTCTATTTCTTCTGATTCCTCTTCTGATCAGGAATTATCTATACCTCCCTATGAGGATTATGATGCAGAGGAGTCTGTACCATCTGCATCACCTCCTGAGGATTATTCATTTGGAGAAACCTTGCATACATTGAGGGAGCATTTTCACTGGGAGAATCAAGATTTCTCAGACTCAAAAAAGAGGCTCAGGGATTTCCTTTTTCTCCCTCAGCACAGACCTTTAGCCATACCCCCTGTTTTCGACATTGTCTATGTGTTTTCGGAGTCAAGTTTGACCCCTGATTCCTTTCCTCTGGCTCCCAGCAAGCCTGACAGATATTACAGGGTCCCTGACTCACACAAATTTTTATTTAGAAACACTGCTGCTGATCCTGAAACTGTTTCACAGGGTCCAAAGGGAGTTAAAGCCTCAACAGCAAAAAATCCTACCCCCTCTGACAGAGATTCAAGGGCACTGGATAGATGGGGAAAAAATGTTTATACGTCTGCAACCTTGGCAATTAGGGCCTTAAACTGCCAGTTTCATATGCTCAAGTATCAACAACATGTTATGGGATTGCTGAAACAGAAAATGATGTTGATTTCTGAATGTGCACAAAATAAAGAATTGCAGGAATTATTGCATGCAGCTGAACAGGTTGGAAAGCGTAATTAGCAATGTGGTTTTGATTCCTTAGACGCCTCCTGCAGGGCTGCAGTTACTGGATCTGTGATTAGGAGGCATGGCTGGTTAAAGGAACAAAATTTGCCTGATCATGTTAAAGCTAAATTACTAGATGCACCTTTACAGCATTATACTCTGTTTGGTATTAAGGCAGAAGAGGTTTTAAAGAAAATGGAAGACAAAGCTAAGTCTATGCAAACTGTAAAAGACTTCTTACAAGTGCAGCCACCAAGATTCAATAGACATTGGCCTACAAAAAAAATGATCCTTTCCTGTGTCAGACAGAGCTCAAAAGGGCAAATCCAGATGCCCTAAGGGTTCCAGATACCAGGCGCAAGATTCATACAGGCCAAAGCAATGGGGTGCTTCTACCTCCAAAGCTGGAGGAGATAAAGCGCATACCTACAGAAAACAGTCCCAATAACTTCCCTCTACCTTCACCAAGCACTTATCTTTTGGCAGCACCCTTGGGGGGAAAATTAGCACTTTTTGCTCAAAATTGGAAGCTAATAACCCAGGACAAGTGGGTGCTAAACACAGTATCACAGGGATACAGATTCCTATTCCATACTCTGCCATTGGCAAACGGATGGCCAGATCTGCCAAAAAAATCAATGGGCAGAGGCACAGAAACAGGTTACATCCCTCATGGATATGGGGGCCATTCAGCCAGTACCAGAACAGGAAAAAGGACAAGGTTTTTACTCAAGACTGTTCTTGGTACCCAGAAAGGACAAGGCCTGGCGGCCAATACTGGATTTATCGATTTTGAACACATACCTGGACATTCCAAAATTCAAAATGCTATCTTTGCAGCAGCTTCTGCCCATGCTGGGCAAGAATGCTTGGCTGGTGACATTAGACCTAAAAGAGGCATACCTGCATGTCCCAATAAGGCAATCGTGCAGAGGATGCCTCAGATTCAAGGCTGACTCAATGCATTACCAATTCTCTGCACTGCCCTTTGGCTTATCTCCTGCGCCCAGGGTCTTTAAAAAGTGCCTGGCACCAGTGATTGCATTTTGCAGACAAAGAAGTATACAAATATATCCTTACTTGGATGACCGTCTCATTCAAGCAGAGAACAAGGACATTCTTCTTCAACACCTGGCATTTGTGAAAAGGCTTCTAACATGCCTAGGGTACACAATACACGAAAAGAAATCACAACTGGTACCCTCTCAAAAGATAACATTCCTGGGTGCAAGCTTGATTACAACTGCCCAGATGGCTTACCTCACGCCAGACAAGCAAAGGCAACTGACTACTTACTTCAAACTGATAGCAACAAAAACCCAGTTATCTACAAGACAAATTCTGCAGGCTTTGGGCTTCGTGGCATCCTGCATCCTACTGATTCCATATGCAAGACTGCATATGAGGAAACTTCAGTGGTACCTAAAAAGTTTATGGAGTCAGCATTGTCACAGTCTGGAAACAATGATTCCTAGTATTCCCTGCCTACAACAGGAGTTTCTATGGTGGGCAAAGGCATGTCACCAAAACATGGGACAGCCCTTCACTCTACCCCCTGCCAGCCACCTGGTGTCAGACATTTGTTTGTATTGCTTCCAGGTCTTTTCCCCCAAAAGGTAAAAAAGTGAATGCAATATCTAATGATGTCATCTGTTTTCATCCGGTACAGCCTTTGTGTTACTGGATCGTATCCAACCTCAGTGCCCTGTCTGCGCCCCTACAATACCTCAGATCAAGTTTGCCACTTAATCTAGAAGGACATGGTCTTAGAGAGCTCTGACTTTGAGTGAGATTATGCTTGGGCGGCCCACTTGGCGGGAAGATGCATTCATGGCATATGGACCCCAAAACAAATGCATGTACATATCAACCAGAAAGAGATGCTAGTTGTTCAAAATGCCCTGACAGCCTTCAAGGACTTGCTTCATCCAGGACAACTACTGATAAAGACAGACAACACCACGGTCATGTGGTACATAAACAAGCAGGGGGCATCGCACTCATACCTCTGAGTAAATCTGTGATGGATGTCATTTTGGAAGCCAGAAGGCCTAGTACTAGAAAATCTTATGCTGATAAATGGAAGAGATTCTGTGCTTGGAACCAAGCACAAGGAACTGACACAGCAGAACCAAATATTCCTCAGATATTACAATACTTGACTGAGATGCTTGGCAAAGGCCTATCTTTCTCATCAATTAAAATCCATGCCTCTGCCATTTCGGCTCATTACAATACAGAGCCACCAATCTTTTCTCATCCTTTACTAAAGCAGTATCGTAGAGGAGCCAAAAATTTAAGGCCTCCTAGAAGATCACCAATACCTGCATGGGACCTCAATTATGTGTTGGAAAAGCTCACCCTGCCTCCATTTGAACCAGCTGCTACTGCTGATATAAAGTTCTTATGGAAAACAGCTCTGCTACTAGCAATTACTTCAGTAAAAAGAGTTTCAGAGCTGCAGGCCCTCATGACTGCGGAGCCTTTTATCATATTTTACCCAGACAGGTTGTCTCTGAGGACATATCCAACATTTATGCCCAAGGTGGTTTCCAGTGTGGCTTTTAACCAAACTATTCATCTGCCAACATTTTATCCAAATCCGCAGAACAAGGGGGAGAGAATTCTGCATTCCTTGGATGTACACAGACAGCTAAGATTCTGCTTGAGCAGGACTAAAGCTCTTAAGAAAAACTGACCAATTGTTAGTGACATATGCTGCAGGATCAGAAGGAAATGCTATTTCAAAGCAGACTATTTCAAAGTGGACAAGCCACTGTATTCGTTTCTGCTACTTACACCATGGTAAACCTGTGCCCAAGGGCATTAGGTCTCATTCCACCAGAGCTGCAGCTACTTCAGCAGCCTTTCTCAGAGGTGTACCAACCAAAGACATTCTAGAGGCTGCTACTTGGATTTCTGTCCACACCTTTACAAAGCATCATCATTTGCCTCTGTACTCTAAGTCCAGGGCAGGCTTTGCCACTGCAATTCTGCAGGGCCTTATAGCCGCACCTAATGCTGTTTAGCTCCAGCCTCCCAACCATAGCTTTGGGATTCTACCCAAATGTAATGACTGCAACAGTGAAACACGAAGAACATAGTACAGTTCTGTACACTTACCATAAATGTAGATGTTCCAGCGTATTCACTGTTGCAGTCCAGGTTACCCGCCCACCATCCCCCCTTTCATTCTGGAGTTTATCTTTCCTTCTCTATCTTCTACAACCTATGTGGTGTATTTGCTTGTAGATGAAGGTAAAGTTTGTATTGATGCATGTATATATACTTGTTATACATATGTATTTTTGCTACCTTTTTGGGGGCACCTGACATGTGGGGCAAGAAAAACTAAAGAAAATGCCATTGGCTGCTTGTTTTATACCCCTGACGACCTGACGTCATGGAAGAGGAGACAGCAACCGACGCAGGACCCAAGACTTTGGAATTCAGGCCGACTGAGGGCAACCTGCCAGCAGATTACCCAGATAGAATGACTGCAACAGTGAATACACTCGAACATCTACATTTATGGTAAATGTACACAACTGTACTTTTCCCCTCCACGTTACAGGGCACAGCTGATGCTAGGCTTTTTCATGCATGTTGCTGCAAATTCCTCATTGGAGATGTTTGTCTGCAGAACCATTCTTGAAAACTTTGAGGTACATTTCTACTTAAATTGTAATGGTTCCCCTCATTAGATTACATGCCAAATCGTGGTATCAAAGTATATGAGTATATTCTAACTTTACTGTCATCTCTAGTAAAAGAACAGCTTTAGTGGAAATTCCTGTCAACCATTATGATTTTCCATTTTTAGCTTCAATATCAGACCAGAAACTGACACAGATTCCCCTGACTGTGTCTAACCCATTTCAGGGCCTTAGAGAGCAAGGTGTATGGTCTCCCCGACAGTGGAAGAAATGCATCAGCCTGAAAGAATTGATAACCACTCATGTAGTGCTGAGAGGCCTTTAACAACCCCTACAACAAGTGGCTCTGCTGTAAGTAAATAGGGTGGCACTCATCTTTTCCTGTCTGTCAGCTGACAGTAATAATATAGATACAGGCAGTCAAAATGAATGTGATAGTTTAAGTTAATTGCACCTCATGCCAACAAAATATTCTGGCAGACATTTTCAGCAAACTTCCGTGAGCAGAAACTGGACTGGAATGCATTGTGGGTATTTTGAAAACACAAGGTGTTTTAGAAGTGATCTTTTTGCATATCCTCTGAATCATCAGCCTTCAGTGCTATGTTCCAGTGTTCATTATTGTCAGGTGACTGTTAACCACTGCCTTCTCACCCACCTGGTGTCAGACATTTGTTTGTATTGCTTCCAGGTCTTTTCCCCCAAAAGGTAAAAAAGTGAATGCAATATCTAATGATGTCATCTGTTTTCATCCGGTACAGCCTTTGTGTTACTGGATCGTATCCAACCTCAGTGCCCTGTCTGCGCCCCTACAATACCTCAGATCAAGTTTGCCACTTAATCTAGAAGGACATGGTCTTCGAGAGCTCTGACTTTAATTGAGAGATTTTTGATAGTTATATTGAGCTATCCTCCGTTGAATTATTCTTTACTAGCTCTGTTTTCTTACTTTTAATCTCTCCTCAATGTTAATTAAAAAAATAGATCTTTTTTCAGAAGAATCACTGCTATTATTAGTGTATATTATTATTATTATTATTATTATTATTATTATTAATATTATTATTATTATTATTATTATTATTACATTCTTTGCTATTGTATTGTTTTCCTTCTGGTACTTTTTTCCATAGTTGAGTTATAGGTTGTTATTGTAGCCCATTATTGTTCATATGAGCCAGTGCTGTCTTCCTTTGTTTTCTCTGTGTTGTCGGACAAGGTCACCGGCTTAAAAAATGGCCTGTGACCACAAGATCCCACCACAGGACCCTCTGTGTGTGTGTGTGTGTGTGTGTGTGTGTGTGTGTGTGTGTGTGTGTGTGTGTGTGTCTTTTGCCTAAAAGTAGAACACCTGAATGCTGACAGTGAGTTGTGTGCCTCCTTTGGAGCAAAAACACTTCAGGGACAAGTTAGTCCTGAAAGTCCTGCTTCCCAACCAAGTGGGTACTTCAGCACCATCTTTATCTTCTATGACTAAAAGACCTGAAAATTCCAGGCTTTCTAAAGAAAAGGAGAAGGACGAACTCAAGGAAAAAGAAAGAGAGAAAGAAGCAGTGGAGAAACCCAGAAAAACGTTACCAAATCAGAGTTTTTGGGTCTGACACCAAAAATGCCAACACATTCAGAACTGGAATCTATGCAGATCTGTTCTCCTGCACCTCCTCCCTGTTTTTCACTGAAGCCATTGAGTCTTAGGCTTCATTCTGCCTTCCTGTAGGAGAGACATTCATCCAGACCACCTTTGGTGTCTTTGTTTTCAAGGTCCTTCTGTCCTAACTGTGAATCCAAAGCTGGGGAGGTTCAGAGTGGAGGGTGTTCTTCCTATCCCCTTTTTGGCTCAGAGATACTTCAGCTCTGAGTGCTTCCTTGACTTTCAATGCATTTGAAAGGGTTCTCTCTAGATTGAAAGAAGAGGTGTCTGTCATGCTTGGCTCTCTCCTGACCCCCATTGGATACTTCTTCTGACTGTGTATCTCCTGATCGACTGGGACAGCCAGCTTCCTTCTGCTTTGGGTGTGCTTACTATGCAACTTCCCAGTCTGACTCTGACCTTTTAACAGAAGCCCAAATGAGGCAGGGTCCTTGGAAAGAGACATGTAAAAAGAGAGACAGACTTCTGTCCAGCTTCAGTCATGGAAGACCCATACTTCAATTAGCGTGAAGGGTCCCCTGTGATTCCTTCTGGAAGGCATCACCTTTGGTGATATTCTTCAATTTATTTATATATTTATTGACTGACATTTGATTACCAGGAAAGTCCAACTGGGTAGAAACCCATTTTCAGCAGAGCCCTGGGGAGAAAAGCTCAGAATTATTACAAAACATTTTAAGAACAATAATTTTGCAGTCTAAAATAAAACAAAAACATTTGCAGTTTAAATAATTATAGCAAATTAGACATAATATAAAAACATTTAAAAATTGATATAAGGTATGTGACAATCATTTAACATTTAGAGAAATTTTGAACAGTTTGTAGAGAAATTAAATGTAAGTTAGCCTAATACAAACAGGGATTGCAGCATGAGGTGAGGGAAAAGCAGGCTTATGGTATATTTAGAGAGAAAGTCAGGGAAGAGAATTAGATAGCAGGAATGAAGTAAGTGAAGAAGGGAAGAGTAAGGAAGTATAACGAATGAAAATATACTAGCTCACATTTTAGAGATATAGTTTATCCTGGATTTGAGCTAGAACAGAGACAAGTTTTAGCTAAGAAGTCTTTCAGAGTGGTTTTGAAAGATGGGAGGGAGGGTATAGACTTGATGGATACAGGTAAGGAGTTCTAGACCTTAGCAACCTTGTACGAATACAGACAATGCCCAGCAAATTTGCTAGGTTTGTAGTCGGACAGGAGCTTTTTGTATCTGGATTGCAATGGCCGACAGGAACATAGTTGTGTAGAATGTTTTTGTGCTGGACAGGTAGATGGATGCGGGATAATTTTATAGGTGGTAAGAAGCTGTGTATATGTTAGTTGATCTGTCAGTTCTAACCAATTTAGGCTTTTTAGTGCTATACAGTAGTGGTTTCTGGAAGGGGGTATGTGCTACAAATTTCGCAAATTTGGTATAACATTGTTCAAGTTTTAATTTTAGTGAAGCCTGGTGATTACTAAGCATGGGAGCGCCATCAAGAAGAGTAGGGAGGAGATAAGTAGTGGCAAGCGTAGCTTTAGTTGCGTCACTAAGAAAGGTTTTGGCTCTGTAAACATTCCTAGTTTTTGATGAGTTTTTCTAATGGAATTTTGTATATGACGATGAAATGTAAGATTATCGTTCACCATCACCCATAATAGTTTGCTATGAGAAGTGACTTCAGTGGTTGTATTGTCAAGAAAGAGGACTTTAAATTTTGTTTTTCCATAAGAGAGGGGACTTGGGGAAAATAGTAGTACTTTGGTCTTTTTTTGGTTGCACATGAGTTGTGAATTACGCAGCCATGTTTCAGTTGCTGTTAAGGCTGCCTGAATAATTTTTGGATGTGTACCATATTGTCAGTTGTGCAAATGAGACTGGAATCATCTGTGTTTTGTATTAGGGTGACCTGTTGTATGGAAGTGTAGAGGGTGTTGGTGAAAATGTTAGAGGAGGGGACCAAAGATAGAGCGTTGTGGTACACCAGTAGTAACTGGGAGATAAGGAATGAGTGTGGAGTGCCATTTTACTGGCTGATACCTATTGGGCAGGTAGCTACTGAACCACAGAAAAGGGGACTGAGAAACTTCATGAGAAAATCTGTAATTTGTCCTGAAATATTTTTTTGGTATGTTTATGCAACATTGTTTTGCTGACTTCATTATTATGCATGAGTTACAAATAATTTTGTAAAATAGGAAATATATGGTGTGTTTCTGATATTTTGCTTTTTATCTGCCCACAACCTTGGAATGATACCGTGAGTGTCATGTGGGCTCTTTATCAACTTTTTGCATACAGTAGCAAAACATGCTGAATAACAAAATGTAATTATTTCTTCAGATGTGTAAACATTTATTAATGTTGTGCTTACAGTATTATAATATCTCATAAAGTTACTGTCATTGCGGTGATTTACTTTCACTATTTGGTTGGCAGTGTAATTGAGCTTGTGTATCACTACAGATATCAAGGTGTTTGGGTATCATAGATGCATGCTGCGTCTCATTTTTTACCCTTTGATGTCAAGTGGGCCAGACATTTGCTCTACAAATGTTGGAGGGGGCCATCCTTAACAATAAAATTAAACACAAAAACATTGCTTTCTGCAGTAAGAGGGGACATTCAACAAACTAATTGATTTTCTGAAAATCATGTCTGTGACGTTGCTTTATTAAGCATTGACATTATTTGGGTTATGATGAGTGCTGTAGTGTCTGTGTGTTGACCAGAGAGAACAGCTAAAGTTTTCCAGATGCAACTGCAATAACATTTAAAACAGTGCAACATATATAACAAATAAAAAAGTATGAGATCCGTGTGTCAGAAATTCTTAACTCAAAAATTGAAAGTGATTAACTTCACCATTTTGGCTTCCATTCATCTCAGAGGCTGAATGACACTGGACCTGTTCAACACTTTGTTCTTATTTCAAGCAAGCACAAATGGGATGGCAAACCCTGCCCACCCCTCCACCCCCACTTCCTTCCCAAAATATACATTTCTACCCTTAGTACAGCTTAGTACAAATGAGGAATATAAGAACACTGCATAAATAAGTTTAAATGTAACAAATCAGCAAACTTTTACCAACCATAAACAGATAAATGCGGAAGTGATTTAATAACTATTATAGAATTGGCAGAATGTAAATGGATAAGCTGATTTTTTTTTTTTACCGGGACTGAATGTTATGAATAGTCTTAAACCATTTTTAAAATTGAAAATGAATGTATGAGATGTTATATTACTGAAATCTTATTGTAAAAAAAATAATATTTTCCAAAAGAAGCAACCTGGTTGTGATTACCCAGAATGCATTACTGCTGTTTATAAAATAAGATGTTATGTGATCCTATCTCACCTACATTCTGACTGATGGGTTCGGAGCCGATCCTCGGCTCCGACTCGGCACGCTTATGCCAAAGAGCGAAGTCTCTTATTGGCTGAGCTTACTATATCCCAGGATGCACCACTACCAGTCCCCCAGATCTCGTTTGCCGCAAACAAGCAAAGACGTGGTCTCGAGCTTGGCTGAGCTAAGTAGTGTTTTTTCACTTACTTTCCTGTCAGGGATTTCCTAAAATTCAACAAAAAGCTGTTTTAACAGCTATCTCGTGTTTTTTGTGTATGAGTGAATATTTTTTTGTGGTAAAATATTTGTGTGGTGATTGTGTATTGTCTGACTAGAGGTCCCATTTGAGTTGAAGGGCCTTCCCCTGTCAGTCCGTTGTCTTCCAAGTCCCTTTTTATTCTTAGGGGTTCTTGGATCCTTTTAGTCATACTTTTCTATTTGTGACAGTCCTTGATTTAAAAAGAAAATAATTTTTCTGTGATAGTTAGTGTATTTTATCTTTTGCTAGTTATTCACTAAATTAGTTGCCATAATGTCACAGGCTCCTAGGCCTTCAGGTTTTAAGAAGTGCACTAAGTGCAGTTTCAAAATGTCGATCACAGATGACCACTCTCTCTGTGTGTACTGTTTGGGCGCCAAACATTTGCAGGAGTCCTGTAGCGTGTGTCACGCTTTTTCCTCGAGGGTCCTCCAAGAGAGGAAAAATAAACTTATTTTAAAAGGCCTTATTAAACCATCATTTGAAGAGGCATTAGCTTCCTCTCCTTCTCCTGCTAAGAAGAAAAGGGCGGCTCCGACCAGTCCGTCGGAACCGACCGCCAAAAGACATAGGCAGGCTTCTCCTTCGGCTCCACGGACTTCGGAGCCGAGGGCGGAACGGTCTGCCTCGATGCCTCCAGCCTCGACTCCTCTGGGTTCGGAGCCGACGGCTGGGGCATCGAGAGGTGGGTCACCTTCATCGGCTCCACTGATCTCGGAGCCGGCGAAGGTTGTCCGCCAGACACTTCCTCCTCGGCCGAAGCCCTTCGCACCGATGGAAATTGGTTTGGACACTCCTTCGCGCCGATAATTATCGAAGTCGATTCGAGCCGGTCCCCTAGTCCCTTGGAGCCGTTGGAGAGGCCTACTCGGACCCGCTCGGTCTCTTCCAGGTCATCAAGGATGTCAGATTCGACATAGACAGGGTGCTCCAAAGACTTTTCCAGTCCCCAGTCTTTCAGAAATTAGTTTCGCTCCGACCCACTTGGCTTCGGAGCCGATAGCCCATTCCATTGCCATTCCTCCTCCGACCGCTCGCCCGCCGGAGCAGGTGCTGACGGAGCCAGTAGAGATCCTAGGGTCGGCTCCGACCCTTACTCTAACCCCGCCTTCGGGTCGGAGTTTAGCACACGGACTTCTTCGGCCGGGCCCGGGGTGACGTTGGGACCAATGCAGTCGGTTCCAAGCCTCCCTCTCGGTGCTTCGCCGCTGGACTTCCGCCTGCTATCATGGCTTTCGCGACTGGACCCTCCCAGGATTCTGGGGTCCGCCTTCAGAGCTATGAGGAGTGCCTTGGCCAAATCTTCTTTGGCCATCTCTACAACTTTACCGCACCTTCCTGGGCATGGAGACTGGGTCTTTGGCAGTTCCCCTGTCTCTAGACAGCGGAGCCCGGGCCTGAGGTTACCCCCACTGGGGTTCCCTCCTCCTGAGGGTCTTTCGAGTTGTCTTCGAGGAGCCCCCAAGGAAGAGATCGTGCAAGAGGAAGCACGTGACTCCCCGATGAGTCTCTTACATCGACACTGATCTTGATGATGGAGGGGTCCCCAAAGTCGCCCTCGGATGATGTCTCATTTGCAGACATTCTAGAGATCCTCAAGCAACGAGGCGGCTGGAATTCCAAACCCCCCTCCGCTGATGAGTCGGTGTTCCTCAAGGTCTTCGGGGCTAAGCCCTCCGCCTCCTGGGTGTCTCCGCCCTTCGACGAGCTCCTAGATTTGGTTTGTCGGAGGGCGTGGGAACATCCAGATACTGTGGAACCAGTGCCTTCTCGCCCTAACAAATTTTTGTCTGCCCCACCCGAGAAGGAGTTCTTAACGAAAGGCGTGGCTGTAGATGCCATGGTGGTGGCATCTGCTACCCAGCAGGACGTGGCAGAGGCTTCAACGTCCGTCCATCCTCTTAATAAGGAGTCTAGGAGCATGGACCGGTACGGGAAGCGCACCCTGAGTTCAGCGGCCTTTACTCTGAGGTCCCTGAATTATTTGGCACATTTCACCAGACTACAGAGGGATCTGATCAAGGAGCTCTCAGACTCCCTCTCAGGTAACCTACCTGAGCAGCTAGCCCAGTCGGTTAGCTCTCAGTTGGCTACCCTTAACTCGATTTCTAACTTGTCCATGCGGCTCATTTCATATGCGGTCAAGGGCGGCAGAGCGGCAGGCACAGGCGTGGCTCTAAGACAAGCCTGGCTCTGTTTGTGTCATTTCATGGAGGCCTTCAAGTCTTCCTTTGCCGACGCTCCCTTTGATGGGTCCTCTTTGTTTGGACCCAAGGTAAAGACACTCTTACCCGCTGTGAGCAGGAGGGAAAGACTTTATCTGCCGAGAGCACGATTTTCCACTCCCTTCGGCCTTATCCCAAGGCTAAAAGAGGAGGGAAGATGTGGTTCCGCAAATCACAGAAATTCTTTCCTCAACAGCAGGAAGATTCCCCTTCCAGAGGCAGAGGAGGGGGAAATTTTTCTGGGAGACGTCGTCCCAGAGGCGGCAGAGGCCCCCGCAATACTGGAGACCGCGAGTCCTTTCGTGGCTCTTCAGCCTCCCACACTCCATGAGGGATTGCCCGGCTGTGCTGCTCCGGAGCCAGTCGGGTGCCGTTTTGCCAAGCACCTAAAAGCCTGGGAGTCTGTTACTCAGGACAGATGCCGGAGGTTACACCATTCCCTTCACACGCCCACCCCCACCGTCCAACAAAATCCCGGACCCACCACCCAGTCAAAGGGAAATTGCAGCCGCAGAAGCTTCAAAGCTGCTAGAAAAAGGAGTCATCCAACCGATCCCCACAGACCAGATCGGATCCGGAAATTACTCAAGGTTCTTTTTAGTGCCAAAAAAGACAGGGGACCTGAGACCCATTTTGGATCTCAGCAAACTAAACCAGTCCATCATGAAGTCCAAATTCCGAATGGTCACTTTACAATCCATTCTCCCATTGTTGGAGAAAGATGTTTGGATGTGCTCCATAGATCTCAAGGACGCCTATTATCACATACCGATACATCAGGCGTCCAGGAGGTATCTGCGCTTCAGCCTGGGAGACAGTCATTTCCAATTTTGTGCACTGCCCTTTGGTCTCACCACAGCCCCCAGGGTGTTCACCAAGTGTTTGGCAGTAGTGACTGCTCACCTGAGGAGTCTCGGATTCCAAGTGTTTCCCTATCTGGACGACTGGCTCCTGACTGCCACCACCAGGCATGTACTACTAGAGAACCTACAAGCCACCATCTCCCTGGGTGCTTCTCTGGGAATTACATTCAACTGGTCAAAGTCTGTCTTGCTGCCTTCTCAGCGCATAAGATTCATAGGAGCAGAGATAGACTCAAAATTAATGCGAATCTTCCTTCCTACCGAAAGGATACAAACATTACAAGATCAAGTCCGAGCCCTGCTTCTAAGATCCAAAGCCCCAGCCAGGATGGTCCTGCAACTTTTAGGTTCAATGTCTGCCACGGTTCTCCTAGTTCCTCTGGCAAGATTACACATGAGGATTCTCCAGTGGCTATTATCGACACAATGGTCTTTTCAGGATCTCCCCCTCAATCATCACATACTGATAACAGAAACGTGCAAACGGGACCTCCGCTGGTGGCTTCTACCATCCAATCTGAATCAGGGAAGACCCTTTGTTATACCCTCCGTGGCCACCTTGACAACGGATGCCTCCCAGACGGGGTGGGGGGGGCATTGTCTGGGCAGGTCAGTTCAGGGTTCTTGGCTTCCAAACTAAACATTTCTCCATATCAATGTGTTGGAAATGAGGGCTGTACTTCTGTCCCTACAAGCCCTCCACAACTTTCTCCCTCAAGGCATTATCGCCATCCACACAGACAACATGTCGGTGGTCTGGTATCTAAACAAACAAGGAGGGACCAGATCTTACCCCCTTTGCAGAGAGGCCATGAGGGTGTGGGAATGGGCAGTGGCTACCAAGCGCTTCCTGGTAGCGACCCACATTCCAGGCAAATCCAATGTATTAGCAGACAGACTGAGCAGGACTATTCTTTCTCCTCACGAGTGGTCTCTGAACAAACAGTAGCAGCTCAGATTTTCAAAAGGTGGGGATTCCGTGCTGCACCTGTTTGCAACACCACGAAACACGGTGCAAAGGTTCTTTTCCTTGACCCGTGTCAAGGGGAGACAGCTACGGATGCTCTAGTCCAACCTTGGCCAACAGGACTGCTGTATGCTTTCCTCCGATTCCACTCCTCCCCAAAGTCATCCAGAAAGCTTCCCAATTGGGGTCCACAATGATTCTAATTGCTCTGCACTGGCCTCGTCAAGTATGGTTCCCTTACCTACAGAAATATACCCTGGACGGTCCTTGGTTCTTGGATCTAATTCCGGACCTTCTGGTTCATCAGTCGGGACAACAGCACCAGTCCCTTCACACTTTGAAATTAACAGCTTGGCTCCTCCACTTCCGACTATAGTCAGAAATCACACCTTGGACCCGGAAGTTATTCACATTTTATCTTCAGCCCACAAACCCACCACTAAAAAATTGTATCACAGTAAGTGGAAGAGGTTTGCTATCTGGGCTCAACTCAGAGGCTTAGACCCTATTACTGCCCCGATACCAGAGGTCTTGAAATTTTTAACATCCTTGTTTAATCAAGGATCTTCAGTCTCTACTATTAAAATCCAACTAGCAGCTATCTCCAAATTTCACGATTCCATAGACCCACCTTTGATGAGCAGCAGATTATGTAAAACTTTCATGAAAGGTGCTGTGCTTTTAAGACCCCAGTTTCTCATCCTGCGCCTCCGTGGGATCTTGATTTGGTACTGTGCCTTAACATCTTCCCCTTTGAACCGCTACTACATGTGAGTTGAAATATCTGTCTTGGAAAACTGCCTTCTTAATTGCAATTACCTCTGCAAGAAGAGTTTCAGAACTTCAAGCCCTATCTATCAAACCACCGTACTTGATTTTTCACAAGGATAGAGTATCACTTAGGCCTAATCCATCTTTTGTTCCAAAAGTTTGTTCTAATCTCTGTCTCCAACAGTCTCTAGAGCTACCAGTTTTCTTTCCAAAATTTTCAAACAAAGCGGAATACACCTTGCATACATTGGATGTTCACAGGCAATTGCGCTTCTATCTAGATAGGACTCAACAAATTCAAAACAGATCAATTGTTTGTGTCCTTTTCAGATAATAAACTGGGTAAAACCATCACTAAAGCTACTATTGCCAAATGGATCAGAGATTGCATAACTCAGGCTTATTCCTCTTCAAATAAACAACTTACAACATCTGTCAAAGCTCACTCTACTAGAGCTATGGCTACCTCTATTGCATTCCATTCCAGGCTCGCTATTTCTGAGATTTGTGCTGCGGCTACTTGGTCCAACCCGCACACGTTCATTTCCCACTATAAATTGGATGTGGCATCTAAAGGGCGAGCATCATTTGGTTCCACGGTACTCAGGAGTGTTTTCCAGTGAGCCACCCAGGATTTAGGTGCTAGGGACGCTGTCCCATCAGTCAGAATGTAGGCGAGATAGGATCACATAACATCTTTTAGTTATGTACTCACCATAACTTCAGATGTTTGGGATCCATCTCGCCTACATTCCTAATACCCACCCTCCTTCCCCCTGCCTTGGAGATCAGAAGAGATTGAACGGTTTGAGTTCTACTGTTTTTACCTTGTATCATCTGTCAATGTTATATAAGCAGTGCATGCGTGTGTGCATGTATGCGGACAAACTAGATCTGGGGGACTGGTAGTGGTGCATCCTGGGATATAGTAAGCTCAGCCAATAAGAGACTTCGCTCTTTGGCATAAGCGTGCTGAGTCGGAGCCGAGGATCGGCTCCGAACCCATCAGTCAGAATGTAGGCGAGATGGATCCCAAACATCTGAAGTTATGGTGAGTACATAACTAAAAGTTTTCTTGCCATTTTTATGGGTGTGATAGTACAGAACAAAACGAGAAAAATCAAAAAACACATACTTCTGTTTCCCTTAACAAATGTTGAACTTCACTATCTAGGGCATTTACAGGGTGTAAAATAAAGATGCGTGAAAGAACACTTGTATTCATTAAGTACTTAATCTGCATGCAAAAACTTATGTGATGGTTCAGCTTTAGCTTTGTAGGAATTACATGGTCTTTAAACTGGTATTTTACTTATTTAATTTCAGGTGGCTCATTTCAAGGAGTACATTCCCAAGGCATTCCCAGGTGGGCACAGCATAATCCTGGATTCAGAGGTGCTTCTGATTGACACCAACACTAGCAAGCCCCTCCCATTTGGGACACTCGGAGTGCATAAGGTAAGGGAAAACTGAAAATTATTTTTAATGTGAAGTTACTTCTGTAGGACTTGAAGGCCTGTATTCTATTCCATTTCATTTTGTAGCTTTTTTTGGTCTGCATCTGATGTTCATCGTGCATACAGCTGCAGTCATAACAGATGGGTTCTCCTGCCGTCAGGCGGGTCCTCGGTCGGCCGAATTCCAAAGTCTAGGTCCGGCGTCGGTTGTCGTCGCTTCTTCCCTGACATCAGTGCGACAGGGGTATAAAGGAACCAGCCAACGCCATTTTCTTCAGTCTTTCTTGCCGCGCAGTGCCCGAAGCAGAAGCAGTTCGCAAGTGCCGGTCGGCCAGCTCCTGAAATTATGAAAATTTGGAAACCGAAGTCTTCTTGAAAGCTAAGAACCCCGTTGGGGAAACTTTTCTTGCCTCAGACCGATGTCAGACAAAGTTAATAATTGTATTTCATGTGGGAAGCAAATACCGCATAAGGATTTCCATTCCCTCTGTATACCTTGTTTAGGCCCAGACCACGACGTCTCGGTCTGTCGCTTTTGTGCTACATTCAACAAACGCACCATTAAGCATCGGGTGGAGTTCGCCCAGCATTATTTTGGAAAAACATTTTACTACATTATGTCATCGGATACTCCGACTACAGTTTTGTCTAAAAAACGCAAAGATAAGGACCGACACACGAGGTCCGCGGCCTCTACCGACACCACGCCAAAGCAGACTACACGTGGTCCGGTTCTCAGCGAGGCGCCTACGCAGCCCCTGACTACCGACGACACTTCATTGGCGGTGTCTCCTGTGCCCGAGGTCGCAGGCTCCTCGGCCCACACTACAGATACCGAAGCCACTCCTGGCGTTGAACCTCAAAATGTGGATAGGTCTACCTCCACTCAAGGTGTCTTCCGACCTTCCTCTTCCTTTTCCATTAAGGCCACTTCAACTAGGAAGGCCAGGATTATTCAGATTCCAAGAAAAGGCTTAGGGAATTTCTCTTGCTACCTCAGCACAGGCCTCTGGCTATACCCCCTGTCTTGGACATCCTAGATGATGTTTACTCGGAGGCCTGCCTTAACCCGGATTCTCTGCCTCCAGCCCCAGTCAAGCCTGACAGGTACTACAGGGTTCCTGACTCACACCAATTTCTATACAAAAGCCATGCTGCTGACCCAGAAACCATCTCACAGGGCCCCAAGGGAATTAAGGCCTCCACTGCTAAAAATCCATTACCTTCCGAGAGAGATTCCAGATCCTTAGAAAGGTGGGGAAAAAAGGTATATACCTCTGCTACCTTAACCATGAGGGCCTTAAACTGTTAGTTCCATATACCAACAGTTTTTGTTATCACAATTGAAAAGTAAAATGTCACAACCTGAACAACCAGACTTGAAGGAGTTGCAGGATTTGATGCATAGTGCAGAACAAGTGGGTAAGCATACCTTACAATGTGGTTTTGATGCTCTAGAGGCCCCATGTAGAGCTGCTGTTACAGGATCAGTCATACGTAGACATGCCTGGCTCAAGGAACAAACCTTGCCTGATCATGTCAAAGCTAAATTACTAGATGCCCCTCTACAAAAGGATGTATTATTTGGTGCTAATGCGGAGGAGGTATTAAGGAAAATGGAGGAAAAGGCTAAATCAATGCAAACTGTGAAAGATTTTCTACAGGTACAACCCCCCCGTTTCAGTAGAAATTGGCCTACCAAAAATTGGTCCTTTCCAGCCACGGACAGACCCCAAAGAGGTAGATACAGGCGCCCGAGGGGCAGAGGACAATCCCAAGGATCATTTAGAGGCAGACAATGGCAAGCTCCTACACAAAGAGGTGGTGAGGATAACTCACAATCATTCAGAAAGCAAGCCCAATGACTTTCCCCTTTGCATGCCAAGCAAGATTCAAGTGACAGCACCCTTAGGAGGAAAACTGGCATTATTTTCAAAAAATTGGCATATTGTCACAAAGGACAAATGGATCCTGGACATTATAAACAGAGGCTACAGTTTCCATTTTCACACCCTTCCAAAAATGAGAGGCATGCCAAACCTGCCACACAATCAAAGGGCAGAGGCACAAAGGCAAATTACAGATCTTATAGACATGAAAGCTAGTCAAGAGGTACCTACGCACGAACAAGGTCAAGGTTTTTATTCCAGACTATTCCTGGTACCAAGGAAGGGAAAAGATTGGAGACCTATATTGGACCTATCCATCCTAAACACTTTCTTAATTGTACCAAAATTCAAGATGCTCACATTACAGCAGCTTCTTCCCATGCTGGGCAAGGAGTCTTGGCTGGTAACATTGGACCTCAAGGAGGCATACCTGCATGTCCCAATCAGACAAAATTGCAGAAGATACCTCAGATTTCTTGCAGGTTCAACCCATTATCAATTCTCTGCATTGCGCTTTGGCTTATCTACTGCGCTCAGAGTATTCACGAAATGCCTGGCATCAGTAATTGCCTACTGCAGACTTCAAGGGATACAGATATACCCATATTTGGATGACTGCCTGATCCAAGTGGACAGCAAGCACATTCTTCTGAAGCATCTGGCTTTTGTAATAAGGTTATTGAATTCTCTGGGGTACACAGTCAACAAAAAGAAATCAAGGCTAATACCCTCTCAGAAAATAATTTTCCTGGGTGCCAACTTGGACACAAACACCCAGATGGCCTACCTCACGCCAGAGAAGCAGGGGCAACTAACTCAATACTTCAAAGCACTAGCAAATTGCACCAGGCTGACTGCAAGGAAAATCCTGCAGGCTCTGGGATTCATGGCATCTTGCATCCTACTAATCCCATGTGCAAAGCTGCATATGAGGAAACTTCAGTGGTACCTGAAAAACCTATGGTCTCAACACAGCCACAGTTTGGAAACAATAATACCACTAATTCCATGTCTACAAAAGGAATTTCTGTGGTGGGCTCAAGCATGCCAAACAAACACAGGTCTCCCATTCTGCAAGCCTCAAACAAATCAAGTCATCACAACAGACGCCTCGGACTACGCCTGGGGGGGGCGCACATGGCAGATCGGTGCATTCAGGGCAAATGGTCCCAAAAAGAAAAGCACCTTCACATCAATCAAAAGGAAATGCTAGCAGTAACAAATGCTATTACAGCTTTCAAAGACCTTCTGCATCCAGTTCAACTATTGATAAGGACAGACAACACCACAGTAATGTGGTACATAAACAAGCAGGGAGGAACCCATTCATACCACCTGTGCAGGCTGGCCATGTCACTTGGGGGCATGGCCTTGGAATTACAAATCGAACGTCAAGCACAGTACTTGCCAGGCAAGGAAAACACGCTGGCAGACAACCTAAGCAGGAATATGACAGATCCACACGAATGGAAGTTGCATCCAAAAGTTTTTACAGAAATAATCCAAGCATGGGGAAGGCCAGACATAGATCTCTTTGCCTCCCACAAAAATCACCAATTGACAAAATTCTGCTCAAGGATTTTCCATCCAAAGGCCTGGAGAGTGGACGCTCTCTCTTTCAGTTGGACATCAACGACAGTTTATGCCTTCCCACCTCTTCCTCTGCTGCCCAAAGTTCTATTGAAAACCAGAGCAGACAGACCAAAGATGATTCTCATTGCTCCAGACTGGCCAAGACAACACTGGTACCCACTCCTGAGGAGCCTGACGCATTCCCCACCATGGACCCTGCCTCTAATGCCTCTTCTCCTGACTCAGCACAGCTTCAAAACTCTTCACAGCCAGCTAAAAACACTCAATCTATCTGCATGGAAGATTTCTTAGCATCACAACAGACCCTACTCTCCAAGGAGGTGCAGGATGTCATTTTGGAGGCTAGAAGGCCGTCAACTAGAAAAGCATACTCTGCAAAATGAAAACGGTTTTGTGTCTGGAATGAGAAAAAGGGTCAGGATCCTGGAAAACTGAATTTACCTCAAATACTACAGTATCTAGCTGAGCTGCTAAGCAGTGGACTTTCATTCTCCTCCATCAAAATCCATGCCTCAGCCATTTCTGCAGAATACAACACTGATCCACCCTTATTCTCTCACCCTCTCTTAAGACAGTTCCTCAGAGGGGCTAAGAATCTAAGACCCCCAAGGAAACAGCCAATACCTGTTTGGGATCTCAATTTCATTCTGGAAAAACTGACCTTGCCTCCCTTTGAGCCAGCTGCCTCATCAGATTTGCAATATTTATCCTGGAAAACAGCTTTCCTACTGGCTATTACCTCAGCTCGTAGAGTTTCAGAACTACAAGCTGTCATGGCTGTGCAGCCTTTTATCATCTTCCATCAGGACAGAGTTTCCTTACGAACCAACCCATCCTTTATGCCTAAAGTGGTATCCAGGGTAGCTTTTAATCCGGCCATACACTTACCTACCTTTTATCCTAATCCTCAAAACAAAGGGGAGAGATTACTACATTCCTTGGACATCCACAGACAACTATGTTATTATTTGGACAGAACAAAGCTTTTCAGAAAATCAGAACAGCTCTTTGTGTCCTATGCTGTAGGAGCTCAAGGAAAGCCAATTTCCAAACAGACAATCTCAAAATGGATAGCCCACTGCATACGCTTTTGCTATTCTTTTCATGG
The DNA here is from genome assembly GCF_019279795.1 of Protopterus annectens. Lineage (NCBI taxonomy): Eukaryota > Metazoa > Chordata > Ceratodontiformes > Protopteridae > Protopterus > Protopterus annectens. The sequence goes on from NC_056750.1 coordinate 144,273,367, forward strand.
CAAAACTGTACCTACAGGCATCAGATCTCACTCCACAAGGGCCACAGCTACCTCCGCAGCTTTCCTCAGAGGAGTTCCTACCAAAGATATTTTGGAGGCAGCCACGTGGAGTTCTGTGCATACCTTCTCCAAGCACTACCACCTACCATTAAACTCCAAAACTAGAGCAGGCTTTGCCACTGCAGTCTTGCAGGGCATCCTGGCTCCTCCTAGTTCCACCTAGTGCCTACCACCCCTTTCTTAGCTTTGGGATTCTACCCATCTGTTATGACTGCAGCTGTATGCACGATGAACATAGTACAGTTTTGTACCTACCATAAACGTAGATGTTCGAGTGCTAATACAGCTGCAGTCCTCTTGGGACAGGCCTATGGGCTAACACCTCCTCATACAACTTGATTGGGGTATTCATTTATGGTGTATTTGCTTGCAACTACTGTATTTTGATTATATTGCATTGTTTTATTACACAAATTTATGTATTGCCTTCCTTTTGGGGGCACCTGACATCTGGGGCAAGAAAAACTGAAGAAAAGGGCGTCGGCTGGTTCCTTTATACCCCTGTCGCACTGACGTCCGGGAAGAAGCGAAGACAACTGACGCCGGACCTAGACTTTGAAATTCGGCCGACCGAGGACCCGCCTGACGGCAGGAGAACCCATCTCTTATGACTGCAGCTGTATTAGCACTCGAACATCTACATTTATGGTAGGTACAAAACTGTAATTTCCTTTTCTTTTTTATTTATATTTTTTATACCAGTCATCTTGCACCTGCTAGTGGCAAATCACTGTGTTCAGGCACAACTCTGAAATACTTGGGTAGTTTATTTGTTTGGTTAGAGTTGCACACTGCTCAGTTAAGCATTAAACCACCATATCAGAAGAACAATTATCTCAGCTACATTTTCAAGCCTGTCATTCAGACATTCCTTAAAGTGTTGTATCACAGCCACAAATGGAAATCAAAGGAAGCAAAGTAATTAAAAATGCGGATTGGTGCTGACAGTCCAAAGCAGGCAGTCACAGCACTGTTGTTAACTGATAAAAGAGAAAACCACAGTAAGTGGTCTTCTCATCATAGGGATTTGTCTCTATCCCCCAAACATGACATCAGGGAGGCGAAGGCATTGATTGTCACGCTACCCAAGGCAGCCCTCTTTCGTGCTATTTTGGGTACAACAAATTAGAGAATAATAACCACTTACTTCGATACAGCGACATTAATAATGCAGAAAAGTCTAAGATATGCTGGAAAACATGTTTTGGGGTGCGATTCTCCTTTAAGCAGTTAAGTGTTTTATGACCTGTACTGGGAAAAGTACAGCTGTGTAAAATCTTACCATAACAGTAGATGTCCTTCTCTTCACTTTTGCAGTATTCTCCACAGTAGGGATCTCCTACCAAGGATAGCCCAACATCCGGCCAGTGTACCAAAGCTTTTAGGTCTTGTATGTGCAGTATGTCACATGTATGCTCCCTGTATGGGCCATAGGACGTAGAGGTGACGTATGGATGCAGTCACCCAAAACTGAATTGCCCCAGTAGAGAAACTATGTCCATAGCACAAAAGGGATTATGCACATCTGGAAGGAGAAAATAGAGATGGAAAAGGGAGACCCTTGGCCGGGAGGGGAACCAAAACAAAGCTCAAAAAAGAAAAAAGGGGGGGAGGTTGGAGGGAAAGAGTAAATACTGTAACAGTGAAGAGAAGGACATCTACTGTTATGGTAAGATTTTACACAACTTTGTCCTTCTGTGTCATCATTGCAGTATTCTTCACAGTAGGGAGAGTATAAAAGCTCAAGAAAAGGATTGAGAGGTGGAAGGCTGGGAAGAGCCCTCAACAAACCTACACATAGTGCCTCTAGCAGAACCTGCTCTGGCCCTTGAAACCATAATCGATTTGTAATGCTTAGTAAAGGTATGCACTGAAGACCAAGTAGCACTTTTAAAGAGGGAACCGGTGTCAAACCCCTTGAAGACACCAGAAGAGGCAAAAGCCCTAGTGGGGTGAGCTCTGACCGAAGTAGACAGAAACTGGCCATGAAAGGAATGACAAAAAGAAATGGCCTTAGAAATTCAGGAGGCAGTGGTTTGCTTAGAAACTGCCAAACCCATTGTCCTGGGATGAACAGAAACAAAAAGCTGGTCAGACTTATGAATGTTCTTAGTTTTTATCCAAATAATACCTGAGCTATCTCTGCAAATCCAGGGTATGCAGGGCCCTCTCAAAAGCATACTGAGGAGAGGGAAAAAAGGAAGGGAGTTGTACTGTCCGATTCAAAGACAACTTGTTAACAACCTTGTACATAACAGAAGGAGAAGTACGAAGGGACATCCTGTCCCTGTGAAAAAACAAAAAAGGATGGATGGCCGTAAGGGCATGAAGCTTAGAAAACCCACTGAGCAGACGTAAGAGCAAGCAATAAGACAGCCTTTCATGTACAGTGTTGTAGAAAAGGTGAACCTGCAGGCTCAAGAGCAGCCTGGGTCAGTTTTTCTAAAACAAAATTAAGGTTCCAAGAAGGAGGAATAGGCTCCATAGGGTCCTAACATGTAGGATGCTTGTAAGAAACTGTTTCTTCTCAAAGCAAGAAGACAAAGGAGGATTTGAGGCAGACAGGCAGAAGTAGCTGACAAATGGGCCTTTACAGAAAAATAGGCCAAGCCAAACTGGAGCAACTCATACAAATAGAGAACCAGAGAGACCCCCACTGAAAAGGATTCTGGTGATGAGCATGGCACCAGGCAGAAAGTCTCTTCCATTTGGACATATAAGATCTTTTTTGCTTGCATGTTTTCTTGACTCCTCTAAAACCCTGAGAACATGCTGAAAAAAGAGGTGCCTAAAAGGGATCAAAACCCTATCACCCAGTGTCAGCTGAAGAGTGGACAAGTGAGGATGGATGAGTGACCATTTGTCCTGTGTGAGGAGGTCCAACCGGTGAGGTTACTTGTAATAATTGCCCTTGCCCAGATGTATTAAGAGGGAGAACCAGTGTTTTCTTGACCAAAAGGGAGTCACTAACTAGATTTTTGGGGAGTCCAGCTGAATCTTCTGCAGGACTCTTGGAAGTAGGGAAAGGGGAGGGAAGGCACAGAGAAACATCCCCTTTCAAGGAAAAGAAAGGGCACCCATCTTCCATACCAAATGGCACGGCACTCTGGAACAGAAAAGAGGGAGCTGCCTGATGAGGCAAAGAGATCTGTCTGGGGAATACCCCACCGATGGACTATGTCCAGAAACACCTGTTTTGCACCTGTTCACACAGTCTGCCACTAGATTGTGTTCTGAAGGAATATACACTGCCTGAAGATTCAGCTGATAACTGAGACAGATCACAGGCCTGAAGAGCCAACCTGCGGAGAAGATAAGACTTGTGCCCCCCTGCTTGTTGACATACCACATCAATGTGTTGTTTGTGTAAACCTTCAGAGAGCCTGAAGAAAGCATGGGGTGAAAAACCAGAAGGGCCAGAATCAGAGCTGTCATTTATTTGACATTTATATGGTCTGATGGGGGGGCATAGACCTCGAACTTTCAGGTGACCTCAGGAAGCCTCCCCACCCCATGGCTGAGGTGGCATTGAACAGTTCTAGAGAGGGACCCAAAGGCTGAAAAGGCAGGCCTGGTTTGAAGGTAAGTTGTTAAATCCACCACTTGAATTCCCTCTTTAGAAAAGGAAGGAGAAGCGCACTGAAATAAGAGGGTGGCAAAGCTGAAGCCAAACTGACTTTTGAGGTAGCAGTAAAGCTTCTGCATATGCAGTCTGGCAAAAGGGAGCATTGGAACCGAAGAGGCCATGAAGGCTCAAAGCAACTCTCCGGCTGAAATACCATGTAGAGGAAGAAGAGACTGAAACAAAACGGTCAAAGACAGGACTTTTGGAGGTGGAAGAGAAGCCAGCGTATTAGCATGGTCTGAATCCTTTAAACTAGAAACACCTGATTGTGAGAAGGAGCCAGGACAGACTTTTGGAAGTTGTTAGTGAACCCCAGACTTTGAAGGCGAGAAATGGTGAACTCCAGATCCTGCAACAGGCAACTGGGAGAAGGTGCCTGAAGCAAGTGGTCATCTAAATAAGGAAAAATCTGAATGCCTTTGAGTTTGCAAAAAAGCAATCACAGGAGCTAGTCATTTTGTGAATATCCTTGGGGGAGTAGAGAGAACAAAGGGCGAAGCAGAGAACTGAAAAATGATAGGAAAAAACAAAGAAATGTAAAAACTTATTGAAAAGAGAGTGAATAAGAATATGAAGGTAAGCATCCTTCAAATCCAAGGACACCAGAAAATCCTGTGGGATTGAAGGAGGAAACGTAAGCAAAGAAGGAAACTGGAGAAAGGGTTTGGGCAAGGAGAGATCCAGAATAGGTCTCCAAGTGTCTTCATTTCGAGGAACCAGGAACATCCTAGAGTAAAACTCTTTCCTGCTTGGGAAGGAGGGACAGGTTGAATAGTTCTCTGGTCTACCAGTGACCCATGGACCCCTAAGAATTGAGGAAGTTTTTCCAGTAGAGGCTGGGGAATCCCTGAAAAAGGAGGGACAGACTTCCACACCATGAAGTAACCTTGACAGATGATAGCTAGAACCCAGGAATCCGAGGTGATGAGATGCCACTTTGGAAGACAGAGGGAGAGCTGAAAAGATAAATAAACCTGGCAGATGGGTGGGGGGGTGGGTGGGGGGGTCAGATGTCATTGAGAAGCAGGCTTGTCAGGTAAAGGAGGCTTCTGGGCTACAGACGTCTGAGAAGACTTAGCAGAAGGAGCTTGCCTACCATTCTTCTTGCCTTAGTGGCCTGTGAGCAGAAGGTCTAGTAGGATAATTCCTCTGCATCTTAGGGATAGGAGGGACAAAAATATGTTTATGGTCCTGAAAAACTCTAACTTTTTCTTGAAGAGACTTAACCATATCAACAGCAGCAGTCCCAAATAGACTTTTATTATCCAAAGGCACATCCAGAAACTTGGCCTTAATGTCTTCAGGTAACAACTGCAAAAGAAGCCAAGAATAACACTTCATGACAGACCCAAAGGTAGCAGCTCTGGAAGAGGCATCAGCAGCATCATAGCTACACTTTTATAGATTGTTGAGACACCCGAGAGGTAGAACCTAAAATAGAAAGAGTAAAAGATTTTGCCTCAGGATCAGGAAGGTCATAGAGAACCTGACAAGCCTGGGCAATCAAGGCCAGAGGCATCTTGTCACTGATGCCCTGAAAGGACAAAAGTAGAAGTATAAAGCTTCTTACCAATTTGTCCTACTGTCCTTGTCTAAAGGAAGAAGCTTGGAAGAGTACAAAAACTCGATGGCTACTCAGAGGAGACTGACATCACAGCAGGGTCAGCAGAAGGACACTTAAGTAAGAACTGACAATCCTCAGGAACTTTAAAGAACCTACAACACACTAATATCTGCACGAGTGGCTGGTGCAAGGCTATACCACATCGAAACAACAAAACAAAAGCCAGCACTTCAGTCCTCCAGTGTAGCCTTCTGGCAAAAAAGTTTATTATTCCATAAAGGCTAGATAAAAAAGTAACCCAGTGGGGTCATACTGGTTTCGGCAAAAGCCTTTTTCAGTAACCACACCACAAAAAATAGTATGAAAAAACTGTTAACACACATACATTTATACTCAATGTAGCAGCGCCCTCTAGTGGATAAAAATGTTACATAACTGAATAACAAAAATGAAAATATAACAAAATTACTATATATCACAAAATATCTGTATGTACAAGAATCCAATGAAGAATGTATAAATGATGCTCCATTTCAAAATAATTCGAAATTGGTCACTCAACCCAGGTGAAAATAGAGCTCCCAATTTAACAATCCACATTTTTTCTTTATTTGTTAGTAACTCATGTTATGCATGAATCTCATTACTCTTAAACCTGATACGGTCAATGACCATGAAGCTAAAGATCCCTATGGGATGTTCAAGTGTTTTGTTTATATAGGGAACGCTAAACTTTTTTATTTCTGATATCACTTAAATGTTCACCGACCCTAATTTTAAAGGGTCGGGAAGTCTGTCCCACATAAAATAACCGACAGCTACATTGGGCTAAATAAATAGTCCAACTGGTACTGCAGTTGGCAAAAAAAGAAACACTATAAACATGTGAAGAGTTCTGAGAAGTGAAACTGTCTGACTTGAGCACCCTCGGACAGTATAAGCAATGCCCACATGGATGACAACCCACCAAATGTTGCCCAGTTACTGTTGTTTGAGCGGGGGGATTAGAAGGATAATTGTGCACCCTTTTGTAATGACTAAATAGCAATCCCAATGACTGCCCCTTCCGAAAAGAATAGGAACACCGATCCTTGATGTAATTATTCAATGTGTTATCTGACTGTAATAAATACCAATGTCTTTGAATGATATTCATGAAGCTCCTAGTGTTTCTGCCATATGTAGTGACCAATCTAAGCTCCTGAGATTGGTCTGTAGACTTGGGATGATATTGATAGCAACTGTATCCTATCTTGTTGATTTGCAAACCGACTGGCCCTAGTGATTTCACCTGCTTGATATCCCCTGCTCTTGAATCTGGCTGTTAACTCCTGTCGATGGTAGGCATACATGGAGGAATCAGAGCAAATTCTCCTGGTGCGTATGTTGCAGGATGCTCTTCTTATGTTTTCATAATTTCTAGGGCCTACTGTGTTTGTCTTTGATCGATGAATATTGGTGTTCATGAGTTTCAATAGTTTGACTTGTGGACTCAACATTGCATTAATATTTGATTATTGCTTGTTATATGTACCATTTTGGAGTGTTTTAAATTCTTAACTACTCCTATTAGGTACATGGTCTGTATTACGTTACATCTTGGGGATTGGTTATTGTTAATTCAAAGTGTATGTTGGGGTTGATACATGGGCTTAATTTTTGATGTATGTGTCGATCATTAATGCTCATTTATATTGAATAAGAACACGTTAATGTTGGTAATAAGCTGTTTGTTTTAGAGTTGATGTTCACCCTCACGCAACTAGTATTTAGGGTCATGTATCTCATGGTTTTGCCTGACTAATGCTCTCATTGTCTTGTGTGTATTGCTAGGAACAACATATTCGTATCCTTTCTTAGATAAATAAGTGAGTTTTTCCCCTCTATTTATCTATATATTGGGTAAGAATAGGTTTTATGACTTTAGACTGCCCTGTATATAGAAATATTGAGCTTATCAAAATTTAAGTTGTTTTTTCACATCGATGAGTCCTGGATTCAATGGGGAGGATAATATAATCTTTTGTCTTATTTTCCTGGTGTTATGGATAAACATTAGATATTTGTTGATTTCTGAGTGGAGTGTTGGACTTCAGATTTAAACTTATAATTGTATGGTTTAGTTATTTATTGAATTTGCTTGTCATTACACCACGACCAAATTGCATATATTCATTTGGTGTATCCACTGTTACGGTTAGCATTTGGGGCTTGTCTTTTGGCCTTTTGGGTGACGTAGCAGGTACAGGTTGTGCAAGTTGACCTATTAAAGTGTTAAGTAAGCATTGTAAACATCAATAATTTTATTTGATGAATTTATTTTTTATATCACTATAGACATTGAGGAACCAGGCACCCTGTTTTGGGGTGCAGTTCATTGGCTATTATTGTGCCCATGTTGGCCATTTTTTTAAGAGAACCAAAGTAATACATTGGTTTTGGATTATTTGTGGTATCAGTTGTATAAGACAGTTTTGGAAACAGTATCCTCATTTGACTAATGTGGACAGTGGATTTATTCTGACTTTTTAGGTTTTTATTGGTTAATATTGTGGTTTTTTTGGTCGGTGATGGATTTGGTAACCATTATTAAGGGTCTTTCATCTGACTCTGGGGATTTGGATATTTTTGGCTTGGAGTCAGGTAATGTTAACAATAGTTCTGGTGTTCAGGACCCCACTCATGATTGTAGATCAGCTTTTATGAAGTTGACCAAAAATCTTATCACACTAAGGAAAAATGTTTGGCATCTTAGGCTGTTTCGGGCATGTCAGCAGAGTAAAATTGCCCCTAGGGGATTAAGAATAAGGTTGCAACCTATGGTTGCTGAACCAGATGAGCTTTTTTGGCCCTATGGTCTGAGGCACAGTAACAGGCCTCTATGAATTTTGTAAATATATTGACTAACCATTATGAGAGGAAGGTGGAGGAACAAGCTAGTCAGGTTTTGAGCTTAAGTAAAGGTTTTGAGGATTTTTCATCACTCTCATGTTATAATATTTGTATTGATAAACTTGGTAAGGATTTGTTGGAACTGGAATCTGGGTTGAAGGAAAGAAAAATAAAAACGTTTACTCGTGATGTGGGAGATTATGATAGAGGTAAACCTTTTGAGGTGCGTCCCAGGGTTAAATTCGTTACACCTGAACAAACCCCTAGAAAGTCAAGGGCTTTTCGACCCAGGTCTATACTCAAGATAAGAAACAGGGAGTCCGCAACCTCCGGGGATGAATCATCATCAAACCCAGACTGGGAGGATGGCCACACCAGAGTTTCACCAGTTCCCAAGCAGAACAATTTAGGGCATAGTTTAACAGGAGGGATCCCTTTAGGCACAGATCCCAGAGACGGGGGGGGGGGCACAAAAGACATCATGAATCTTGGGGTGATTCTTCAGAATATGGCCAAAATTTGAATGTTGAAGTGAATAATGTACACATCATATCTTCTGTTACAGTCAGTGAAGAACAACTTCAGGTTCTAAATAAAGGTTTGGGTTTTGTGCCAGGTTTTTGTGTTCCGGAGCATCATTTTGCACAAGATGTTGTCAACTTTTGCTGTACCCTTAATTTAAGATTGTATTTTCATAATTTAGAAGGGGACAAAGTAGATCAATCTGGCCTTGGAGCTTTTCAATTTAGACCTTTACAGTTCAAGCCACCAGTGTCACCTATTGTACAATCTTTTCAAAATGAGGTTCTCAAAGATTTACATCTGAATCTAAGTAAGCGTAATATTATTAAGGATAATCTTAATCAACAAGAAAGGTTATGTGTTGAACATCTTATTAATAATCATGATATTGCTATTTTGCCGGCAGACAAGGGTGGGGCAGTGGTGGTTCAGAATTGGGTGGATTATGATGCAGAGGCAGAGCGACAACTATCTAATAAATCTCATTATATGGCAATGTCTATTGACCCAACCAGTAAGTTTAAACATGATATTGACAATTTTTTGGATCTAGCAGAAGAGGAGGGTATCATTACTCATGATACCTGTTATCACCTTAAGGTCAATCACCCTAGACAACAATATATTTATTTTTTGCCTAAGATCCATAAGGATCCCAATAGACCGCCTGGTCGACCAATTGTCTGTGGTAGAGCATCCTTGACTGAGCCCTTGTCGGAATTTCTTACACAATATCTCAAACCTTTGTTATCTCTGATAGTGGCGAGGATACAGGACACCACACAGTTTCTTGCCATTATATCAGATATGCAGCTGGAACCAGACTGGCTCTTATGTACCTTGGATCTCAGCTCCTTATATACTAGTATCCCTCATTGGGCAGGACTTACTGCTTTGCATTATTGGCTTGATCGGGCGAATATGTACAAATCAGGATTTAACACTCTTCTGGTTTGTATGGCTGAATTGGTACTTAACCATAATGTCTTTTATTTTAAAGACAAATGCCTCTAGCAGAACCAATGCACTGCTTCTTTTACCCCTATATATGCGGACCTGTTCATGGCTTACATGGAGGAACAATTGATTTATGATATCAATCATAATATTTTTATGAATGAATTAGATATTTGGAGGAGGTATCTTGATGACTGTTGGTTGGTGTGGAAAGCGGATGAGGCATTTTTGTTTGAATTTTTGGAATATTTGAATTCCAACAAGTGGGGTGTAGAATTCAAGTTAACTTATAATAGATTGAAAATCACTTTCCTGGATGTGTCAATTAAGAGAACTGAATCAGACACTTTGAAGAGTGAGTTATTTAGAAAGTTTCCTCAGTTCAACACCCTACTTCATGCCACGAGCTTCCACCCATAACATGTCATCAGGAATATCCCCAAATCACAATTTCTTCGTATCAGGAGAATTTGCTCTGATTCCTCCACGTATGCCTACCATCGACAGGAGTTAACAGCCAGATTCAAGAGCAGGGGACATCAAGCAGGTGACATCACTAGGGCCAGTCGGATTGCAAATCAACAAGATAGGATACAGTTGCTATCTTATCATCCTAAGTCTACAGACCAATCTCAGGAGCTTAGATTGGTCACTACATGTGGCAGAAACACTAGGAGCTTCATGTATATCATTCAAAGACATTGGTATTTATTACAGTCAGATAACACATTGAATACATCAAGGATCAGTGTTCCTATTCTTTTCGGAAGGGGCGGTCATTGGAACGCTATTTAGTCATTACAAAATGGTGCACAATTATCCTTCTAATATTGTCTGAGGCAGAGGAATCCAAAGTAGATGCCAGATGATTCACTTAAAAAACTCCAGCTATACTCTGTCACATATCGTCTACTCAGAGGCGATCTCTGCTTAACATACAAGGCCATGTCAAACCCAGAGCTGTTGAATATGCTACACTTAAAGAAATCCCAATCCCTCAGAGCCACACGTTCCAGGGATCTAAACCTTGTCATCACAATAAACAAAACATGCTGGAGGGATAGGTTCCTGACCCAGAGACTCCCCAGACTCTGGAATAGATTGCCCATACATGTCAAGCAGAGTGCCTCTTTGGCCCTCTTCAAAAGGAACCTTGACAATTGGATGGGAGAAAGGAAATTCACCCCGGGGATCACGTCAGTTACCCTGATACAGGGGTCCAGGGAAGTAAATAGTGTGGGAAGAAATAGCCAGGGAATTGTTATGGCTAAGCTTGTATAGGCCCTAGGGCTGATAGCCTAGTCCCAACCTATGAACCTATAGTCCCCCCGCTCAAACAACAGTAACTGGGCAACTTTTGGTGGGTTGTCATCCATGTGGGCATTGCTTATACTGTCCGAGGGTGCTCAAGTCGGACAGTTTCACTTCTCACAACTCTCCACTTGTTTATAATGTTTCTTTTTTAGCCAACTGCAGTACCAGTTGGGTTATTTATTTAGCCCAATGTAGCTGTCGGGCATTTTATGTTGGACAGACTTCCCGACCCTTTAAATTAAGGGTCGGTGACCATTTAAGTGATATCAGAAATAAAAAAGTTTTGAGTTCCTTATATAAACAAAACACTTAAACATCCCATAGGGATCTTTAGCTTCATGGTCATTGACCGTATCAGGTTTAAGAGTAATGAGGTTCATGCATTAAATGAGTTACTAACAAATAAAGAAAAAATGTAGATTGTTAAATTGGGAGCTCTATTTTCACCTGGGTTGAATGACCAATTTTGAATTATTTTGAAATGAATCATCATTTATACATTCTTCATCAGATTCTTGCACATACAGATATTTTGTGATATATAGTAATTTTGTTATATTTTAATTTTTGTTATGCAGTTATGTAACATATTTTTATCCACTAGAGGGCGCTGCTACATTGAGTATAAATGTATGTGTGTTAACAGTTTTTTATGCTATTTTTTGTGGTGTGGTTACTGAAGAAGGCTTTTGCCGAAACCGGTATGACCCCACTGGGTTACTTTTTTATCTAGCCTTTATGGAATAAATTTTTTTGCCAGAAGGCTACACTGGCGGATTGGAGTGCTGGCTTTTGTTGCCACTTTATAGAACCTGTCAGGTTTCTGTGGTGCAGGAGACTGAGAATCAGGAGACTCTGAAGTAACCATAAAGGTGTCTAACAAAGTAGCCAACACAGGAGATACTGCAGACGATTTAGAAGTGTCCACCTGAAGCAGCTTATGTTACCTTTTCTGGTTATCAGACACTAGAGGAAAATTCCACTTAAAGTATTTCATCTTTCTGGCTTTTAGGGTCTTTAAAAGACAGTTCCTCAAAAGGAGACTCTGGACTCACAGACTCTTTTTCATCAGAACCATGTAACAAAGGCTTAGGCATCTGAGAAGTGTAAGACAATGACCCATCATCAGAAGTGAATCCTCATCTGAGGAATCGGGTTCCCTAGTCCGTTTGGAAGGCGTAGAGGTCCAGGGAGGGGTAGGCACAGAAACTCCTTGGGGAGGCTTCAGGGCCATTAAGGTATTAAACAGGTCCTAACTAAACTCCTGTCATTCCCACTGAGGATCCTTAGGGCATACAGAAATATGCATAGTCTTCTGCTTTTTCTTGGTAGGGAAGTCAGCCCTAACAAACATTGGGGGGTTCTGACCCTTAATGAGATTCAGTAAGAGTACTCGGAATCTCTTCTCCAACCAGAATCTGTGGAATTTCTTTTAGGGCCCTCTGAGACGATCAACTGCTGTTCCCCCTCAACATCTGGAGATGACACCTGCAAAGCCTCAGATGTGCGAAAGGAAGGATCCATGCTGGCCTCCGACTGGGTTGAGGCAGAGGAATCCGAAGTAGATGCCAGATGGCCTACAGAGCTATCACTTGCTTCTAGAGAAATGCCCGTTGGAGGCTGGACAGCCAAAGAATCTAGATGAGATTTCTTAGCGTTTTTCTTGCTTAACAGTACCCTAGGGTTATATTCCTCTTTGTTACCTTAGGCTAACAGTTTAATGCTCTGGTTCTTGAGATGGATGGCCAGGGAAGACAGCCGACTTCTAAGAGTCTTATGCACAAACACTTTACAAATGCTAAGGAGGTATTTTAATTTGTATGATATTTACTACTGATTCAACACTGCTATAGGTGTTTTTATCTTTAAATCACGTTTTTACTGCAAATTACTTTATTTGCATTTATTTGGATATTTTTTGCTTTCCTTTTTTGACAAGGGATGCTCTAGGTAAATGCTTATTCTATTTTAAAAGGTTTCTGTTTTATTTAAGGGCATATACTTAATTTTTGTCACTGTTTGGACAATTGAATTTTACTTGGTACTGCTACTGTGTGTGCTGTTCACTACACCATGCAGGTTGTAGAACAGTCTTAGCAAGACTTAAACTGTTTGTGTTATATTTTTGTAGTAGTTTAACCCTATTTGCTGTGTGGGAACATAATTTGTTTTCTGTTATTGTGTGCCCTTAGTTAGCCCTTAAAAGTGTTAGTGTATTATTCTGGCTGGTGTTTTTTCCCCGTTTTGATGGATCCTGATACAGGTACACCCCCCCCCCATTACACCCAGTCGTACGCAAAAATAAAAAAAAAAACTCAAGAAAAGCATGCCTCAGTGTATGGTTTATGAATCTGTTGATGTTCATCGTGTTACACTGCTGCAGTCATTACACTTGGGTAATCCTGTCGTCAGGCGGTCCCGCAGTCGGCCCAAGTTCCAAAATCTTGGTCCGGCATCGGTTGCTGTCGCTTCTTCCCTGACGTCAGTGCGCCAGGGGTATATAAGATGCAGCCGACACCATTTTCTTCAGTGTTTCTTGCTGTGCGGTGCCCAAAGCAAAAGCAGTTCGCAAGTGCCGGTCGGCCGACTCCTGAGATTTTCATTCCGAATCCAGAACCGAAGTCTTCTACAAAGCTAAGTACCCCATTGGGGAAACTTTTTCTTGCCTCAGACCGATGTCAGTAAAAGTTAATAATTGTATTTCTTGTGGGAAGCAAATACCTCATAAGGATTTCCATTCCTATTGTATCCCATGCCTAGGCTCAGGCCACGACGTCACAGGTTGTCGGTTTTGTGCTAGGTTTAACAAGTGCACTATTAAACGTCTGTTTGATCTTGCCAGACATTATTTTGGCAGAAAATTCAATTACACCATGCCGTCGGAACAACCGACGACCGGGTTACACAAAAAACGCAAAGACAAGGACAGGCATCCGAGGCCCAAAACTGACGACGAAGCCTCTTCTAGGCCAGTCGCCAGTTCTCCGGTTTTCAGCGAGGTGCCTTCGCAGCCCCTGATGACCGCTTCTTTGGAACCACAGGCTACCTCTGACTCCCAAGTGGAGATGGCTGGGCCTTCGGATACACCAGACTTACGGCCTACCGAGACTAACCCTTCGGAGGGCTCTGGAGTAGCTGAACAACCCGCAGCTTCAGAGGGTGTTTTCAGGCCTACTCAGTTAACCATTAAATCTTCTGCTAAATCTAAACCAAAGAAACAACTTCAGCATTCACCAGGACAGGCCTCCATGCCTAAGAAACAGATGCTCAAAATGGCCGAAGACTTAATTACTCTGATCAGGGGGTCCTACCCTCCTCCTGATAAAAGGCCTAGACAGGATGCAGATTATGACTCATCTGACCAGGTGTCCATCTCCTCAGATTCATCCTCAGACCTAGGATACTCTTTACCCCCTTATGAGGATTCTGATGCTGAAGAATCAATTCCTTCAGCCTCTCCACCAGAGGACTACTTCTTTGGGGAAACCTTACATACCATGCGGGAGCATTTCCATTGGGAGGGCCAGGATTATTCAGAATCCAAGAAAAGGCTCAGAGATTTTCTTTTATTACCTCAACACAGACCCCTTGCTATTCTGCCAGTGTTAGATATTGTGGATGATGTGTATTCTGAATCCAGTTTAAATCATGATTCTTTACCTCCTGCTGCAGTTAAGCCAGACAGATACTATAGAGTCCCTGACTCTCACAAATTCCTTTATAAAAGCCCTGTTGCTGACCCTGAAACTATTTTCCAGGGTCCCAAAGGGGTAAAGGCCTCTACAGCAAAAAATCCAGTCCCCTCTGACAGAGATTCCAGAGTATTAGACAGATGGGGGAAGAAAGTATATACATCTGCAATTTTAGCAATGAGGGCCTTAAATTGCCAGTTTCACATGCTTAAATATCAGCAATATTTGATGTCTCAGTTGAAACAAAAAATGCTTCCAAATTCAGATCTTCTTAATTATAAGGAAATGCAGGATTTATTGCATGCAGCTGAACAAGTGGGAAAACATACCTTGCAATGTGGTTTTGATTCATTAGAGGCCTCCTGTAGAGCAGCAGTTACAGGGTCTGTCATTAGGAGACATGCTTGGTTAAAAGAGCAGACTTTACCAGATCATGTTAAAGAAAAATTATTGGATGCACCTTTGCAGCAGGATGTTTTATTTGGAGTTAAGGCAGAAGAGGTATTAAAGAAAATGGAGGATAACACAAAATCTATGCAAACGGTGAAGGATTTCTTACAGGTTCAGCCTCCTCGATTTAGCAGAAATTGGCCAACAAAGAATTGGTCCTTTCTAGTTTCAGACAGACCTCAAAGGGGCAGATACAGACGTCCAAGAGGCAGAGGTCAACCACAAGGTACTTACAGGCCTCGACAATGGGATGCTTCAACCCAGAAAGAAGGGAAAGACAGGCCTCAACCTTATAAAAAACAGCCTCAATGACTTCTCACTACAGCTGCCAAACATCTCTCTCTTGGCAGCCCCCTTGGGGGGAAAACTGGCACTTTTCAGTCACAATTGTCATATGATCACCAAAGACAAATGGGTTCTCAATATTGTGTCTCAAGGTTACAGGTTCCACTTTCAGACTCTGCCAAGGTTAAAAGGAATGCCAAATCTGCCACCAAATCAATGGGCAGAGGCTCAAAAAGAAATTACAGCACTCATGGACATGAGAGCTATTCAAAAGGTACCAGCACAGGAGCAAGGACAAGGACTTTACTCAAGACTCTTTCTGGGTCCCAGAAAGGACAAAGCCTGGAGGCCCATTCTGGATCTTTCTTCTCTAAATACTTACCTGGATGTTCTAAAATTCAAAATGTTGACACTACAGCAGCTTCTTCCCATGCTGGGCAAGAAAGCTTGGCTCGTAACTTTGGACCTCAAGGAGGCATACCTGCATGTCCCTATCAGACAAAATTGTAGAAGATACCTCAGATTCTTAGCAGGTTCAATGCATTACCAGTTCTCTGCACTGCCCTTTGGCTTATCTACTGTGCCCAGGGTCTTTACAAAATGCCTGGCACCAGTAATTGCATTTTGCAGACAAAAAGGAATTCAAATTTACCCATACTTGGATGACTGCCTTATTCAAGCAGAGAGCAAAGACATTCTTCTAGAGCATCTGGCGTTTGTAAAAAGACTTCTAATTTGCCTAGGGTACACAGTAAACGAAAAGAAATCAAAACTAGTGCCCTCACAAGAGATAATATTCCTGGTTGCCAGCTTAAATACAATGGTCCAGATGGCTTATCTCACACCAGACAAGCAAGGACAACTGACTCAATATTTCCAATTGATGGCAACAAAAACCCAACTCCCTGCAAGAAAAATTCTGCAGGCCTTGGGTTACATGGCATCTTGCATACTACTAATTCCATATGCCAAACTGCATATGAGGAAACTACAATGGTACCTAAAGAGTGTCTGGTCTCAACATTGTCACAGTTTGGAAACAGTAATACCACTTATTCCTTGCCTTCAACAGGAGTTTCGATGTTGGGCTCAAGCCTGTCACCTCAACAAGGGACAGCCTTTCACTCAACCCACAGCCAGGCAAACACTGGCAACAGATGCTTCGGATTACGCCTGGGGAACATACATGGCAGGAAAACGTATTCAGGGCAAGTGGCCCGCAGAACAAAGGCATCTTCACATCAATCAAAAAGAGATTCTAGCTGTACAAAATGCCCTTATAGCCAGCCAGGCAAACACTGACAACAGATGCTTCGGATTACGCCTGGGGAGCATACATGGCAGGAAAACGTATTCAGGGCAAGTGGCCCGCAGAACAAAGGCATCTTCACATCAATCAAAAAGAGATTCTAGCTGTACAAAATGCCCTTGTAGCTTTCAAGGATCTTCTGCATCCAGGATAACTACTACTAAAGACAGACAACACTACAGTTATGTTGTACATAAACAAGCAAGGGGGCACTCATTCATATCCCCTCTGCAGTTAAGCCATGACCTTGTGGAACACAGCTATAACCTATCAAGTTCATCTGCTTGCACAATTCCTGCCAGGAGCGAAAAACATGCTGGAAGACGACTTGAGCAGAAACATCATGGATCCGCACGAGTGGGAATTACATCCACAAATGTTCAGGATGATAACACAAAAATGGTGGAGCCCGGACATAGATCTGTTTGCATCCCCAATGAATTGCCAGCTACAGAAATTCTGCACAAGGACTTACCACCCACAAGCATGGAAAGTGGATGCCCTCTCATTCAGCTGGAAAAACCTACAAGTATACGCTTTCCCACCACTACCTCTCCTTTCAAAGGTACTCATAAAAGCCAGACAAGAAAAGCCAAAGATGATCTTGATTACCCCAGACTGGCCACACCAGCACTGGTACCCAATCTTAAAGAACTTAGCACAAGGTACACCATGGATTTTGCCTCAAATCCCACAACTTCTGACTCAACAAAACAATCAGATACTTCATGGCCAGCTCAAGACTTTAAACCTGGCTGCATGGCAGATTCTTTAGTCAAACAAACAATGCCTCTCTCCAAAGCTGTTATGGATGTCATTCTGGAGGCCAGAAGGCCTAGCAGCAGGAAAACCTATTCGGATAAATGGAAGAGATTCTGTGCCTGGAACCAGGCTCACAGCCTTGATCCTCTTGTCCCAAATATTCCTCAGGTACTACAATACTTGACTGAGATGCTGGACAAAGACCTCTCCTTTTCATCCATTAAGATCCATGCCTCTGCCATCTCTGCTCATTACAACACAGATCCACCATTTTTTTCTCATCCTTTGCTAAAACAATACCTCAGAGGGGCTAAAAACATAAGACTGCCCCATAGAGCACCACCTCCAACTTGGGACCTCAACTTCGTCTTGGAAAAATTAACTTTACCTCCTTTTGAGCCAGCTAACTCAGCAGACTTAAAATACGTCTCTTGGAAAACTGCTCTGCTCCTGGCAATAACCTCAGCATGAAGAGTTTCAGAATTACAGGCACTAATGACAGTGGAACCTTTCATCATTTCCCACCAAGACAGGGTGTCTTTAAGAACAAACCCTACTTTTATGCTAAAGGTGGTATCAAGTATGGCTGTAAACCAAACTATTCACTTGCCAACTTTTTATCCAAATGCACAGAATAAAGGGGAGAGACTACTGCATTCCTTGGACATACACAGACAGTTACACGTCTACTTGGACAAAACAAAAGCTTTCAGGAAAACTGAGCAATTGTTTGTAGCATATGCTGCAGGAACACAGGGAAAAGCCATTTCAAAACAGACCATTTCAAAATGGATAGGGCATTGTATACGTTTCTGCTATACACACCATGGGAAAACTGCAGCTAACAGCATTAGGTCTCATTCCACCAGGGCAACAGCCACTTCAACTGCCTACCTCAGAGGAGTACCTACCAAGGACATTTTGGAAGCAGCAACTTGGAGTTCTGTACATACCTTCACCAAGCATTACCATCTGCCTCTTTACTCTAAATCCAGAGCTGGCTTTGCCACTGCAGTCCTGCAGGGCCTTATAGCCACCCCTAATGCCTTATAGAACCAGCCACCCTACCTCAGCTTTGGGATTCTACCCAAGTGTAATGACTGCAGCAGTGTAACACGATGAACATAGTACAGTTTTGTACCTACCATAAATGTAGATGTTCGAGTGTATACACTGCTGCTGTCTAGGTTACCCTCCCTCCTTCCCCTCTTACTTGCTGGTACTTACCCAAGCCCTCTACCCTTTGCTACCTATGGGGAGTATTTGCTGGTAACTGAAAGTTTTTGATTGCTTTTGTTATGTATGTTTTATTAGCAATTTACATTGCGTACCTTTTTGGGGGCACCTGACATCTGGGGCAAGAAAAACTGAAGAAAATGGTGTCGGCTGCATCTTATATACCCCTGGCACACTGACGTCAGGGAAGAAGCGACAACAACCGACGCCGGACCAAGACTTTGGAACTTGGGCCGACTGCGGGACCGCCTGACGGCAGGATAACCCAAGTGTAATGACTGCAGCAGTGTATACACTCGAACATCTACATTTATGGTAGGTACAAAACTGTACTTTGCCTTAAGCTGGTCCGCAGACCACTTACCTTTTTCCCAATCACTCTATGGTATGAGTTCGCAGCCCTCCATGGTATGCAGATCAGACACACAGACCACCTCTTCCAGGGCTGTTCCAGTACCTGGTTCATGTACAAGAGAACCAAATCTTTAGGTGCTGGACAAGTATGAAATAAGAGACCACTTGCCAGACATAATACTCTGTCCCCTGAATATTTTGTTTTCTAGTGTAGTCCATAGTATGAGGAACATGACAATCAGGTTACTAACCTGCAAAGGGCCGATGTGATTTCCTTAGTTAAGAGTGTTTTACAGTTAGCTAATCTCTGAGACTATGCACCCATTCAGAATGACTGTAGGGCTGCCTTCTTCAGAGGTCAGTCTAGCAGCAAAGATTTTGAAGGGACTCTGATGCAGACAGTATTGAACATTTTGAGTCCATCCAATCTGATTCTTCCGAAAGCCAAGCCAGTGTTCCCCTTTCCACTAGCTAGGTTTAGAGATGTATTTGCTTGGAAGCAGTCTGAAGCTACATCAGAAATTGACAGACTTTATGATCTTATGAAGATTGAGATTGCATGTATATTGGTTGTTCCTCATGTTACCAGACTTTGAAGATGTCTTTAAAACTACTCCTTTCCCTGCTCACCGTTCTCAGTCCTTGTACTTTCTCTCTCTACCTTCAGTAGCTTCCCCACTCTCCCTCTACTGTACCTGTGCTATCTGCTGTCTGATAGGTGGCACTCTTCTCTTCTGCTTATTCTTAGCTTTGTTTCTCTACCTCTGCTTCTCCTTTTGCTATTTCCACACTCACCATCTGCCTTATCCTACCTGACGTACTGCCTATCTCTCTTCATATTGTTCTGTTCTTATCCCTATACTTGCCTCTTTGTTACTTCTATACTTGGACCTGCTCCTTCTCCATTCGATACTCTCTGCTTATACTCTTATACTGCCTTCCTCTAATCTACTTTCATTCTCTAGTGTACCTAGTCTGTATTCCTTCAATCTCACACCTATCTTCCATACTCACCTTCCTTTACTGATTGTCTACTTTCCTATCTCTCCTTCAGTTGTTTCTACCCGCTCCGTTCGCCCTGCGGGCTCACTCACTGGTTCTATAAACGTTCTCTCTTACTAAACGCCAAAAAAACTAAACTTCTTCTCTTTACTCCCACCACCAGATCCCCTTCCTTACACTTCACCATTTCCTCTAATAATGCCACAGTTATCACACCCGATCCTACAACAAAACTGTTAGGAATAACCATTGACAATAATCTCTCTTTTGATCAACACATTAATTACACCATTAAATCAGTCAACAGAAAAATAGGATCCTTATATCAAATTAAACCTTTCCTAACTGAATCTGCTAGAGCCAAAATTGCCCACTCCCATCTATTGTCAACACTTCTCTACGCTTCACCTATATTTACCAACCTTAAGAAATCTAACCTTAATAAACTGACTACATGCTACAATAACATCGCCCGCTTCGCCACTGGCAACCCCTTCAGAACCCACCACTGTATTAACCTGAAACATCTTGGCTGGCTGGAATTCCAAAACCTTCTGCTCTTGCCCCAACTGAACATTGCCCACAAAATACTGCACCAGCCTTCAAACACACCTATACTCTCAGAACTTTTAATCCCATATAATAATCTAAACTCCCTTCGTTCTTCTACTAAACTTATGGCTAGATTAACAAAGTCCAATAACTCAGCTGGTGACTCTCTTTTTTCTAGTACAGTAGGAAGGAACTGGAATCTACTACCCAGTGACATAACACTAATCTCATCACTGCCCCTCTTCAAACAAAGAATAAAAGAACACTTGAAAAATCACTGGCTCTGTTCCTGCACTAAACCTGACTAAATTTCTACCCCTTCTCTATCTCATTACTTCCCCCACATCTCTCTCCCTCTTCCCTGAACAACTTTCTTTTATTTCACTTACCTCTTTTCCTCTTTGCTGAAAGCCTGTTTAACCCTTTCTTATCCTTTCTTTTTTACTTTTCTCTTCTCCTCTTACTGTCCTCCCACTTCTCCTCCTTACTCACCTTTCCCTGATTTTTGCTTCTCTATAGTTTAGTTTGTTTATAGGTAATGATATTAGTTCCTATTTGTAAATTGTTTTTGCATGCTAACTTTTCCTTATTGTCTTTACATTTATCCTGGTGTTTTTGTTGTATTTGACTTCAAATGTTGTATGTTTTTTTACATATTCTGTGGAGCTTTTCTCCCCGGGCCTCTACTGAAAATGGAAATATATCCAGCTAGACTAGCCCGGTCAACAAATGTAAAATAAATAAATAAATAAATAAAACTGCATTTGAAACCTGTTTGGATAGTGAACAAGTTACTACAAAGGCTGAGGAGATATGACACGTGTTCTGATCTTGCAGCTGTCTTTCTTTGTCAGCTGACCCAGCTGCACTGCTAGGTAAAATTGTCAGGTGGTTAGAATTTCAGGAGAAAAAATGTGTCTTTTGCTGTAGTAATTTAGTCTTTAGAATTTTAAATTATTTGGGCTTCATGTGGAAATGTAGTTTGCAATGTGCTTACAATTTAGATGACTTAGCTGTATCTTTGCTTGTTGAACAGAAGTGTTATAGGAATAAGAATTTCTAGTGTGATGCAGGTTTCAAAATATGCTTTGAGAAGTGTCTTTGAAGGTGTAAACAGTATTTCAAGAAATGCAGCCACTTCTGCAGCATTGAGAAGGTTTGCTCGGTTACATAATCAGAATTTTTCTGAGAATTAAAAAAAAAAGATTTTGAATGCTCCCTTACGTTTTGAATTTGTCTTCAGTCCTGCTGCTAATGATGGGATGACGGAGGTAAATTGAAGTATTGTGTGTATAGAATCCTTTATATTCACATGTTTTCCCCTAGCAAGAAGTTCAATTTCGAAGGGCAGATCAAACAAAAATCCTGGTTTAACAAAAGTCCGGGTGCCAAGAGGAAATGGCAAGAAGATAATGCTTCCAAACCAAATAAAAAGGGTTCCTTTCCCAAAAAAGATCTTTTACTGCTAAAGAATGACTATGCCAAGACTCAGGGCGTCCCATGTCTTCCTCCTGTCCTTCTTTCCCTTTCAACTTCCCTTAGAATCTAACTCACCCCAGCAACCTAGCCCCAGATAGTTTCAGGCAAATGAGTGCTGAGAATAGTTCAGTAAGGATACTCTTTTTGTGCTGGACAGAACCCCCCCCCCCCCCCGGACCCTCCAGACCAAGCATGCCTGTGCTCTTTAATACGCCTGCACAAGTTGCATGCAGGGGTTATAGAATCAATTCCTGCACTGCAAAAAGGAAAATGATTTTACATCAGCACTTTTTTGTTACCCCAAGAAAGGAGCAGTATTGGAGACTAGTGTGAGATTTGGTGTAACTAAATCCCTTTCTTAAAGTACCCAGGTTAGAAATACTCACCCTGCAGACATTCCTACCCCTTCTTCCGGTCTGCTATTTCTTGGTAATTTTACATTTGAAGGATGCTAATCATCATATTTCAGTTGCTCCCATATTCAAGGTAAAACTACAAATGTTCTGTCCCACACCCTCACAAAGAATTCTCTTCCTGAGGTGTATGTTTAACTCAGACCTTTCTACCAAAAGACATAGTCCTGACTGTTCAGTGCATTTTCAGTAATTTCTTTCTTCAAGAACCTGCCTGCGCAAGTGAGTTTCTCAAAATTCTAAGTCTCATGGCATCAGTGATCTTTGTGATACAGGCTAGACTCCACGTGAGAGAGATTCAGTGGTGCTTAAAGAATGTTTCTGTCCTAGCACCTGCTTCCCTTGGAGTTCCAGGTATGAGTGCTGGATTTTTCAGAATGAGAGTTATGGTGGGGGAGGTATCAGATGTGTCTCAGTCCAGACCTACCCTTTACTCTCCAGACCCCAGTTCAGTCAGCCCAGATGGACCTGTCAGATTTTGAATGAGGAACAATGTGATCAAGTGCAAGGTGAATGGGATCCTTCAGGTACATCGAAGTGGATAAAGATCAAAGAAATGTTAGCAGCAATTCAGACCTTAAAAGTTCTTCACATATGGTTTCCTGTTCCACTTTTATTGGTCACAGATGACAGTAGTTATGTCATACCTGAACAAACAGGGGAGGTACAAGGTCGTTTTGCTGGTTGACATTGATGACCTTGGAGCCAGCCGTACAGCATTCTCTGATTCTTTAGGTCTTCTACATCCTGTCAGAGTAAAACCTAGTAGCAGACAAACTAAGCAGATCCCAGACTGACTCTCATGAGTGAAAACTTAACGGCAGACATCTTCATAGATTTGGTCCTGAGGTGGGCATTCCTAAAATAGATCTGTTCATTTCCTTTCAAAACAGACGAAATAATTATGTTTGAGACATTCTTGGAGCCATGCTTGGAGGATGGAAGCTTTCTCGTTCCATTGGACGGGAATATTCCTTTATGCATTTACACTCTTTCCACTGATACTGAAGGTCCTTCTGAAGATTCAGAAAAAATTACTAAAGATCATTGTGGTGACTCCCTTTTGGCCCAGGCAGAGCTGGTTCCACCTTTTAATGGAATATGCCAAGGGCAATTATCATAAGCTTACTGTCACTCTGGATCTGCTCACACAGTGTCAGGGGTGACTGGTACACCCCATCTTAGAGCAATTGCTACTGAAAACCTGGATGGTTCTATCTTGATACGATTTAAGCATTTGTTCATGAGGATGTGCAGCAGGTGTTGAAGGAGTCAAGAAAACCTGTAACTAGAAAATCTTATATTTGCCAGTGGAAGAGGTTTTCTAAGCAGAGCCTTTCCGATATTAGAGGGCCTGGTATTGTGTTTACCCCACTGGTTTCAAAATGTATGTGTGACCTACTCAATGATGGCTTATCCTATGCATCTATCAAGGTGTGTCCTGCAGCCATCACAGATTTTCAGTCCATGGGTCTTTCTCTTTCATATCTTTTTGTGGCAGTCAGTTTATGAAATGAGTGTTTCATGTGAGACCTCCTTGAAAGCAAATTCTTCCTCCTTGGGATCTCAACTTTGTTCTTTGAAAAATTGCCCTTATCTGCTTTTCAACCTGTCTTTCAGGATGATTTGAGGTTCATCACTTGGAAAACTGTTTTGCTCATTGTTCTGACATCTGCAAGGCGAGTCTTTAAGCTGTAAGCTTTCATGGTGGGTCAACCTTGTCTAATTTTACACAGGGACACACTAATCCTTCTTTCATGCCAGATGTTTCTGAATTTACTCTGAGTCAACCGTCAATCTCCCAGTTTTCGTTCTGATACCTGAAAACAAGGGAGAGAAGATTTTGTGTACCTTGGATGTGCATAGGCATGTCAGGTACTACCTAGACAGAACTAAGCCATTTAGGAAAGCTGAACAGTTTATTTCCTATTCTGGGGCTAAGAAGGGTCAACATGTCTCTAAGCAAATTATTGCTTACACAAGTCCTACTTACCTGTAATAGTACATGTTCGAATTTCACACTGCCTCAGTGGCAGCACCTACCCACCATCCCGTTTTTTTTTTTGTATATAGCTCAACAGAATCAAAGCTTGTTGTGTTGATAGTTCCCTTTGGCTACTTGTGTTAATGTTTTGTGGCTACATATTGGTTGGTTTCAGGCAATTCTTGCTTCTGGTCCTTCTTGGCTTGTCCTTTACAGAGCACTGCATTTTTGAATTTGCACTCTACAAGTCATGCCTTTTTTGACAGGGCTGCCCTGTGGGGAATTCATGCTTGTTTGCATAATATATCCCAAAATTAACCAGAGCTGTGCCTTGGCAATAACATCAGGAAAAAAATAATCACACAAAACATACTATTTTCATTTGGCAGACTGTGCCAGTATGACCCTTCTGAAACTCTCTGAGCAAATAGAAGGCAGTCACTTTAGTAGACTCATGAGTGCAGATTGTGATCCCCTACATTATTTTAGTGATACAGCTATTTTTCTGTAGTAGAAATTTACTGACAGAAGTGTCTCTATGTCCCTGTCTGAAGTGCAGGCTGCCATGGTTTTAATTTTCATTCACTGTAAAAACAATTGAAAGATGAGTTATGAGAGATTTCATAGTTTAAGGAGATAAAAAAGAAGCATGTGTAAATCAAAGTGCAAAGAGAACTGCACAGCTTTTGGACCTAATATGAGGGTGAAGGGTGGGAGGCTCAGGGGACTGTTAGGAAATGTTCTTTCTTTAAAAGAATGATTTAGCCAAGGAATGGACTTCAGACCAGGTCCACTAAGTATTCTCAGCTCACCAGAGTTTGCATCACACTAGCTGAGTCATAACACCTCAGAAATGACAGTTTGAGTTTGCACACATCCATGTAATATGTGTATGCAAGGGTGATCCCTGCTTTACTCCCAACACACCATTTATTATTCTCATTCCGGGATCGCTGCACTTCAGAGAAAGCCTGATCACTGATGGGTACTGTAATGCCCGCCTCAGCCTTTCTTTTATGGTGCAAGGATCTAAGACCACCCAAAACCTGATACTTTACAGATATTACAGTGTTCTTCCAATGTGAAGTCAGCAGTGTTTATGTGAGCAACTTATGTCTTGAGCGCTAATGCTGGAGCAACTGTGACTCGAGCACTGGTGACATAAGGAACCCAGAGACGAGCTCAGTTATTCTGAGGAAACATGCAGTGAGCTTGAGTGATCTGAGAAACTATGAGACATGAGCTTGGGTGATGCAGACAGCCATGACATGAGCTCTGCTGATCCAAGAACCCATGGCATAAGCTGAGATGATGCAAACAGGCTTGGCATGAGCTCTAGAGATCCGAAAACCCATGACATGAGCTTGGGAGATGTCAGTAACCATAGCAATCGTTCAAGTGATCTAAGCAACCATGACATAAGTTTGTGTGTAATCCAAGCAAGTGACTTTAAGACTGTGAAACATAATCGGCTTTCCTTTAAATGTTATTTAAAGTTTATGCATCTTTGGAATTGACGTAAAAGAAGACAGTAAAAAAAGCATGTATTGTGTTATGAATATATAGTTTATTTCTTACTAAACATTGTATCTATTTTTTTAAGTACTGAATTGGTTACCCAGCAGGAAGGAAAACAAGAGATGTTCATCGTGCTATGCTGCTGCAGTCATCACACTTGGGTTATCCTGCCGTCAGGCGGTCACGCAGTCAGGCTGAATTCCAAAGCCTTGGTCTGGCGTCTG
Organism: Protopterus annectens; assembly: GCF_019279795.1. Taxonomy (NCBI): domain Eukaryota; kingdom Metazoa; phylum Chordata; order Ceratodontiformes; family Protopteridae; genus Protopterus; species Protopterus annectens. The sequence continues at coordinate 144,299,561 of NC_056750.1, forward strand.
TTGTCGTCGCTTCTTCCCTGATGTCAGTGCGGCAGGGGTATAAAAGAGGCAGCCGATGCCATTTTCCCCAGTCTTTCTTGCCATGCGGTGCCCGAAGCAGAAGCAGTTCGCAAGTGCCGGTCGGCCAGCTCCTGAGATTTTCTAACAGAATTTCAGCCGAAGTTTTCTATAAAGCTAAGTACCCCATTGGGGAAACTTTTCTTGCCTCAGACTGATGTCAGACAAAGTTAATAATTGTATTTCTTGTGGGAAGCAAATACCTCATAAGGATTTTCATTCTTATTGTATTCCTTGCCTAGGCCCAGACCACGACGTTTCTGGTTGTCGGTTTTGCGCTAGGTTCAATAAACGCACTATTAAGCATCGGGCTGATACCGCCCGACATTATTTTGGCAGAAAATTCAACTACATTATGTCGTCGGAACCTCCGACTACCGCTATGTTTAAAAAACGCAAGGACAAAGACTGGCAGCCTTAGACCAAGACCGGATACCGAGGTCTCGGTTAGGTCTGTCGCCGGATCTTCGGTATTCAGTGAGGTGCCTACGCAGCCCCTGACTACCACAGATTTAGAAAATACGACTACCTCTCAGTCAGAATCTACTGGTCCACTGGAGCTGGTTCCTCCTCAACTTGCAGACGCCAGCCCTGGCGACGATCCGGAGACTATGGACAGGCCTTCGGTTTCAGAAGGCGTCTTTAAACTGATGACTCTTTCTGTTAAGTCATACGCTAAGCCTCCAAAGGTTAAGAAACCGGGTCTACAAACTCCCATACATGCCCCTATGCCTAAAAAACAGATGTTCAAAATGGCGGAGGACCTGATTACCCTTATCAGAGGTTCCTAGCCCCCTCCTGACAAAAGGCCTAGACTGGAGGAAGACTTACCTCCTTCTGACCAGGAATCCATTTCCTCAGCAGACTCTGAGGAACAGGACTACCCCTTCCCTCTCTATGAAGACTCAGATGCTGAGGAGTCCATTCCCTCTGTTTCCCCCCCGGAAGACTTCTCTTTTGGGGAAACCCTGCAAACCATGAGAGAGCATTTCCACTGGGAAGGACAAGATTACTCTGACTCCAAGAAAAGGCTCCGTGAGTTTCTTCTTTTGCCTCAGCATAGACCCCTAGCCATTCCTCCTGTTTTAGACATTCTGGATGATGTCTACACTGAATCCAGTCTAAATCCAGATTCCTTACCTCCAGCACCACCTAAACCAGACAGATACTATCGAGTCCCTGACTCCCACAAGTTTTTATATAAAAGCCCTGCTGCAGACCCAGAAACCATTTCCCAGGGTCCCAAAGGGGTTAAGTCCTCTACTGCTAAGAATCCACTACCTGCGGAAAGAGATTCCAGGGCATTAGAAAGATGGGGGTAAAAAGTGTATACCTCTGCCACTTTGGCCATGAGGGCATTAAACTGCCAATTCCACATGATTAAATACCAGCAGTACTTGCTTACTCAGTTAAAACAGAAATTGATCCCTCAAACAGATCAGCTAGATTTCAAAGGGATGCAAGATTTGTTGCATGCAGCAGAACAAGTGGGAAAACATACCTTGCAGTGTGGTTTTGATTCTTTGGAGGCCTCATGTAGAGCAGCAGTCACAGGGTCTGTAATACGTAGACATGCTTGGCTAAAAGAGCAGACCTTACCAGAACATGTCAAAGCAAAGTTACTGGATGTTCCACTGCAAAAGGATGCATTATTTGGTGTCAAAGCAGAGGAAGTTTTAAAGAAGATGGAAGAAAAGGAAAAATCAATGCAAACAGTTAAAGATTTTTTACAGGTACAACCTCCTTGATTCAGCAGAAACTGGCCATCAAAAAACTGGTCCTTTCCTGCTTCAGACAGACCCCAAAGGGGCAGGTACAGACGCCCTGGGGCAGAGGCCAGGCACAGGCCTAGACAATGGCAAACAACAACTCAAAGAGGGGGAGACGACAGATCTCAACCCTTCAGAAAACAAACTCAATGACTTTCCTCTTCGCCTGCCAAGCAAAATTGCCCAGGCAGCACCTCTAGGAGGAAAACTGGCTCTTTTCCCACAAAATTGGCACATCATAACCAAGGACAAATGGGTTCTGGATATTATTACCCGAGGCTACAGATTTCATTTTCACACTTTACCACGGATGAGAGGCATGCCAAATCTGCCAACAAACCAATGGGCAGAGGCACAAAAGCAAATTTCAGCTCTCATGAACATGAAAGCAATTCAAAACGTACCTGCAAAAGAGCAAGGTCAAGGATTTTACTCAAGACTGTTTCTAGTACCAAGAAAGGACAAAGCCTGGAGACCCATCTTAGACCTTTCAATTCTAAACGTGTACCTGGACATTCCCAAATTCAAAATGCTCACACTACAGCAGCTTCTTTCCATGCTGGGCAAGGAGTCTTGGTTGGTAACGTTGGACCTCCAAGAGGCATACCTGCATGTCCCTATCAGACAAGATTGCAGAAGATACCTCAGATTTTTGGCAGGCACAATGCATTATCAATTCTCTGCATTGCCCTTTGGCTTATCTACTGTGCCCAGAATATTCACGAAATGCCTGGCATCAGTAATTGCATACTGCAGACAGCAAGAAATACAAATGTATCCATATCTGGACGACTGCCTGATCCAAGCGGACAGCAAAGACATCCTACTACAGCATCTGGCATTTGTAACAAAGCTACTATGTTGCCTAGGGTACACAGTAAACAAAAAGAAGTCAAAACAAATACCCTCACAAGAAATAATTTTCCTGGGTGCCAGCTTTAATACAACGGCCCAGATGGCTTACCCTCACGCCAGACAAGCAAAAACAACTGTCTCAGTACTTCAAAAAGATGGCAACTTCTACCCAGCTCACTGCAAGGAAATTCCTGCAGGCATTGGGGTGCATGGCATCCTGCATTCAACTAATTGCATATGTGAAAACTACAATGGTACCTAAAAGGTGTATGGTCCCAACACAGACACAGCCTCGAAGCAACTATAACTCTCATTCCCTGCCTTCAACAAGAGTTTCTATGGTGGGCTCAAGCATGCCAAGAAAACAAGGGCCTTCCTTTTGTCTCACCTCCTCCAAACCAAACCTTGACAACAGATTCATCAGACTACGCCTGGGGTGCACACATGGCAGGACAATGCATACAAGGCAAATGGTCTGCAAACCAAAGGCAACTACACATCAACCAAAAGCAGATGCTAGCTGTAAAAAAATGCACTAACAGCCTTCAAGGACCTTTTGCATCCAGGACAACTTCTAACAAGGACGGACAACACCACAGTTATGTGGTACATAAACAAACAAGGAGGGACACACTCCTACCCACTATGCAGACAGGCAATGGACTTGTGGAGCACAGCGTTAATTTACCAAGTACAACTGCAAGCACAATTCCTGCCAGGAAAAGAAAACATTTTGGCAGACAAATTAAGCAGAAATTTGACAGACCCTCATGAGTGGAGACTACACCCACAAGTATTTTCAATGATAACTCACAGGTGGGGAACTCCAGACATAGATCTGTTTGCCTCAACCAACAATTGCCAGCTACAAATATTTTGCACAAGGACTTACCATCCCCTGGCCTGGAAAGTGGATGCCCTATCATTCAGTTGGACAGCATTGTCAGTCTATGCATTCCCACCTCTGCCTCTACTCACCCAGGTATTACTGAAAACCAGATCAGAGAGACCACAGATGATCCTCATTGCCCCGGACTGGCCACGTCAACACTGGTACCCACTACTACGCAGCTTGACTCACAGCCCTCCATGGATCTTACCTCAGTTCCCTCTGCTGTTAGTCCAACAAAACTCTCAGATCCTTCACAGTCAGCTAAGGACCTTAAATCTAGCTGCATGGAAAATACCTTAAATTATCAAACAACAGTTCTCTCAAAGGACGTCCAGAATGTCATTTTGGAGGCCAGGAGGCCCCAGCACCAGAAAAACTTACTCAGACAAATGGAAAAGATTTTGTGTATGGAGCCAGGCCAGAAGCCTAAATCCTGACATCCCAAATATTCCGCACATACTCCAGTATCTAACTGAGATGCTACATGAAGGCCTTTCTTTCTCATCCATAAAGATCCATGCTTCAGCCATTTCAGCTCAATATAATACGGTTCCTCCCATTTTCTCTCATCCTTTGCTAAGGCAGTTTCTCAGAGGGGCAAAAAATATAAGACCCTCCAGAAAACCGCCTACTCCAACTTGGGATCTAAATTTCGTTCTGGAAAAGTTAACACTTCCTCCTTTCGAACCAACCTTTTCAGCAGAGCTTCAATACCTGTCATGGAAGACAGCCCTGCTACTGGCTATCACCTCAGCACGCAGAGTCTCAGAACTGCAGGCACTTATGGCAGTGGAACATTTCATCATTTTTCATCAGGACAGAGTATCTTTACGCACCAACCCTTCCTTCATGCCAAAGGTAGTATCCAGTGTGGCTCTCAATCAGACCATACACTTGCCCACCTTTTATCCAAACCCACAGAATAAAGGAGAAAGACTCCTTCACTCTTTGGACATTCACAGACAGTTACATTACTATTTAGACAGGACAAAAGCCTTCAGAAAATCTGACCAACTCCTTGTATCCTATGCGCCAGGTTCAGAAGGAAAGGCTATTTCAAAACAGACCATCTCCAAATGGATAGCACATTGCATCTGCTTTTGCTACTCACACCACGGGAAAGCAGTGCCTGCTAGTATTAGGTCTCACTCTACCAGGGCTAAAGCAACCTCAGCAGCCTTCCTCCGAGGAGTCCCAACAAAGGACATTCTGGAGGCAGCTACCTGGAGTTCAGTGCACACCTTCACCAAGCATTACCACCTTCCTCTGTATCCTCTGTACTCAAAAACCAGAGCTGGGTTTGCCATTGCAGTTCTGCAGGGCATCTTAGCTGCACATAACCCACTTTAGCTCCTACCACCCAACCATAGCTTTGGGACTCTACCCAAGTGTGATGACTGCAGTAGCATAGCACGATGAGCATAGTACAGTTTTGTGCCTACCATAAATGTAGATGTTCGAGTGGTTATGCTGCTGCAGTCCAGGTTACCCTCCCTCCATCCCCTCTACCTAACAAGGCTTTTCTTATTCCTCCATGTACTTCAACCTTTGGGATGCATGTCTATATGGTGTATTTGCTTACAGCTAGTACCATTGTTTTGCACTAAGGTATGTTTTGCAAGCTTCTTATTTTGCCTTCTTAGTTTGGGGCACCTGACATCTGGGGAAAGAAAAACTGAAGAAAATGGCGTCGGCTGCCTCTTTTATACCCCTGCTGCACTGACGTCAGGGAAGAAGCGACGACAACCGACGCCGGACCAAGGCTTTGGAATTCAGGCCGACTGCGGGACCGCCTGACAGCAGGATAACCCAAGTGTGATGACTGCAGCAGCATAACCACTCGAACATCTACATTTATGGTAGGTACAAAAATGTACTTTTTGCTGTATTTTCCAAAGTGAAATTAAATTTCCTTTGAAATAGAATGACTCAAAGTGTTGCCTTAATTTTTATAGTATGTAAAGCTTGTCCAGAAGTCTTTATAAGTTGTATTCTTTGTGCAAATTAACAACTTTGTACATTAATCCTTTCAGAAAGCTGCCTTTCAGGATGCCAATGTCTGCCTTTTCGTTTTTGACTGCATTTACTTCAATGGAGTCAGTTTAATGGACAGGTTTGTATGGTTACTAATTTGTGGTACATTTCTGTAGCTAGTGCAGTCACTTGGTTGCCACACCTTACAGGAAGCACAGCCATATGTGAATCATGAGAAGTGTTCACAGTCTAAACTTTTTGCTGTGCTGTCTTTATATTTTACACAGCATGTATGCTAGATGTTTAATTTGTCAGTTATGAAGTACCGTAGATTTGTTATTGTGTGAACATTTAAATGCTAACTCTCCTTGCACAGAATGGATATTAAGGTAACATCATGTGTTAATAAGCTTAAAAATAACTTTCAGCAAAAGTGTAGACATGATCTTATCCATAGTGACTTTTTTTTTCAGATTTGTAATAGCTGACGTTCTTCGTGTTTCAGTGTTGCAGTCATTACATTTGGGTAATCTGCTGGCAGGTTGTCCTCAGTCGGCCTGAATTCCAAAGTCTTTGGTCCTGCGTCGGTTGCTGTCCTTCTCTTCCATGACGTCAGGTCGTCAGGGGTATAAAACATGCAGCTGACGCCATTTTCTTTAGTCTTTCTTGCCGTGCGGTGCCCGAAGCAGAAGCATTTTGCAAGTGCTGGTCAGCCGACTACTGAAATATTCACGTTTGAGTTTCAGAACCGAAGTCTTCACTAAAGCTAAGTACCCCGTTGGGGAAACTTTTTCTTGCTTTTTACCTATGTCAGAAAAAGTTAATAATTATATTACGTGTGGGAATCAAATACCTCATAAGGATTTCCATTTATACTGTATTCCTTGCCTAGGCCCTGATCACAACATTCCTGGCTGTCAGTTTTGTGCTAGATTTAACCAACGCACTATTAAGCGTCGGTATATTTTTGCATCGAAGTATTTTGGAAACAGATTTAACTACCCAGAAATGTCGTCAGATAGCAATCCGACTACCGGAGTACATAAAAAACGCAAAGAAAAGGACAGAGAAAGGCAGTCGAGGTCCAAAACCGATGACAAAGCTTCTCCTAAGCCAGTCGCCGGTACTCAGTGAGGCACTTTCGCAGCCCCTCATACCCGCTACCTTCGAGTCGCAGGCCTCTACCGACACCCATGTGGAGTCCGGCATGCCGCAAGATACTCAAGGTATTGGACCGATGGAGGTATCTCCCTCGGATGGGTCCGGAGCCTCCGAGCAGGCACTGGCTTCTGAGGGTGTATTCAGACCTCAACATTTTTATATCAAACCGACAAAAGCTGCAAAACCAAAGGCAAAGGCACCTTCTAAAACTAAAAAAATGATGCCTGAGCCACGTGCACAGGCCTCTATGCCTGAAAAACAGATGATCAAAATGTCTGAAGACCTTATTACCTTGATGAGGGGTACCCATCCCCCTCCAGATAAGAGGCCTAGGCAAGACACTAACTAGTAATCTTCAGATCAGGTTTCTATTTCTTCTGATCAGGAATTATCTTTACCTCCCTATGAGGATTCTGATGCTGAGGAGTCTATTCCATCTGCATCTCCTCCTGAGGATTATTCATGTGGAGAAACCTTGCATACTTTGAGGGAGCATTTTCACTGGGAGAGTCAAGACTTCTCAGAATTAAAAAAGAGGCTCAGGGATTTCCTTCTTCTCCCTCAGCACAAACCTTTAGCTATTCCCCCTGTTTTAGACATTGTGGATGATGTGTTTTTGGATGTGGATGATGTGTTTTCGGAGTCAAGCCTGACCCGTGACTCCTTACCTCCAGCTCCCATTAAGCCTGACAGGTATTACAGGGTCCCTGACTCACATACATTTTTAATTAGAAACACTGCTGCTGATCCTGAAACTATTTCACAGGGTCCAAAGGGTGAAAGGAGAAAACTGAGCCAGCTGGAGCCTGAACGCAGGTTTATTATTTTACAAACAGACAGCGTTTTCACTACACAAAAAAGGTAGCTTCCTCAGAGGGTAAAAGTGCGCGAAAACAACACCCTTTTAAACTCCGCTCTGTAATAAATTAACCATTACATCACTTCCTACAGAGCAGGAGCTTATTACAAAGGCGTAAATTAAAACTACACAATTTACTATATCATATCCCAATTAAAACAAAAATTAGCAAGCAAAAAAATTTTTTTAATAAAACATTTTAAACAGTTATTTAAAAATTGTTGCAGAGTGTGCTAAATAGCTTTTATAAAGAGCACTTTTTATGTGCAACTTAACCCTCTAATATAATGATATGTAATTAAAAATGTCGAGGTTTTTATAAAAGGTTTACACAAAACCAACCATTAAGCAATCAAGTACTTCGTAAAAACAAAGACAGGAAGGAAGTGATGTAACCTTTTTTGTGTAGTGAAAACGCTGTCTGTTTGTAAAATAATAAACCTGCGTTCAGGCTCCAGCTGGCTCAGTTTTCTCCTTTTGCTCAATTTTCATTTCACTAGTTGGTCGAACTTCTTGCTGTTTGTTACAGGGTCCAAAGGGAGTTAAGGCCTCAACAGCAAAAAACCCTACCCCCTCCGACAGAGATTCAAGGGCACTGGACAGATGGTGAAAAAGGTTTATACATCTGCAGCCTTGGCAATAAGAGCCTTAAACTGTCACTTTCATATGCTTAAGTACCAACAACATGTTATGGGATTGCTGAAACAGAAAATGATGATGATTTCAGAATGTGCAGAAAATAAGGAATTGCAGAAATTATTGCATGCAGCTGAACAAGTTGGAAAGCATACTTTGCAATGTGGTTTTGATTCTTTAGAGGCCTCCTGCAGGGCCGCAGTTACTGGATCTGTGATTAGGAGGCATGCCTGGTTAAAGGAACACAGTTTGCCTGATCATGTTAAAGCTAAATTGCTAGATGCACCTTTACAGCATGATTCTCTGGTATTAAGGCAGAAGAGGTTTTAAAGAAAATGGAAGACAAAGCTAAATCTATGCAAACTGTTAAAGACTTCTTACAAGTGCAGCCACCTAGATTCAGTAGATACTGGCCTACAAAAAATTGGTCCTTTCTCGTGTCAGACAGAGCTCAAAGGGGCAAATCCAGACACCCTAAGGGTTCCAGGTACCAGGCTCAAGACTCATACAGGTCAAAGCAATGGGGCGCATCCACCTCCAAATCCGGAGAAGATAAAGTGCAAACCTACAGAAATCAATCCCAATGACTTCCCTCTGCCTACACCAAGTACTTATCTTTTGGCAGCACCCATAGAGGGAAAATTAACACTTTTTGCCCAGGAGAAGTGGGTACTAAACATCGTATCACAGGGATACAGATTCCATTTCCACACTCTGCCAATGACAAATGGTTGGCCAGATCTGCCAAAAAACCAATGGGCAGAGGCACAGAAACAGGTTACGTCTCTCATGTATATGGGGACCATTCAGACAGTACCCGAACAGGAAAAGGACAAGATTTTTACTCAAGACTGTTCTTGGTACCCAGAAAGGACAAGGCCTGGCGGCCAGTACTGGATTTTGAACACATACCTGGACATTCCAAAATTCAAAATGCTCACTTTGCAACAGCTTCTGCCCATGCTGGGCAGTAATGCTTGGCTGGTGAATTTAGACCTAAAAGAGGCATACCTGCATGTCCCAATAAGACAGTTGTGCAGAAGATACCTCAGATTCAAGGCTGGCTTAATGCATTACCAATTCTCTGCACTGCCCTTTGGCTTATCTACTGTGCCCAGAGTCTTTACAAAGTGCCTGGCACCAGTAATTGCATTTTGCAGACAAAGAAGTATTCAAATATATCCTTACTTGGACGACTGTCTCATTCAAGCAGAGAACAAGGACACTCTTCTACGACACCTGGTGTTTGTGAAAAGGCTTCTAACATGCCTAGGGTACACAGGAAATGAAAAGAAATCACAACTGGTACCCTCTCAAAAGATAACATTCCTGGGTGCAAGCTTGAATACAACTGCCCAGATGGCTTACCTCACGCCAGACAAACAAAGGCAACTGACTACTTACTTCAAACTGATGGTAACAAAAACCCAGTCTTCTGCAAGACAAATTCTGCAGGCTCTGGGCTTCATGGCATCCTGCATCCTGCTAATTCCATATGCAAGACTGCATATGAGGAAACTTCAGTGGTACCTTAAAAGCTTATGAAGTCAACATTCACATAGTCTGGAAACAATGATTCCTCTCATCCCCTGCCTGCAACAGGAGTTTCTATGGTGTGCAAAGGCCTGTCACCAAAATATGGGACGGCCCTTCACTCTACCCCCTGCCATCCAAATCTTAACAGACTCATCCGATTATGCCTGGGGGCCCACATGGCAGGAAGATGCATTCAGGGCATATGGGCACCAAATCAAATGCATCTACATATCAACCAGAAAGAGATGCTAGCTGTGCAAAATGCCCTGATAGCCTTCAAGGACTTACTTCATCCAGGACAACTACTGATAAAGACAGACAATACCACAGTCATGTGGTATATAAACAAGCAAGGAGGCACACACTCATACCCCCTTTGCAGATTAGCCATGGCACTGTGGGACACAGCTTTGACCTACCAAACAAATCTTCAAGCTCAATTCCTGCCAGGAAAACAAAACACTCTTTCGGACGATTTAAGCAGAAACCTTATGGATCCTCACGAGTGGAAACTAAATCCACAAGTCTTCAGCATGATAGCAGAGAAATGGGGGAGCCCAGAAATAGACCTATTTGCTTCTCCTCAAAATTATCAACTGAAAAGATTCTGCACAAGGACTTATCACAGACAAGCATGGAAAGTGGCTGGCCCTATCCTTCATTTGGAAAAACCTATCAGTTTACGCCTTTCCTCCTCTGCCTCTTCTACCCAATGTCCTCCTAAAGGTCAGACAAGAGAAGCCAAAGATGATATTCTGGTACCCAATCTTAAGGAACTTGTTTCAATACGCAGTTTGGACCTTGCCTCAAAAACCACAACTACTGTCCCAGCAAAACAATCAGATCCTGCGCAATCAACTACAGACTCTGAACCTCGCAGCATGGCTAATCCTGTAATCATACAGACGACACCTCTCAGTAAAGCTGTGATGGATGTCATTTTGGAAGCCAGAAGGCCTAGTACTAGAAAATCTTATGCTGGCAAATGGAAGAGATTCTGTGCTTGGAATCAAGCACAAGGAACTGATATAGCAGAACCACATATTCCTCAGATATTACAATACTTAACTGAGATGCTTAACAAAGGCCTATCTTTTTCATCAATCAAAATCCATGCCTCTGCCATTTCGGCTCATTACAACACAGAGCCACCACTCTTTTTTCATCCTTTACTAAAGCAGTATCTTAGAGGAGCCAAAAATTTAAGCCCCCCTAGAAGATCACCATTACCTGCATGGGACCTCAATTGTGTGTTGGAAAAGCTCACCCTGCCTCCATTTGAACCAGCTGCTACCGCTGATATAAAGTTCTTATCATGAAGACAGTTCTACTACTAGCAATTACTTCAGCAAGGAGAGTTTCAGAGCTGCAGGCCCTCATGGCTGTAGAGCCTTTTATCATATTTTACTCAGACAGGGTGTCTCTGAGGACAAATCCTACTTTTATGCCTAAGGTCGTTTCCAGAGTGGCTCCTAACCAAACAATTCATCTGCCAACTTTTTATCCAAATCCGCAGAACAAAGGGGAGAGAATTCTGCATTCCTTGGACGTACACAGACAGCTAAGATTCTACTTGAGCAGGACTAAAGCTCTAAGAAAAACTGAGCAATTACTAGTATCATATGCTGCAGGATCAGAAGGAAAGGCTATTTCAAAGCAGACAATTTCTAAGTTGATAAGCCATTGCATCTGTTTCTGCTACTTACACCATGGCAAACCTGTGCCCAAGGGCATTAGGTCTCAGTCCACCAGGGCTGCAGCTACTTCAGCAGCCTTTCTCAGAGGAGTACCAACCAAAGACATTCTAGAGGCTGCTACTTGGAGTTCTGTTCACACCTTTACAAAGTATTACCATTTGCCTTTCTACTCTAAGAGCAGGGCAGGCTTTGCCACTGCAGTGCTGCAGGGCCTTATAGCCTCACCTAATGCTGTTTAGCTCCAGCCTCCCAACCATAGCTTTGGGATTCTACCCAAATGTAATGACTGCAACAGTGAAACACGAAGAACATAGTACAGTTCTGTACACTTACCATAAATGTAGATGTTCCAGCGTATTCACTGTTGCAGTCCAGGTTACCCTCCCGCCATCCCCCTGTCATTCTACAGTTTATCTTTCCTTCTCTATCTTCTACAACCTCTGTGGTGTATTTTCTGTAGATGAAGGTAAAGTTTATATTGGTGCATGTATATATATATATATATATATATATATATATATATATTTAGAATATTGCTACCTTTTTGGGGGCACCTGACATCGGGGGCAAGAAAAACTAAGAAAATGGCGTCGGCTGCATGTTTTATACCCCCGACGACCTGACGTCATGGAAGAGAAGACAGCAACCAACGCAGGACCCAAGACTTTGGAATTCAGGCCGACTGAGGGCAACCTGCCAGCAGATTAGCCAAATATAATGACTGCTGCAGTGAATACACTCAAACATCTACATTTATGGTAAGTGTACACAACTGTACTTTTAGCTGACTTTAGACATATTGATTCATGCATGTTAGACATCTGTATGCTTTGTTCTTCTGTCCCAGTGTGCTTAACATTTGACTGCGTGTACTAAATTAACATGAATACAGCTATGTAGACTCTATGACAAGTGTTGAGTATATGAGTGATTAGTGCTCAAAAGTGTGATTACTAAGAATTGAACTTACAGTGAGACAGCATCAGTCAAAACTGAATGTTTCACTTGCAACTGTTTTTGCTGGAGAAAGGCTTGAGGGCTCCTTTGCATCTGTTCCTTAAATTGGATAATTTTGTAATTACTGTCACAGAGAGAAAAGTGAGTTATGTGAGATACCACAGCATTCTTGATCTTTAAACCACGCTTTTATGATTACATATTAAAGTGGCAATTGCAAATGACATGCAGTTAAACTTGCAGTATATTAACTGTGGCGTTTGATTGCAGCTTTAATCTGTTAAATTGGAATGGATTTTCACATCAGATAGATCAGTCTGTCTGAACAGTAACCCTTGCTATGCTTTTGGCGTGGGAATGTAACTGTGCAACTGTCACAGTGGTGTTGAAGCAGGTGTTTTTCCTTTATAGAGCTATCTGTGGATCAGACTGCTACCTCCATGATTAGATGGTCTGGTGTTGTCATATGCTGCATACATAGTAGAGTGTTGCCAGATGATTACAGCTGGAGGTCCTATGTGGAACATAACATATGTCTCTCCTGCTTGGTGTACTCCTTCCTTACTGTTTGAGCTCACTATGATGCCACTGCCATCAGTAGTAGTTCCACTGTCTTATGTTGTACCAGGTTTAGACATTTTGGGGTCATATTAAAGAATTTTATGTGCTGTTTTAAGACTTGGGTCTTGGACTAAAAGCTCTTCTAATGGCAGTTTTATCTTTTCTAGTACTTGTTGCAGGTGTTTTACATCCTGGGCTGAGAGTTCCAACATCATGGTCAATACTGATCTACTTTCTATCGCTGGCTGTTCTTTCCCATTCTTATTTACTGCCTTCATAAAGGGGCTAATCCTCACGTAGTATTGAGGATACTATGATTTTTTTTTTATTTGGTTTTGCTGGGATCTGTACTTAAATATGTGTTTTTTTAGTTCTTATTCTGTAACTGGCTTTGTTACAGCACAGTAATGCAAATATAGTGTTTCAACATGGAGTTTGCCTTTTTGCCACAGTTGTGCAACTGTGGAGTTAGCTACCTCCTATCCATATAGGTAGGGTCTATATTAGATCACTGAACGCTTAAAAGAGCGAACGTTGATTGATCGAACTTATGCAAGCGAAAGCTTACAATCGCGAACTGTCAGAACAGCGATTTATTTCCTAGGGAAAAAAATCGCTGTTCCAAAACACACACACACAACACAAGCACACCAAACAAATAGCAATCCACACACATACACCTAAAATTTGACACCTAACCCTACACTAAACTATACACACACCACTAACTATCCACTTACCTTAACCCAAACCCTAACTTTAAGGTCCGTCACTATTGCACACTCACCTCACCCGCTCCCTAACCCTAACTCACCTAACCTGCCCTAACACTCACATCCACACAATTGCACACTTACTTGAACCCGACCCGTAACTTTCCACCACCGCACTGAAAATACCGAAGCAACAGAAATGGACAACCAAATTCTTTCCCTAGGAAAAAATTCGGGTTTCTTTTGCTTCAGTATTTTAAGCTTTCGCTTACATAAGTTTGATCAATCACCGTTCACTTTTTTTAAGCGTTCGGTGATCTAATATAGGCCCTATAGGTATAGCATCTGGAAAAAAAAATTTTTCCTTCAACTTGTGTGTGTGTTTTTCCCCCAGTCAAATCTACTTTCAGTGTTTTGTAGTAGTTTCAGTTAAAGGGTTGGGAGGGTGGCCTAATGGTTAAGGTGTTTGCCTTACAAACTCAAGGTGCAGAGTTCGAGTCTCACAAGGGATAATTGGCTAGGCTTAAAATAGCTTGCAAAGGCAGTTAGCCTAGTACTAACCTATGAATCTATGAAAGTGTCTTCAGTGAAATCATATTAATCCTATTTGGAACATCAGAAACATTTCAGGCTTTTCTAGAGAGCATGCCAGGGTGTGAAGCTACCAGGATGTGTTACAGAACATCCAGGAGTCTAGAACCAGTGGATGTGATGGATATAATGCTTTATTCCATAACTGTACATATTTGATTAAGCAGGACACTGGATGTGCACAGCATAGTGTTACCTAAGGTGGCATTTGCATAACCACGCTTAGTCTTCTGAAGCCCCTGGGGATACCAGGGTAACTCTTAATGGTCTGTTCAGGATTTTAAAAATGCAGTAGTCTAAGAAAGGTAGGAAAAACGCACATCTGTGTTAGTAGTGGGGCAGGTTTATAACTTCAGGTATCTGGGAGGGGTAGTTGAGGATAAGGGAAGTCTGAATGAGGAAGTCAAAGCTAGAATCAGAGGGGTTGCAGCCAACTGGCACAGAGTTTAAGAGATAGTGTATGACAGAATAATGCCAAAGAAGCTGAAATGTAAGGTGTACAAAGCGGTGGTGCGACCAACACTACTGTATGGTACAGAAACCTTGGCAGTAAAGGCAGAGCTGTTGAGGAATCTAGAGGTGATGGAGATAAAGTGCCTATGACAGGTGATAGGATACACACTGTGGGACAGGTGAAGAAATAAGGATATCAGAGTAGAAACTAAAGTAGCTCCAGTTGCAGAGAGGGTCAAAGAGAATAGATTATGGTGGTTCAGGCACGTGTGGAGAAGCAGAAGACAATCTGGTGAAGTAGATTTGCAAGAGAGAGGAAGAAGGCAAGAGGGATTGAGAGTGTCTGGTAAAGAGATGGATTGTATGAGAGAAAACCTAAGACAGTCTGACATGACTGTCAAAGATGATAGGAAAGTGGCATTAATTGAGAGAATTCAGATAGTGATCGACAGCCTGACCCCGACCCCATGAAGAAAATAGGAAGGGAGGTCAGTGGTGGTGGTGATGATGGTTGTGTAGTTTCCATAATGATGTTTTCAGATAACATGCTTTGAGTTAACTTTGGCATGTTGTAATTACTAAAGTTTCAAACTTGTAACTAAACTGCATTCTGCAGATCTGAATTTTTGGCAAGTAGTAAGTACTGCATGATTCTGGTTAAAACTCTTGCCAAAGATATGTGCCTGAGGATGGACACATCTTTCAAAAAAAATAATAGAACTGACTGGCAGTATGATCATCTTTGTCATTTTTTTCCTCCCATAGTTAATCAGCTGTGCCACCAGTGACACCAGTACTTGGTACCTGTATAAATGTGTGGTCCCACATTCTTCCTTTTTTTTTCTTTCTTGATGCTCACACAATTAAGCTTGATTAAACAAGCACAGTAGTTTGTTTTGTTTTTTCAGGTTCATTTATTAATCTTATGACCTGTTGGCCATCAAGAATCTTGTTTGCCTAATCTCTCTGTCAGTGTATGTATCAAAATTATTTTTGAAGGAAGTTAAACAGTGCTTGACAGGGTTGGATGTTACTTTTGTTTGCATTTTATGCTTAATTATTTTTTTAGATGATTAACTGTGGTAACAGTATGAGGAAGGAACGTTTAACACTATGAGTTGCAAGAGGATAGTTGTCAACCACAGGACTGTTCCATGGAGGATGATAAACTGATTTAGGTAAATGCCAAGTAATAGTAGGAAGTCTGGAAAAAGAGAAGTTTGGTTTGTGCCATGTTTTTGGACTGTTTAGTTGGTAAATGAAAAGAAAAGAGAATATGTTACTGAGTTTCTGCATGCTTAATAAATTGATGTAGTACTGAGTGCACTTAAGTCATTTGTTAGGTAAAGTAGAATGGATGAGTGGAGTGTCCAAGCTGAAAATGTGGCTCAGTAGTTAGTTGCTCTGAAGGATAAGGCTTATAAAACAAATCTGGAATTAACTGGAATGTTGGATGGAGAAGAGGGTCTGGACTTTGGGTTTTTAAAAACTAACATTGCACAGAGGACAGATAGTAAAGTCATCAGTGGGATTTAAGAAAGTGCCTCTGACTTGCATCTGTTTGATTCAGAGAGGTCCTGTGGCATATCCAGAATTGTTTTGGGGTTACAGCTGCATTTGAGAAGAATCAGGTTTTGTGACAAATACAGCAGCAGGGGAGGACATTTGCTATACTGGATCAAACAGTACAAGCAGATTAAGATTTCTAGGATGCATCTTTTCATCAGAAATGGAAATTCATGTGTGCTATTAGATTGACCTTTCCAGCAGTCCAACATTGTTTAAAGTTTTTATTCTGTAAAGTAATGGAAACTGAATATATGGTACTTATGAATTTTGGGTGATTCCAATGGGTGACTCCACAGGTTTGGTGGAAGGGGAATAGGAAAAGCAGGAGTCGATTAGAAAAGGTTGAGGGAGTTATAACACAACAGGAATGCGACAGTACAAGAACTTTCATGCAGTTTGATTGTGAAATGCTATGAACAGAAGCATGTTTAAATATTACTTAAAAGGCTGATCATTCAAGATAACTGATTCATTTATAGAAGTAAGACTATAGGCTTTCCAAGTCACTGAATCTGAATTGCACTTTAATTAAAGGAAGGACCACCCATTCATTTATTTTCTCATACTTTAAATAACATTGGAAGAAGGGATGATCTGTGCCACAATTACAAGTAACCATTATGCTTACATGTATAATCTAATGGATGAACTGTAAGTGTATTAAGTAGAGAGAAATAGTATCAACCTGAATTCAAAAAGGGAGAAGTGGTTTTGTTTTAAATTAAGGCCCTGAACATAGTCATTGAGATTAATGGTACAGAGCATTAGCTCCTATCTGTGCCATATTTATTTTCCTGCTTGTCTGAGATTTATCACAACTCCTATGCCATTATAAGATTATTTAGCTTTCAGCTAATGTGTATGAACTGTTTGAATAGTTAAATAAAACTGGTCTTAATATTAGTCCGTCTGAGTAGTGTTATGTATTTTGGTAGTTTCAAACCAGAACATCCCTTTATGTTTGAAAAATAATGTTATGTAGGAAGTGATTGAATAGATAGACCTTGGTGTATTTATAAGATGTTCTTGTTTTAGTACTGCAGTGCTAACTTGTGGGATTTCCGGCCATGGAAGCTCTTGGCCATCCTAGCTAGCAGGAATAGTTTCCCCTCCTTCGGGAGCCAGCAGATGCCCTGTCTGATATCACTACACTTGGATATAAGGGTAGTCAGCTAAAGCCATGATCTCAGTGCTTTCTTGCTGTCGTAGCTCAAAGCAGAGTGCCAGTCAGTGCATTGGTTGGTCTGCATCAGAGGAGGAAGACTCTGGCAAGCTAAGTACCCTATTGGGGAACCTTTTATGTTTCATTTGACTAATGTCAGAGAAAATTAATAATTGTCTCCATTGTGGCAAACTGATACCACTGTAGGACCTCCACTCTTATTGTGACTTGCTTGGGGCCAGAACATAATGTCCCCAACAGTTGTTTTTGTGCTCACTTCCATTAGGCATAGGGCTGAGGTTTTAGTAAGGTGTCTTGGTGAGTTGTCTGTTCATTCTTGTCTTATGGTGTTTGCCTGTCCAGCTGAGGTAGACTTCCCTAAATGAAAAAGAGATGAGGAAAAATGGTCCAGGCTTAGGGCCTTGGATGACGCCTGCTCACCCTTGGCCAGTCCTCCTAGGCTCATTATCGATGAAGAAGGTGAGGCATTTTCGCAGCTTCCTTCAGTGACCAAGGTGGTGGTGCAGGTTTCTGTCGACACCTGTTCAGAGTCTGCCTTATGGTCCCTCAACGTCTTTCCAAGCCGTAGGTCTCAGTTCGTCGGTTAGGTCTGGGAATGCTATGCAGGTTCCAGCTTCCAATGACTGTGCTAAGATGACAGATCTTTGTGCCACCTAGATGTTGCTACAGCCTTTTGCCTGTGGGAGTCGGCTGTTCGTTCTGGACCGGAGGTTGGTCACCGACCAAAACCTGTCTGCTCACAAAAAAGCGGCCTCAGCCCACCATCTCCTTAGACCCGTTGGCTCCATTCCCAGGATCTTGTGAGGTTGGCTGAAGACCTAATCTTGCTGGTTAGATCCAAGTGCCCCCCCCCCCCCCCGTGTTTTCTCCATGTAAAAGAGAGAGAGACAGCCCTCTAGAAAAGCATTCTGATTCCTTTCATTCAGATAAGGACTTTGACTAGGAAGATTCTACCTCTGAAGAGGGTGCTTCTGTGGTGATGAAGAGAGTCTTGCATTGGCCTCCCCTACTGAGGATATTTCCTTTGGGGAAAGTCTTCACATCTCGAGGGAACACTTCAAGTTGGAAGCACAAGACTACCCACAATCTAAGAAAAGAATTGGGGAATCTCTTAACCTCCCTGAACATAAATCCCTTGCCATTCCCTCTATCTTAGAGGTGGTGGATGATGTTTTCCAGGACTTCTCCTTAAAACCAGACTCCCAGCCTCCTGCCCCTAGCAGGCAGGTTTTATAGGGTTCAGGATTCACACAAACATCTCTTTAAGAATCCCATGGCAAGCCCTGAGATTGTGACCCCAGGCCCTAAGAGAGCTAAAGGTAGCTTATCCAAAAACTCCTTGCCTACTGACATGGAAGTAGGGCCTTAGATAGATGTCACAAAAAAAGTTTACACTTCTGCTGCTGTCACCATATGAGCCGTAAACTGCCAGATGTCCTTCATGGATGCATCTGCAGTCATAACAAGTGGGTTGTCCTGTCGTCAGGCAGCCCTGCAGTCGGCCGGATTCCAAAGTCCGGGTCCGGCTTCGGCTGATGTCGCACTCCACCCGACGTCATCTCTGTTGGCCTTCGGGTATAAAAGCATCAGCCGGCGCCATTTTCCTCAGTCTTTCTTGCCGCGTGGCGCCCGAAGCAGAAGCTGTTCGCAAGTGCCGGTCGGTCGGATCCAGAGATTACTTCTACCGAATACTACTTGAAGACTTCTAAAGCTAAGTACCCGTTGGGGACTCTTTCTTGCCTCAGCCGATGTCAGAAAAAGTTAACAATTGTTTAACCTGTGGGAAACAAATACCTCATAAAGATTTCCACTCTTACTGTCTGCCTTGTTTAGGCCCAGCCCACGACGTAGCAGCCTGTTCGGCCTGTGCCTCCTGCAACCGACAGACGCTTAGGCGTCGGTCGGAGTTTGCAGAACAGTTTTTCGGTACTGATTTTGCGTACATTATGCCGCCGGATCCTCCGACTACCCAATCTTCAAAAACGCAAAGATAAAGACCGACACTCGCGGTCCGCGGTTTCGGCGAAACCACGGCAAAGCAAACATGAGTGTCTCGGTTTCGGCGAAACCGAAAACTGCTCAAAGTACAGCTGAACCTATTCTTACAACTGAGGCCCCTGCTACAATTCTTGAATCGACCTCAGAAATTTTACCCACTACGGTGGTTGACTTATCAGACACCATCCCTTGGATGTCTCTACCCCAGCACGTGGTGCTGCTAGGCCTCCAGCAGCCATGTCCATTAAGGCCTTCGCCAGGGCTAAAGCAGCCAAGACTACTAAATCAGTGCCTGTTAAACCCCTCATCCAGGCCCTCTTCTAGTTCTCAAATGCTTTCTTTGGCAGAAGATTTAATTTCTTTAATTAGAGGATCTCAATCTCACCCAGACAGGGCCTCTCAGCCCCAGAGAAGAGACCTAGGGCAGAGCCCCTGAGCCAGTGTCTTCTGATGATTCTGCTGATGAATCAGACATAACTGACCAGCCTGAGGCTCCCTTCTCCAATTTTGAAGATTCTGATGCTGAAGAATCCATTCCAGCTGCTTCCCCACCAGAAGAATTCTCCTTTGGGGAAACCTTGCATGCCATGCGAGAACAGTTCCAATGGCAGCAACAGGATTTTCAGACTCCAGAAAAGACTTAGGACCTTTCTGCACCTCCCACAGCACAGGCCCTTAGCTATACCTCCTGTTCTCTCTGTGGTGGATGATGCTTTCAATGATGTTTGCTCCGCTCCAGATTCTTTACCCCAGCCCCTGCCAAACCAGACAGATTTTACAGGGTGCCAGATACTCATCACCACCTTTACAAGGCCCCACTTGCAGACCCAGAAACTATATCCCAGGGTCCCAAGGCAGTAGCCGACCACAGCTAAAAACCCTATTCCTTCTGAAAGGGAAGCAAGGTCACTAGACAGATGGGGTAAAAGGTCTACACTTCAGCTACTCTCTCAGCTAGAGCTTTAAACTGTCAGTTTCACATGATACAATACCAAGAGTTTATGCTTGATCAGTTAACTAAAAACTAACTACTGATGAATCTCTTGATAAGAAATATGTATTAGAGATGGTAAATAACATACAACAGGTTAGCAACCATTCCTTAAAATGTGGCTATGATGCACTGGAGGCTTCATTTAGATCAGCCATGACAGGCACAGTGATAAGAAGGCATGCATGGCTAAAGGAACAAGCTTTACCGGATCATGTTAAAGCTAAGTTGCTAGATGCTCCTATGGACAAGACAAGTTTGTTTGGTACACCTGCCCAGCAGGTTATGAAGAAAATGGAAGAAAAGGCAAAATCTGTTCAAACTGTTAAAGATTTCTTGCAGGTTCAACCCCAAGGTTTAGCAGGAACTGGCCTGCCAAAATTGGTCCTTTCCTGACTCCACAAAATTTCAAAGGGGCAGGAATAGACGTTCCAGAGGCAGAAACCAATCCAGAGGAGGTGCCTACAGAGGCGACAGTGGCAAGGTAACAACAGAGGCACAGACACAGCCACTGCCACTACATCAGCACAACCACAGTGACTTAATCCTAAATCCGCCTACCAGGGAACAAATAGCAGCTCCTCTAGGCGGAAAGTTAACCTTATTTTCAAAGAACTGGCACTACATAACAAAAGACAAGTGCATTTTACAAACCATACATCAAGGTTACGGTTTCACTTCCACACTTTACCAGTCAAAGAGGAATGCCAAATCTACCTCCAAATCAAAAACAGAGGCTCTACGCCAGATAATGGAGTTAGCAAACATGAGAGCTGTGGAAAGAGTGCCAACAGCAGAACAAGGAAAGGGGTTCTACTCCAGACTATTCCTAGTTCCAAGAAAGGAAATAAGTTGGAGACCAATTCTCGACCTGTCCACCTTAAATACATACATCATTGTCCCAAAATTCAAAATGCTGACCCTACAGCAACTTCTTCCCATGCTGGGCAAGGAGTCTTGGCTGGTAACTCTAGATCTCAAGGAGGCATACCTGCACGTCCCCATTCGACCAATCTGCAGAAGATACCTCAGATTTCTTGCAGGATCAGAGCACTATCAATTCTCAGCATTGCCCTTTGGCTTATCTACTGCCCAGAGTATTCACAAAATGCCTGGCATCAGTAATCGCCCATTGCAGACTACAGGAATTCAAATTTACCCATACCTGGACGACTGCCTGCTTCAAGGGACAACAAAAGCAAGCTGACAACAGATTTACAAAGGGTCATTTACTTGCTACAAGGACTGGGATACACAGTCAATTTACAAAAGTCAAGACTGATACCATCCCAAACAAGGACATTCTTGGCTGAATTGGACACAGTACAACAAATGGCATTCCTGACTACAGAAAAACAAAAGAACTTCCTCTTTACTTCTTGGCACTAACAAAACTGAACAAGTTAACAGCAAGAAAATTTCTACAGGCCTTGGGCTTCATGGCATCATGCATAATCTTGGTCCCATTTGCCAGACTACATATGAGGAAACTACAGTGGTACCTAAAGAATTTATGGTCCCAACACAGACACAGTCTAGAAACAGAAATCCCACTAATTCCATGCTTAAAACAGGAGTTCCTATGGTGGGCTCAGGCATGCCAGTCAAACCCAGGCCTGCCCTTCCGCAGATGTCAACCAAGCCAGACCATCACAACAGACGCTTCAGACCTAGGATGGGGGCCCACATGCTGGACAAATGCGTGCAAGGATTGTGGACACAGGATCAACTTCACCTGCACATCAATCTAAAAGAAATGCTGGCAGTAAAACTGGCAATCCAAAAGTTCAAACCATTCCTCAAAGAGGGCCAGTTGATGATAAGGACAGACAACACCACAGTCATGTGGTACATCAACAAACAGGGAGGCACCCATTCATACCCTCTATGCAGAATGACCTTGGAGCTGTGGACCCTGGCACTCAGCTACAACATTCAGTTACAGGCAATATTTGTACCGGGAAAGACAATACTCTAGCAGACATACTAAGCAGAACCACTTCGATGCCCACGAATGGAAGCTGCACCGGACATCTTCAAGACCATCTCAAAGAAATGGGGAATGCCACAGATAGACCTATTCGCATCACCTCTCAATCACCAGCTCAAAAATTCTGCACAAGGACATCCCACCCACTAGCATGGAAAGTGGACTCACTCTCCTTCAACTGGAAAGGCCTAACAGCATATGCATTCCCACCTCTTCCTTTGATACACAAGGTACTACTAAAAATCAAGGAAGAACGTCCAAGGATAATCCTGATAGCCCCAAACTGGCCAAGACAACACTGGTACCCACTACTGAAGAGCATGTCTCGGAACAACATGTGGCCAATACCCCTGATGCCTTTGATGTTAACTCAGAACAACTACAGCATCATACATCCAAACCTAAAAACGCTGCAACTAACTGCATGGAACATCACATAGCAGCAGCTAATCCAGAACTTTCCCAAAGAGTTAAAGACATTATTCTTGAAGCACGCAGACCTTCAACAAGAAAGAACTATGCTGGAAAATGGAAAAGGTTTGTCATTTGGAGTACCGAAAGAGGAAAAGATGTGTCAAACATAGATATGCCTAACATTCTGGAGTATCTGGCCGAACTTCTTCATTCAGGCCTGTCCTACTCCTCCATCAAGATACATGCATCAGCTATTTCAGCAGAATACAGCTTTGATCCTCCTGTTTTTCGCACCCTTTGCTCAGGCAGTTCCTCAGAGGAATCAAGAATGTAAAACCTCCAAGGAAACCACCATTACCAGCGTGGGACTTAAACTTTGTGCTAGAAAAGTTGACACTAGCACCCTTTGAACCAGCAGCAACAGCAGACCTACAACACCTGTCATGGAAAACTGCTTTCCTACTGGCAATTACTTCAGCAAGGAGGGTTTCAGAACTACAGGCCTTAATGGCAGTGCAACCCTTCCTAATCTTCCACCAAGATAGAGTGTCCTTGAGGACTAATCCTACATTTATGCCTAAGGTGGTATCCAGAATATCTTTAAACCAGGCAATCCACCTACCTACCTTCTTTCCCAACCCACAAAACAGAGGGGAAAGAATACTGCATACCTTGGATGTACATAGACAGCTACGCTACTACTTGGACAGAACAAAAATAGCAGAAAGACTGACCAACTTTTGTAGCCTATGCAACAGGAAGGGAAGGAAAAGCTATTTCCAAACAGACAATCTCCAAATGGATAGGAAATTGCATACGATACTGTTACTCCTTCCATGGAAAACCAATTCCACAGAACATAAGACCTCATTCTACAAGGGCAACAGCCACTACCACAGCCTTCTTACGAGGAGTGGCAACCAAAGACATTATTGAGGCGGCTACTTGGACCTCCGTGCATACATTTGCCAAGCATTATAATTTGCCTCTTTATTCCAGATCCCGAGCAGGGTTTGCCACTGCTGTACTGCAAGGGATCTTAAACACACCATAATCTACCTTTATCCTCCTCCCTAGTTGGCTATGGTATTCTACCCACTTGTTATGACTGCAGATGCATCCATGAAGGACATAGTACAGTTTTGTACCTACCATAAATGTAGATGTCCGAACTGGATAGCATCTGCAGTCAGGATTACCCTCCCTCCTTCCCTCTGTGGTACTCCTAGGGTGTTTACCCTCCTAATAGCTAGCTGTTGGGGGGGAGTCTTTTATGGTGTATTTGTTTGTATATATGTACATATATGCTTATTGTTGTGTTTACCTCTATCTATTTGGAAACATTGGCATCTATCCAAATTTTACCCTGCAAGAGGGCTACTGGCATCTGGGGCAAGAAACACTGAGGAAAATGGCGTCGGCTGATGCTTTTATACCCGAAGGCCAACAGAGATGACGTCGGGTGGAGTGCGACATCAGCCGAAGCCGGACCCGGACTTTGGAATCCGGCCGACTGCAGGGCTGCCTGACGACAGGACAACCCACTTGTTATGACTGCAGATGCTATCCAGTTCGGACATCTACATTTATGGTAGGTACAAAACTGTACTTTTCACATGGTTAAATACCAGGAAACTATTCTGGACCAAATGAAGCAGAAATTGCTAGGCATGGAGAACAAGGGTCTCTCCAAGGAGTTATTGGACCTTTGTAACTCCTGCTGTCAGGTAGCCAGACACTTCCCGCACTGTGGTTTCAATACTGTGGAAGCTTCCAGTAGGGCTGCAGCTACAGTTTCTGTCACAAGAAATGCTTGGCTGAGAGAACAGTCCCTACCAGATAATGTCATATCCAACCTCTTGGATACCCCTTTTGATAAAAAAAATGCTCTTTGGTCCCAAGGCTGAAGCAGTACGCAAGAAAATGGAAGACTAGGCCAAGTCCATGCAGACTGTTAAGGGCTTTCTTCAAGTCAAGCCTCCTCACTTCAGTAGAAACTACCCCACTGAGCACTGGTCATTTCCTTCCCAACCCAGGGCCAGGCAAAGAAAGCCCCATAGGCAAAGGAGCCAAAGACAGCACCAATGGCCCAAGCAGTGGCATTCAGAATCCATTAGGCCAGGGGGCTAACACCAGCAGGACCCTAATAGGAAGCAACATTAACTCAACCATGGCACTCCATACCCCTCCCCGTCCCTCCTCCATATCTTCCTCTCAGGCTAGGGGGAAGCTATCACTATTCCACAGAATCTGGGCTCACATTACTACAGACAAGTAGGTGCTAAACATTATTTGTAAGGGTTACAAGCTCAAATTCAAACAACCCTGGTTCCCTCAGGCTTCCCAGATATTCCCGCATAGCAAAAAAACAAAGCATTGGCCCAGGTAGAGCTGCTGTGTACACAGGGCTCTGTAGAAGTAGTATCAGAACACCTGCATGGAAGAGGAAGAGGATTTTACTCCAGACTCTTCCTGGTACCCAGAAAAGAAGGTACGTGGTGGCCAATACTAGACCTGTCAAGACTCAAACATTTCCTGCATGTCCCAAAATTCACCCTGGACTTAAAAGATGTATACCTTTATATCCCCAGAAATTTCTTACATTTCAGAGCAGTTACCAGGCACTAACCTTTGCTCTACTCTTTGGCTTGTCTGCTGCTCCCATGTTCTTCAAGAATTCCCTAGCCCCTTTGCAGAACAAAGGGAGTTCAGATATACCCCTGTTTGGATGATTGTCTCATCCAGGGAAAAAACAGAAAAACTCTTCACCAAAAACCTTTAACCTCCGTGGGGTACCCATCAATGCACAGAAATCTCAGACAAACCCCACATCCAGGATTGTGTTCCTGGGAGCCCTACTGGATTCAGCCCTCCAGAAGGCCTTCTTACGTCCAGGCAAGGTTACTTTCCTGACCCTATACCTCAAACAAATAATGGTCAAGAATTACCTCACAGTCAGGGAGCATCTCAGGGCTCTTGATTACATGGCCTGTTGCATCCTCGTGATTTCCCTGGCCAGGCTACACATGAAGAAACTTCAGTGGTACCTCAAGAATGTGTGGTCCTAGCATTTGCAGTCTCTTACAGCAAAGATAAAGCTAGTCCCTTGTCTTGAGGAGGAATTCACCTAGTGAGCCCAGGCATGTTCCTCAGTCTGAGCCTCCCTTTCAGATTCATCCCCTAGGAGCAAAATATGACAACAAATGCATTAGAAATAGCCTGGAGAGCCCACTTCATCTGCCTCGAGACTCGAGGAAAATGAATCTGAAGGAACATATGGCAATCCAGAAAGACGTGATAGCCTTACAAAAGGAATAGAAGCCAGGAGTACTTGTAGTGAAGATAAGACAGCACCACAGTTATGTGGTATATAGACAGGGAGGATCACACTCTTATCCACTTTGCTGCTTAGCAATGGATGTTTGAGAAACAGCTCACTCCCTGGGTTTACACCTCATGGCCTAGTACTTGCCAGGTGTACACAACCAACTAGCAGATCACCTCAGCAGAAGCCTGTCTGATCTCCAAGAATAGCAACTGCATTGGGAAGGGTTTCTTGGCATAGCCAAAAAATGGGGTGTACCGATGATAGACCTTTTTGCCACCAAAGAAAATGCTCAGCAGAAATAAATTTGCTCCAGGGACAAAGTGAAGTCAGCCTGGAGGACAGATGCTTTCTCTTTCACTTCAATAGCCCTTTCCTTTTCCTCCATTACTTATGCTTCCCAAGGTATTGCTAAAGATAAGAGAAAGGGACCAGGGGTAATGCTAATAGCACCAGACTCACTCACTCAGCACTGGTACCCCTGCTAATCAGCTTGACCAGCACAGAATGATGGTAGCTGCCACAGAGAATGGGCCTATTAACACAGGACAGGGGCAAGATTTTATACCCCAACCTGTGAACACTTAAATTGTCAGCATGAATGATGCCTTGATTTTGTAGAAGGAATCTCCCTTTGACAAACAGGTCTTGGATACTCTAAAAGAGGCCAGGAGAACTAGCAAAAGGAAATCTTACTCTGCCAAATAGAAAAGATTCACCCTTTGGTACAGAGAAAAAGCACAAAACCTCGTCTAGCAAAGATTCCTCTTATTCTGTCTTATTTGGCCAACCATTTTGACAAAGGTGTCTCTTACTCCTCCATAAAAATCCATTATTCAGCTATGTCAGCCTACTTACCTTCTCAGCCAGCTCTCTTTTCATACCCCCTCATGAAACCGTGTCTTAGAGAGGTTGTTCACATTAGGCCTTCTAGAAAGCCCCCATTTCTACCCTGGTATCTCAGTTTTGCGTTTGAGAAACTGAACCTTCCACCCTTTGAACCAGCTGCTTCCACTGAGTTAAAATTTTTAACCTGGAAGACTGCCCTCTTACTAGCCATCACCTCAGCTAGAAGAGTTTCTAAACTTTAGGACCTAATGTATGTGGAACCCTTCATTATCTTCCACCCACACAGAGTCTCACTCAGGACTAACCCTTCCATTATGCCCAAGGTGATAAGAAAGACCTCAATGAATTAATCCGTACATTTGCCGGGTCTATATTATTAGACCGAAAGATCACAACAGCGAATGTATGTACATTGACACATTTACATCGATGTACATACAGAGCGAAACACCTAAACGTCGAAAACCGGAATGCCAAACGTGTTTCATAGCCAGCAGCACAATGGTGGGGATAAGGAAACATATCCTTTTCCCCACTGTAGTGCAGTCTCGGAGTTGGTATATTTAAGTAGGGTGGTGTAATGGGGGGTGCAGGGGGACTTGCCCCCTGCAAAAGCTAATTAATTTAATATTTTAGTTTAGATTTTAACCTACCTGTGTAGCGCATTATGATGATGAAACACTTTCGGCGTTCCGGTTTTCGTCGTTTAGGTGTTTCACTCAGTATGTACATTGACGTACATGTGTCAGTGTACATCCATTCGCTGTTATGATCTTTCGGTCTAGTAATATAGATCCACATTTGCCTACCTTCTTTCCCAACTCCAGAAGAAAGGGGGAAGAATCCTTCATTCTTTGGATGCACATAGGCAACTGCATTATTACTTAGACAGAACCTGGAGTATCGGGAAGCCATACCAAATGTTTGTGGCCTTTTATCAGTGAGGGAATCAGTCTCCAAGCAAACCATCTCCAAATGGATCTCCCACTGCATCTCCTTCTGTTACAGCCATCATGGTAAGACACCCCCTGATGCTGTGAGGACACATTCCACCATGGTACCGCTACCTCTACTGCATTTCTTAAAGGGGTACCCACTAGGGACATTTTGGAGGCAGCAGTTTGGTCTTCAGTTCACACCTTGACCAAACATTACCATATTTCTGCCTTCTGCAAGTCTAGGGCAGGATTTGCCACTACCATCTTGCAGGGCACTTTTGCCTCTCCTTAACTTTCCATCCTTCCTTCCTTTCAGCTTTGGGAATCATCCCACAAGCTAGGAGTGCAATAGTAAAACACAAAGAACACAGTTGTGTACACTTACTGTAAATGTAGGTGTGCGAGTGTATTCACTGTTGCAGTCCCCTTTCCCTCACTCTTTCCCCACTAGCCTGCTCTGTAGGCTGGGTCTTTCTCCTTTTCAATCATGTTAGCCATCTTTTCTACTTCTTCTTCTTCCTCCTGAATTACAGGGTCCCAGAACCTGTGCCTCAGGTACAGTCTGTGGGGCTCCTACCATTAGGGGCATGAAAAGTACTGAGACTGTAGCACCAGCCAACTACCCTTATCCAGCGTCACTACCCTTGTATATAGGGTGCCTGCCAGCTCCAGAAGGAGGGAAACTATTCTCTGGTAGTCAGGCTGGCCAAGGGCTTCCACGTCAGGAAATCCCACAAATTAGGACTACAACAGTGAATACATTCGAACATCTACATGTATGGTAAGTATACGCAACTGTACTTTCTAATGTAATCGTGTATGCTGATAAGGCAAAGGTCATGTGTGTCATGAGCCTCTTTCTGAGAAATGTTTTAACCAGATTTGTTTGTCTTATTGAAATTATTTACACTGTCTATTAGACTTGTAATTGAGTACAACTCATTATTTTGTACATATTCATCAGGTGATTTTTCCATATTTGAAGGTGTGCAAACTTAACATCTGAAGTAGGGACTTAATTTGTCAGCAACCTTTGGGATACGCATCCGAGTCGGCAACTTCTAACATAGCATAGATCCAAGCTCCTAGCTCCTCACCTTACCCATAATCCCCTGCCTACCCTGACTGACCTCAGATCTAGTTTTCCGCTCTTCAAGCAACAGCTAGATTCCAGAGCTCTTGGCGATTTTGTGAGAAAAAGTTTTTCTTTCTTCCTTCCTTTCTGATTGAGTGATTGTGTGTGCGTGTTAGGTTTACCCTTAACGCTAAAACTTATTATTTTTAGCTTACTCAGCTTAAATTTTAATTTAAATTTTTCCTCCCTCCCCGCTGGTCGTAATGTGTGTGTGTGGCTTGAGTGTAGGGGCCTAGTGAGTGTGCTTTTCTTTAGTTATGTCGGAGGCCCCTAAAGCCATTTTTTCGAAATGCACCAAGTGTGGTCACAAGCTTTCACTGGCTGATGGCCACACTCGGTGCGTTAGGTGCCTTGGGGTTGAACACCTCTCTTCGGGTTGCGCGATTTGCATGGCGTTCAACCCCAGGGCACTTAAGGATCAGAGGTCGAAGCTGGTTCTGGTGGGCCTTTTACCCCCAGACTCTGCTTCGGCCTCCGGTACTTCGGTGACCGCTACCCCCCAGTAGCGGTCACTCCTGCCTCCCTTCCTCCGACCAGGACTCAACCTCCCGCTTCGGCTCCGGAGGATAGGGAGTCCAGGAAAGAGAAGTGGAGGGAGAAGCACCTTCAGCGGCGGGCCGAGGACTCTTCATCAGCCCCGCCCGCCAAGAGGGCTTCTCCGTCCAGGTCTTCTCGGTCTCCTCCTCCTCGGATCCGATCCCCTTGTTTCTCCCCGGGACCCGAGGAGGAGGTGACCCGGTCCCCATCGAGGTCATCGAGGTGGCACTCCAGGTCGGCCTCGGTGGCCGATCCCCTTGTTTCTCCCCGGGACCCGAGGAGGAGGTGACCCGGTCCCCATCGAGGTCATCGAGGTGGCACTCCAGGTCGGCCTCGGTGGCCTCTTCGAGGTCCACGTTTAGCATGTCAGATGCGGACATGGACCGGATGATGAGGAGATTCATCCAGGCCCAGATGCAGATGGGAGTGCTCTTGCCTCTCCCCCCCCCCCTGGGGGGGAGCTCGACCCCTTTTTTCACCCCTATTGCTCCTTCTCCGACCCGCATTCCGGGGGCGGAGCGCTTGGAGCCGAGCCACGTTGGATCCGGGGGTGGGTCGGGCTTCGGATCCGAGGGATTCGGTGTGCTTTCGGCTCCATCCCGGTTGGAGCACAGTGGTCCCTCGGATCTGGCATTCTCGGTGCCGGGTCCGATCCCCGCTTCGGATCTGAGTGGGAGTCGGGTCTCGGATCCGTCAGAAAGCGGCTCCCCCTCGGCTTTCGCTGCAGTGGAGAGGGCACTGTCGAGTGCTTCCAGGCCCCCGGTCCTGGCTTCGGCTCCCTCCCGCACTCCTTCTCATCTGGTCCTGGCTCCCCTCATCTGGCCCTCGGGGCAGCCTGCCTCAGCGCCTCTAGGAGTTCCAGTGGAACAAGATACAGCCCGTGAGGACTCCTCGGACAGCCCCCCCCGAGGAGCTTCCTCACAAGGCAAAGTGCAAGAGGACGCACATAGACTCCCCTGAGAGTCTCACCGAAGATACGGACTTAGATGAAGGGGAAGGCTCCCCTAGGTCACCCCCCCTGAGGATGTCTCCTTCGGAGACATCATGGAAATGCTCAAAATCAGGGGTGGGTGGTCTGCCCCCAAGGCTTCCTCTGATGAGTCCGTATTCCTTGAGGCGTTTGAGGCAGGACCATCTACCTCTTGGGTGTCCCCTCCACCCGACCCCTTGGTGGATCTCATATCCACTAGGGCTTGGAAGGAACCAGACACCGTAGAGCCAATCCCCAAGCACCCGGACAAAATTTTGAGCCCCCCTGCAGAGAGATCACACTGGAGCAGAGGTCCCCCTGTGGATGCCATGTTGGTGGCTGCAGCCACCAAGAAAGAGTTGGCTCAGGAGAGCCCCATGGTTCATCCTCCGAGCAAGGAGTCTCACGCGATGGACCGTCTTGGGAAGCAGGCCTTCAGTTCAGCGACCTTCTCTATGAGGGCCTTGAACTACATGGCACACGTTATTCGGATGCAGCAGGATCTAATTAAGGAATACGCTGCTTCCCCCCCCAGGGTCCATGTCGGAGGGAGACAAGGATCTGTACTCCTCCCGAATGGCCACCCTCCACTCTGTTTCTAACACCTCTATGCGGCTGTTGTCTCATGCTATGGAGGGAGCCGCTAGAGCAGGCGGAGTCGGGCTTGTTATGAGGAGACAGGCCTGGCTATGTCACTGTGACTTCTCGGAACCCTTTAAGGCGTCATTCGCGAATGCCCCTTTTGATGGTTCTGCACTGTTCGGCAAAACCGTTCGTGACACTCTTGTCTAGAGCGAGAAAGATGGGAAGACTTTGTCTGCCATCGGAGTCCGCTTCTCTGCGCCCCAGAGGTCCTTTTCCAAGAACCAAAAGGGTCAGAAGAAGATGTGGTTCCGAAAATCGCATCAATCCCAGTCTGCTCAGGGCAACCAGTCCTCTCGTGGCAGAGGAGGACAGGGAGGATGCCGCCCCAGAGGCAGAAGGGTCCCAGGAATTTTGGGTCCAAAGAACCGTTCTCTGAGAGGCACATGCAGAACCCCTGAGGGGTTACCCGGCTGCTCCACTCTAGAGGCAGTCGGGGGGCGTTTTTCGAGGCACCTAGCAATGTGGGCATCCATAACAACGGATCGCTGGGTGCTTCGTATTATATCCAGAGGTTACCAAATTCCCTTTATCGTAACCCCCAAAATCAGAGGCCTCCCCGACGTACCACCCAGTCAGAGGGAGGCGGCTGCTGCAGAAATTCAGCAGCTTCTGCAAAAAAGAGCCATCCAGCCCGTCCCCCCAGATCAAATCGGATCAGGGTTTTACTCCAGGTTCTTTCTGGTGCCAAAAAAGACGGGGGACTTGAGGTCCATCCTCGACCTCTCTCTCCTAAACCTGGCGGTACCCAAAGAAAGGTTCCGAATGGTCATGTTGCAATCCATCCTCCCCTTATTGCGGGAGGACGACTGGATGTGCTCCATAGACCTCAAGGATGCGTACTATCACATTCTAGTGGACAGGCGTTCCAGGAGGTTTCTCCACTTCTGGCTGGGAGCCAGTCACTTTCAATTCAAGGCCCTCCCCTTTGGTCTCACCTCGGCCCCCGGGGTGTTCACCAAAGTCCTAGCGATAATAGCGGCCCACCTGAGACTCCAGGGAATTCAGGTCTTTCCATACCTGGACGACTGGCTCCTTACGGCCCCAACAAGGCATCTACTTTGTTCATGCAGGGATTATTTCCTCAGTCTGGCTCCATTATTAGGATTAACCATCAACATGACCAAATCCTCTCTGATCCCTACACAGGTGTTGGATTTTATAGGGGCGTGACTGGATTCCAGACAGATGCTTGCGTTCTTGACTCCAGATCGGCTTCGGAACCTGATGTTGCACGTGCAGGCCATCCTTCAACTGCAAACTCCTTTGGCGGAATTGGTCCTGTGGGCTTTAGGATCTATGGCAGCTGCAATCCCTCTGCTGCCATTGGCCCGGTTGAACATGAGGGTCCTGCAGTGGGCCCTTCAGGTACAATGGTCCCTGTCTCGCAACCCCCTGTCTCATCCCATTTCCTTAAGCAAGGTTTGCAGAAGGTCGCTCGTGTGGTGGCTCCAGTCTCCCACTCTCCACATGGGACGTCCCTTCTCACTACCACCACCAGTCGACACAGTGACCACAGACGCTTCTCGGCTGGGGTGGGGGGGCATTTTTCAGGCAGGACAGTCCAAGGCATGTGGGACGACGTAGAGACCTCTTTGCATATCAACGTCCTAGAGATGAGGGTGGTGCTTTTGACGTTGCAGGCACTACACAGCTCTCTTCCAGTAGGGACGATTGCAGTACAGACAGACAACATGTCAGTCATCTGGTACATAAACAAACAGG
The DNA here is from genome assembly GCF_019279795.1 of Protopterus annectens. Lineage (NCBI taxonomy): Eukaryota > Metazoa > Chordata > Ceratodontiformes > Protopteridae > Protopterus > Protopterus annectens. The sequence goes on from NC_056750.1 coordinate 144,332,538, forward strand.
GGGGAACCAGGTCTTACCCCCTTTGCCGCGAGGCCATAAGAGTGTGGGAATGGGCGATTTCCACCAACCGCTTTCTCATAGCAATGCACATTCCAGGACGGTCCAACATTCTAGCGGACAGGACTCCTTACGAATAATTGCATCTCCTTCTGTTACAGCCATCATGGTAAGACACCCCCTGATGCTATGAGGACACATTCCACCATGGCTACCACTACCTCTACTGCATTTCTTAAAGGGGTACCCACTAGGGACATTTTGGAGGCAGCAATTTGGCCTTCAGTTCACACCTTGACCAAACATTACCATATTTCTGCCTTCTGCAAGTCTAGGGCAGGATTTGCCACTACCATCTTGCAGGGCACTTTTGCCTCTCCTTAACTTTCCATCCTTCCTTCCTTCCTTTCAGCTTTGGGAATCATCCCACAAGTTAGGAGTGCAATAGTGAAACACAAAGAACACAGTTGTGTACACCTACTGTAAATGTAGGTGTGCGAGTGTATTCACTGTTGCAGTCCCCTTTCCCTCACTCTTTCCCCACTTGCCTGCTCTGTAGGCTGGGACTTTCTCCTTTTCAATCATGTTAGCCATCTTTTCTACTTCTTCTTCTTCCTCCTGAATTACAGGGTCCCAGAACCTGTGCCTCAGGTACAGTCTGTGGGGCTCCTACCATTAGGGGCATGAAAAGTACTGAGACTGTAGCACCAGCCGACTACCCTTATCCAGCGTCACTACCCTTGTATATAGGGTGCCTGCCAGCTCCAGAAGGAGGGAAACTATTCTCTGGTAGTCAGGCTGGCCAAGGGCTTCCACGTCAGGAAATCCCACAAATTAGGACTACAACAGTGAATACATTTGAACATCTACATGTATGGTAAGTATACGCAACTGTATTTTCTAATGTAACCTTTTAAATAAATGTGTATGCTGATAAGGCAAAGGTCATGTGTGTCATGAGCCTCTTTCTGAGAAATAGGTAAACCGAAAAGCACTAAACAAATGTCAAACCAGGTAAACCAAACGAATGAGCTGTAGAAAGCACAAGTCCAAGGCTGACAATAAAAAATATAAATTTAATGAAGTAAGCACACGCTTTCGGAGAACTCAATGGAGCTCCTTCCTCAGACAAGAAAGTTTTACATCTCTGAATAACAACCACATTTTTATACAATCAATTATGCTAATTAAGTGTGTTCAAACTAACAAATCACATAGACCCATAAGGGGGTGTGTTCCTATTACTAGCACCAGCAAACAAAGTACTTTCGTCCTAAATGGTGCAAGTATAATAAACTAAAATCCTACTGCACCATAATTAAAAACCAACACAAAAAAGATTATAATCCAACACAAAAAAGATTATTATAATCTTAAATAATCGTCGATCCAATTAACTTCTCATTAAACCTATAAGCGTAAAACCATAAAAACGATGAAAACATATGTTCAACCTACCCATATTATCTTTTTAAAGACAAATTCTTTAAGATACAACTATTTAAGATTATAATAATCTTTTTTGTGTTGGTTTTTAATTATGGTGCAGCCCAGCTCTCAGCGTAGGACTCCCGTTAACCTGCGGGCCAAGGTTAACATTAGAACCTCCTTTCCGAAAAGAACGTTGGTGTGATAAAATTACATCAACTCGATCCAAAAGAGAAGAAACCGAATCCATCCGCTGATTCAAAACATTCAAAAGTGTTGTAAGGTTCAACATCTTGGTCTGTAACTGTTGCGATGCAAACAAGTTCGGACTCACCGGACTGTTGGATACCCCGGACGCCATAAACTGAAACAAACAAAAAAGTAACAAACTAATGAAATTAAGAAACAAGGTATCCAACAAATGAGACGAGACCCGAAACCAAGACTAAACTGTTTAATGAAGCGCTTTTCGTTGTCGTATTTACGGCAACTTCTTCAGATTATAACAAACAACCAAATAACCTTACAAGTTTATATAGCAGATACATAGATCACATGGTAGGCAATCAGCTGGTATAACATACGTCGCTGTAAAGCAACACGTTCAAAAAAGTCAACCCACCTGTTCAATATACTACCTAAAAAAGGTTAATAAAAATATAACCCATTAAGTTGATCTAACCATTTAAACACATTAAATCATATTATATTATATTACATTATATTATATTATATTATATTATATTATATTATATTAATGTTAAAAAGTTAAGTGTTAACCAAAATGAAAACATTTAACATATCTGTTACTTCGCTACAGATTCCGTCATGTATATAAATGCTACCTCTTATCAAATTAGTATGAAAATATATACATGTGTATATATGTAAAAATGGCATTTGTCCAGTCAGAACTTGTCAACCAGCAAAAGTATATAGGTAAATAGGAAAAGAAATGTACTACCCCCTTAACTTCTTCATGCAACTTTATTTTATTTTTTTTTTGGGGGGGGGGGGGGGTTCTGGACTAAATTAAGATGAATGATGTTTATTATCTAAAAAGCATTATCATGTACTGTACTTCCTCTGTTTTATTGAGGCTTCATAACCTCCTTAAGGACATAAAGAAAAATAATGAGAATTTGAAGGAAATATTCACAAGTCAGTTAAATTTGTAACTATAACATGAGACCTTCGCCTGATTTTGTTTACTTCTTTGCAGAATTCCAAGATTTGCTTAAGCATATCACCATCAAAACAATGGTTCTATGCCGAAGATGCTGAGATTGCTGGTGATAACTGTCCTGTTTGTAAAATTATTTTGATGGGAAAAAATTCAAGTAACACATTCCAGATCTTTGCCATTTTTCAAATTCTTGTATTAATATAGACAAATAACGAAAATATGAAGGAATATAAAATGTGAAGATTAAAAATTGCTATACTTTTGAAACTGAAACACAAAATTAGTGTTTATGGGATAAAGTGATCCATTGTCTCGGCTAATTGTTACTGTCAGTGCTTGCACTGTGAATGGAGCTTTAGAGATCTGAAAACATCAAAATGTATAAACTGTTTTGAAAACGTTGTGTATGGAAGCTATGCTGCTAGAAGGCTGTAGTACAGCTTCACCTCAGAAACTTCCAGACCCAGTATTTAAAAGTTAGTAAATCTGTCATCAAAATTATCAAGCAGAACTGATGTCCTTTTCATTTGTTCCATACTGATGAGTCTAAGATCTGGCTCGGACACATTTACTAGACTCCGATCAACTCTCAAGCTCCTCCCTTTACCTGCAATGCCTCAGATCTTGTTTGCCATCTTATCACTACAGACACGGAGCGTTCTCACAGAGCATTGGGGTATAGTTTTAATTACAGTGAGTTCAATTTCTTTTGAATATTTCTTCTAGCCTCATCTGTTCTAATCTTCTCTTCTTCCCTTAGGAAGCCATTGTCTTGGGGGACTTTAACATTGATTGGGACACCTGTTCCTCTGAAACTCCCTCCACCCATTTAAACCTCCACGGGTTTACTCAGATCATTGCCACCCCCACCAGATTTAGCAAAAATAGAGTCAAAGATAGTATCTTTGATTGGATACTTAACAAGCCACCTCCAAAAGTACAAGTCGGGTACATTACCTGATGATCTAAGTGATTACTGCCTTAGCTATATTATTAGGCTCAAAGCCAACATTCCCAACCAGCCCACCTACAAAATTATAATAAACGTCAGGAACTTTAACCTTGACAACTTCCAAAATGAACTCAAAGCATGTAATTGGAATATCTTGAAACAACTCCCACTACAAGAAGCAGTTGAGTACTTCAGTACCAGATTTCTGGCTATCCTTAACCACCATACTCCTACCTGTACCATCCATGTAAAAGCCACAGTTGCACCGTGGCTATCTAAAGAAACAAAAACCAAAATAAAACTAAGAAACAATGCCTGGGCCAGGTGGCATGTTACCAAAGCCCTTATGGACCAAGTAAGGTACTGGCAGCTAAGGAACCAGACCAAAAAATCTGTCATTCTAGACAAAATAAATCACTACACACTCCTACAACAAAAATATCAGCAAAAACCTCAAAAGTTCTGGGCTGGTATTAACAGTCTTCTCCACCCAGGCCGTTCTGCCACTCCTACCCCATCAGCTGCCCCTGATAAATCCCCTGTAGAAATTGCAAACAGCTTCAACTCCTTCTTTACTGAAACTATCCAGTCTCTAGCTACCCATCTCACTCCATTAGGCACAAATACCAGCTCTGGCACATCTAGCCCTGATCCACCCAGCACCCAACCCACTTTTATCTTTCAAACCGTACCTCCCAACCTGATCTTGACCTTACTCAAAAAGCTAAAACCTACTACACTAGCTGCCGACCACCTCCCAGCTGAATATTTTCAAAAAGCAGCTGATGCCATAGCACTTCCCATTTCTATTGTGAATAACAGATCCATCTTAGAAGGATCCATCCCAGCAATATGGAAAATATCATGTTATACCTCTCCATAAAGGAGGGCGTTCCACAGAATTATCTAACTTTAGACCTATAGCCATTCTTTCACCACTAGCTAAAATCATGGAAAGATGCATACACAAACAAATCATGCACTTTCTTATTCAAAACGGAAAGCTTGCAGACTCTCAGCACAGCTTTAAGCCATTCCGCAGTACCACCACGGCTCTTCTATCTTTCTGTAATGTCATCAGTCTTCATCGTAACAACAAGAAACTATCTTCAGCACTCTTCCTAGATCTCTCAAAAGCTTTCAATATGGTCAACCATCAGCTACTGCTCTGTACCCTACAAACCATCGGTTTAGACCAACACGCAATACAGTGGTTTCACTCTTATCTAAACAGTAGACAGCAGGATGTCTTATGGCAGAGCAAGGTGTCATCCCAACTTCCTCTAACCCTAGGTGTCCCACAAGGGTCCATACTAGGTCCCCTTCTTTTCTCTATCTTTATCAATGATCTGTACACCACCATCCCAGGAGCCACCTACATCCAATATGCAGATGACTCAATGCTAGTATGCTCCACCTCCTCTCCTACACAACTTCTAACCCTCACCCAGACAACTTTCAACACGGTAGAAACATGGCTAGCCAATTGCTGCTTGCTTCTAAATCCTAACAAAACCAAGCTATTACTTTTCTTCCCTAACCGTAGAATTTCTCCTCTTTCCTTCAACATCAAATCTAGCAATGACACCATTATCTCCCCTGATGACCACACAAAGCTTCTAGGAGTAATAATAGACAACATTAAATTTGATAAACATGTCAATCACACTATTAAGTCCGTCAACAAAAAACTTGGCTCCCTGTACAGAGCCAAACCTTTCCTCACCCCCCCCCCCCCCCCAGCTAGGGTAGCTATTGCAGTATCACACCTCCTCTCTACCCTTATGTATGCCTCCCCTGTACTCACCAACCTATCCAAAACCGATCTCAAAAAAATTATCAGGATGTTACAATCATATAGCCAGGTTCGCTACTGGCATGGCTTTTAGGACCCACCATAGACAGAACCTCAAAGCACTGGGATGGCTAGAGTATCCTACCCTTCTACAGTTCAACCACGTTATAGTAGTGCATAAACTACTCCATCAACCTGATAACACCCCTGCCCTCAAAAATATTCTCACCCCTCATAGTGCCCCAAGGCCATTACGCTCAGCTGATGATACTGACCCAAAAATCCAACAACTCTGCAGGCGATGCTATATTTGTCAACTCAACCGGTAAAATCTGGAATCTACTCCCTACTACCATTACCAAGGAAACCTCACTACCCCTATTTAAAAGAGAACTCAAAAAATACCTCACATCTCATTGGCTGTGCTCTTGTTCTAATCCTGACTAACAACTTCACTAATACATGTCTTGCTACCCAACCTGCTGTTTAGTCACGTATCTATGTTTCATAGCATTTGAATGTCTAAGCATTGTGAATTATGAGATCTGATTGTATTCTATGTTCACATTTTCCTGATACATTTTTGCGAATCAGATGTAATGTCTGCACATTTTGTATATTGATATCTGCCTGTATTCTTTATCTATATTTTTTAAACATGTCTGCCTGAGTTTATCATTCAGTGATGTATATACTGTCTCTTTTTTGGTATATGGAGCTTTTCTCCCTGGGCCTCCTCTGAAAATGGACATGTATCCAGTCGGACTATCCTGGTCAACAAATGTAAAATAAAATAAATAAATAAATAAAATAAATATTTTTTTTTGGATTTCTATTGCGTTCGGGTTCTAATTTATATTTTCTCCTGTTTCTACCTTCGGTAGTTCTCAGTAACATTGTTGGTACTTCCTTTCCTCTTTTTTTCTCTTTCTTCCTACCCTTTATAGGGTAATTCCTTTCCCCTACCACTGTTGGTAGTTTTCTTAACAAAAAAAAATCCTCCTTCTCCTACTATTTTTGTGACTAAGGCTGACCAATCCACTGGGTTTAAGAAATTCACTAAATGAACTTCTTATGGGCACGAGATCCCCAGTTCTGAAGCCCACAGGGAGTGCTTTTATTGACTGTGTGTGTCCCATTTAAATACTTAATGTTCTATATGTGCTGGATTCAGTTCTGGGACCCTCAGCGACAGATGCATCAAACTAGTCCTAAAGAGTTTACCATCCTTCTCTTTTTTTTCAGAGGCTCAAAAGCCCCCGCAAAAACACTTAAGGCCTCTTTGGAGGCAAAAGAATTCAGGTGGCAGTCTCCAACCTACTTTCCAAAGTCAGCTTCTACTTTGGAGCCTCCTGCCAAAGTACAGAAGAAGTCTGATACGACACCCTTGAATCCAAACTGAAAACAGCCAAATCTGACACTTCCTAGTCTGTCTCCAAGGACCCTCTCCTCAGGTTCTTTCTGGAGCCTCTGTCTCCTTGAATTCATTCTCCCTTCCTACAAGATACTCTGAGGAGAGAGAGTCTCAGCCCCAGTCTACTACCTCCTCCATCAGGTCCTTCAGGAGCCTTTCTGAAACCAGAGTGGATAGGATGATGAAGTTATTCCTCAGAGCTCAGATTCAAATGAGGATTATCCCAGCTCCACCTCCCATGGGATCTGTGAGGCTCCCTTTTGATGTCCTTCAAGGATGCAGCACTTCACCCGACGTCATAGCTGCAGTTCTGCGGGTATAAAGGCATCAGCCAATGCCATTTTCCTCAGTCTTTCTTGCCGCGTGGCGCCCGAAGCAGAAGCTGTTCACAAGTGCCGGTCGTTCAGTACCAGAGATTACTACTACCGAAGACTTCTAAAAAGCTAAGTACCCCGTTGGGGACTCTTTCTTGCCTCAGCCGATGTCAGAAAAAGTGAATAACTGTTTAACTTGTGGGAAACAAATACCTCCTAAAGATTTCCACTCTTACTGCCTACCTTGTTTAGGCCCAGACCACGACGTAGCAGCTTGTCTAGCCTGTGCTTCTTTCAACCGACGGAAGCTTAGACGTCGGTCGGAATTTGCTGAGGAGTTTTTCGGCTCCGCTTTTGCTTACAATATGCCGTCGGAAACTCCGACTTCGCAATTAACTAAAAAACGCAAGGAAAAGGACCGAAACCGCGGTTAAGCCAACCGCGAGTGTCTCGGTTTTGGCTGAAACCGAGTCCACGGTTCTTCCTTCGGCCGAAAGCTTGCTTCCTACCGAGGCCTCATCCAGCATGGCTGAATCTGCTACTGAAATCCCACCTGCTCTTGCAGGTTCATAGGATTTATCTGATACTATACCTTTAGATATATCTACTCCTGCACGTGGAGCTGCTAGGCCCCCTGCATCCATGTCGATTAAGGCTTTTGCCAGGGCTAAAGCAGCAAAATCTACCAAAACTGTGCGTGCTAAGACCCCCCTCTCACAGGCCTAGCTCTAGTTCTCAAATGCTTAGTCTAGCAGAGGATCTCATTTCTTTGATCCGGGGATCCCAGCCTCACCCTGACAGGGCCTCTCACCCACCTCCAGAGAAGAGGCCTAGAGCAGAGCCCCCTGAGCCAGTTTCTTCAGATTACTCCTCTGATGATTCAGATAATACAAACCCTCCAGAGGGCCCTTATTCTCCTTATGAGGACTCTGATGCAGAAGACTCCATTCCTTCTGCCTCTCCGCCTGAGGAATTTTCTTTTGGGGAAACCTTGCATGCTATGAGGGAACAATTTCAATGGCAGGGCCAGGATTTTTCAGACTCTAGGAAAAGGCTTAGGACCTTTTTGCATTTGCCACAGCATAGGCCTTTAGCCATTCCTCCAGTACTCACTGTTGTGGATGATACATTTAATGATGCTTGTACTGCTCCTGATTCTCTTCCTCCGGCCCCTGCTAAGCCCGACAGGTACTACAGGGTTCCGGACACACATTATCATTTGTATAAGGCTCCTTTTGCAGATCCTGAAACTATCTCCCAGGGACCCAAGGCTGTAGCAGCTACCTCTGCCAAAAACCCTCCCTCTGAAAGGGAATCTAGGGCTTTAGAGAGATGGGGTAAAAAAGTTTACACCTCTGCTACTCTTTCGGCTAGGGCCTTAAACTGTCAATTCCACATGATTCAGTATCAGGAATTTATGTTAGATCAGTTAACTAAAAGACTGTCCGCGACTGAACGATTAGCCAAAGAATCTGTTCAGGAAATGGTACATAACATTCAGCAGGTCAGTAATCATTCTTTAAAATGCGGCTATGATGCACTGGAGGCTTCCTTTAGATCAGCTATGACTGGTACAGTGATCAGAAGGCATGCATGGTTAAAAGAGCAGTCCTTACCAGACCATGTTAAATCAAAGCTCCTAGACGCTCCCATGGATAAGCTCAATTTGTTTGGCTCCCCTACACAGCAGGTGCTGAAGAAGGTGGAAGAGAAAGCAAAATCTGTCCAGACAGTCAAGGATTTCTTACAGGTCCAGCCTCCAAGGTTTAGTAGGAACTGGCCTTCCAAGAATTGGTCCTTTCCAGACACCTCCAGAGCTCAGAGAGGCAGGAATAGGTGCCCAAGAGGCAGGGGTCAATCCAGAGGTGCCTACAGGGGACGTCAGTGGCAGCCTAACAACCAGCGAAGTACTGCCACAGATCCAGCCACCACCACTTCCACAGGACAATCACAGTGACTTGGCTCTGAGACCGCCTACCAGGGAACAACTAGAAGCACTCTTAGGCGGAAAGCTAGCCTTATTTTCAGTAAACTGGCATCACATCACAGGAGACAAATGGATTTTACAGACAATAGACCAAGGTTACAGGTTTCACTTCCATACTCTACCAAGGAAGAGAGGAATGCCAAACCTACCTCCAAATCAGAAGACAAATGCTCTACAACAAATACACCACTTACTAAGGATGAGAGCTATAGAAAGGGTACCGCCCATGGAACAAGGGCAAGGATTTTACTCCAGACTTTTCCTGGTACCAAGAAAAGAAAACCAATGGAGACCTATTCTCGACCTTTCCGCTCTAAACACATACATCATTGTTCCAAAATTCAAAATGCTGACCCTTCAGCAGCTTCTTCCCATGCTGGGCAAGGAGTCTTGGCTGGTAACTCTAGATCTCAAGGAGGCATACCTGCACGTCCCCATACGACCAAATTGCAGAAGATACCTCAGATTTCTTGCAGGATCAGAGCATTATCAATTCTCAGCATTGCCCTTTGGCTTATCTACTGTGCCCAGAGTATTCACGAAATGCCTGGCATCAGTAATTGCTCATTGCAGGCTTCAGGGAATTCAAATTTACCCTTACCTGGACGACTGCCTGTTACAAGCGGACAACAACAAATTAGAAAAAGATTTGAAAAAGGTCATTCATATACTGCAAGCCCTGGGATACACAGTCAATATAAGAAAGTCAAGGCTGATACCATCCCAGAGGATAACTTTCTTGGGTGCAGAACTGGACACATCAAATCAAATGGCATCCCTCACAGCAGAAAAACAGAAGCAACTTCCTCTCTATTTCATGGCATTAACAAAGCAAAACCAGCTAACAGCAAGGAAAGTCCTGCAAGCCCTGGGTTACATGGCATCCTGCATAATATTGATTCCACATGCCAGACTACATATGAGAAAGTTACAATGGTACCTAAGGAATTTATGGTCTCAGCACAAGCACAGCCTAGAAACCCAAATTCCAATAATTCCATGCCTGAAGCAAGAATTCCAATGGTGGGCTCAGGCCTGTCAATCGAACAAAGGATGCCCTTCCACAGCACCCAACCAAGCCAGACTATCACAACGGACGCCTCAGACCTCGGTTGGGGCACACATGCTGGACAAGTGCATACAAGGTTTATGGACTCAAGACCAGCTGAACCTACACATAAATCAAAAGGAGATGCTGGCAGTAAAACTGGCAATTCAGACATTCAGACCACTTCTTCGACAGGGTCAATTGCTGATAAGGACGGACAACACCACAGTTATGTGGTACATCAACAAACAGGGAGGCACACATTCATACCCTCTATGCCGGATGGCAATGGACCTCTGGAATGTGGCCCTGAGCTTCAACATTCAGTTACAAGCAATATTTGTACCAGGAAAAGAAAATATACTAGCAGACATCCTAAGCAGAACTACCACGGATGCCCACGAATGGATGCTACATCCAGACATCTTCAAATCCATTACAGAAAAATGGGGACTGCCAGAAATAGACTTATTCGCATCCCCACACAACCACCAATTGAAAAAATTCTGCACGAGGGCATACCACCCACTTGCTTGGAAGGTGGACTCCCTATCTTTCAGTTGGAAAAACCTGAAAGCATATGCATTCCCACTTCTTCCTTTGATGCACAAGGTGCTATTGAAGATCAAAGAAGACCGTCCAAGGATCATCCTGATAGCTCCAGACTGGCTGAGGCAGCATTGGTACCCATTACTGAGGAACATGTCTCGGGAACAAATATGGCATCTGCCCCTAGTTCCCTTACTGTTAACACAGAACAACTTCAAAACCCTGCATCCAAACCTGAAAACAATGCAGCTGGCTGCCTGGAACATTGCATAAGACAAAATAACCCTGATTTATCTCAAAGGGTTAAAGACATTATCTTGGAGGCTCGCAGACCCTCAACAAGAAAAACTTATTCAGCAAAATGGAAAATATATCTCATTTGGAGTGCAACAAAAGGAGTAGATGCATCAGTGGCAAACATAGCTAACATCCTGGAATATTTAGCAGAGCTTTTCCACAATGGTCTGTCTTACTCCTCCATCAAGATTCATGCATCAGCAATTTCAGCAGAATACAACATGGATCCTCCAGTCTTTTCTCAACCTCTACTCAGACAGTTTCTCAGAGGAATTAAAAATGTAAAACCACCAAGGAAACCACCATTGCCTACGTGGGATTTGAACTTTGTGTTAGAAAAGTTAACACTTCCCCCTTTTGAACCAGCAGCAACAGCAGAATTACAGTACTTATCTTGGAAAACTGCATTCCTACTTGCAATCACTTCAGCTAGAAGGGTTTCTGAATTACAGGCATTAATGGCAGTACAGCCCTTCCTTATCTTCCATCAGGATAGTGTCTCCATGAGAACTAATCCTACCTTTATGCCAAAAGTGGTCTCCAGAGTATCTTTAAACCAAGCAATACACCTGCCAACATTCTTCCCCAACCCACAGAACAGGGGGGAAAGATTGCTGCATACCTTGGATGTACACAGACAATTGCGCTACTACCTGGACAGAACCAAGAACTATAGAAAAACTGACCAGCTTCTGGTAGCATATGCCACAGGAATGGAAGGAAAAGCAATTTCAAAACAAACAATCTCAAAATGGATAGGAAATTGCATTAGATTTTGTTACTCTTTTCATGGAAAGGCAACTCCAGAAAACATCAGACCTCATTCCACAAGGGCTACAGCCACTACTACAGCTTTCTTACGAGGAGTGGCTACCAAAGACATTTTAGAGGCTGCTACTTGGAGCTCCGTGCATACATTTGCCAAGCATTATAATCTGCCTTTATACTCCAGATCCCGAGCAAGTTTTGCCACTGCTGTTTTGCAAGGGATCTTAAATACACCATAAACTCTTAGTGCTTCCTTAGTGCCTCCTCCCCCAGTTTGGCTATGGTATTCTACCCATTTGTAAGGACTGCAGATGCATCCTTGAAGGACATAGTACAGTTTTGTACCTACCATAAATGTAGATGTCCGAGAGGTATGCATCTGCAGTCAGGATTACCCACCCTCCTTCCCCTCTGTGGTACTCCTAGGGTATTTGCCCACCTTGTAGCTAGCTGGGGGAATCTATTATGGTGTATTTGTTTGTATATATGTATATACATGTTTATTTCTATTTGTTCTCTATTGTTTGGAAACATTTGCATTTATCCAACTTTAGCCTTCCTAGAGGGCACCTGGCATCTGGGGCAAGAAACACTGAGGAAAATGGCGTCGGCTGATGCCTTTATACCCGCAGAACTGCAGCTATGACGTCGGGTGAAGTGCGACATCAGCCGAGGCCAGACCCAGACTTTGGAATCCGGCCGACCGAAGGGCTGCCTGAGGCCAGGACAACCCATTTGTAAGGACTGCAGATGCATACCTCTCGGACATCTACATTTATGGTAGGTACAAAACTGTACTTTTCCCACACTGTGATTTCTCTGATTCCCTGGACCAGGAAAAGTCCCAGTGCTGAAGTATTGGCACTGGGTTTGGAGGGGGGGGGGCTTGTTTAGAATCTGAGGTTCTCGGAGCCATCCGTGCCCCTCGGGACTTCAGCTTTGGATAGCTCTGGTCCAACTCCCCCTTTGAGGCAGATATCAGGGCAGATTTGGGGCATGATGGCATCTCAAACTTTAATGCTGGTGTGGCCAGCTACTGCTTCTTCTGGTCCTTATGCTTTTGAGGTGGTGGACAGGGTCTTCTCTCATCAGAGAGACATGGCTACTCCGTACTTGATTCTACAGCCGTACCTCCATCGGGTCCAAGTTCTGATCCTGACAGACCTGTCACAAAGGGACGGCCAGTTTATCCAAGTGATCAGATAGTCCCCCTCGTGGACTTTCCCTTTCTTCAGACACCTCTCCAGAACATCCCACTGAGGAGGTTCCTCACAAGAGAACATGCAAGAGGAGGCACATAGACTTCCCAAAGGAGTCGCATACCAAAGATGCTGACTTTCAATGAAAGGGAGGAGTCCCCAAGATCTCCACCAGATGATGTCTCCCTCAGATACATCTTTGAAATACTCTGGCAGAAATGTGAATGTTCCTCTGATTCCCTTTCTCAGGAAGAGTCAGTGTTCCTAGAAGCTTTCTGTCCATCCCATCTATGTCTTGGGTGAATCCTTTGGCAGATGAGCTTAGATCCAGTCTCCCACTGTGAGTGCAAGGAACTAGATACTGTATAATCTATCCCGCATTGTCCTGATAAGCTCCTTTCCTTGCAAAGTTAGACCCCCTGGAGCAAGGGGGCCCCCGTTCACGCCAAGGTTGTAGTGGCAGACACGAAGAAAGAGGTAATAGAACACAGCTCCTCTGTCCATCCCACTGACAGAGAGCACAGGATATTGAACAGATTCAGGAAGCACATTTATGCCTCAGCGACCCTTGCTTATGGTCACTGAACTACTTGGTACATTTCACCAGGCTGCAAAGGGATTTGCATAAAGAGCTTTCTCTCTGAGTCCTTGTCTTTGGATGGCTACAAGAGGCTTTCTTCACAGCTGGCCACTCTTCTTAATTTCCCATGCTGCTGAGGGTACCTCACAGGGCGCAGGCTCAGGCATAGCCATTAGAAGACATGCCCGGATGTGCTTATATGACTTTGCGGAGTCCTTCAAGTCATTCATCGATGCTGCTTTTGATGGATCATCCACGTTTGACCTTCTGGCTTGCTTTATGCTTGTCCCCTGATACTTCTAATTCCCAAACCTCTTACAGAAATCACTTTGGTTGAAGAGCACAGCTATCCTCATTGCCTCCTTTTGGCCTCATCAGATGTGTTTCCCTTTACTTTGGCCTCACCTTTGATATCCATCCTGGATACTTGACCCCAGTCAAGATCTTCTCTCTCATCCCACGGGGAGGGATCACCCGAACATTACAGTCCTCAAGTTGACTGCATGGTTTCTCCAGTTCCACTGATGATTAGACAGCCCAGGCTTTCCTCCCCCAGTCCGACATATATTATTATCTTCATCTCAGAAGGCCTCTTCCAGGGGAAATCCTTAAAAGTAAATGGAAGAGAGTCACTGTTTGGAGTCTACATTGAGAGCTACCCCTTCACTGCCCCTATTTCAGCTGTTCTGGAGTTTTTATCATCTGTTTTTCAACAAGGGGCTAGATTCTGTACTATTAAAGTGCAGCTGGCAGGGATAGCTAATTTTCATTCAGGGGAAAATGCTTCCTCTTTAGCTTAAACAGAATTGTGCAAGGCCTTTCATAAAGATATCTTATTGTTAGGCCCCCAGTGAAAGAACCTACACCACCCTGGGATTTAACAATTGTGCTGCAGGCTTTCACTCAGAATTCTTCTGCACCATCGGCTCAATCTGACTTAAATTTTTTATCTTGGAAAACTGCTTTTCTTGTAGCCATTGCATCTACTAGACAAGTATCCGAACTTCAGGCTGTCTCTTCCAAATCCCCATTTTTACAAAGTTAGTTACTTAAAGAACCAATCCATTCTTTCTTCCTAAAGTAGCCTCGGAAGTGAATATTAGCCAAGCCATTAATTAATTTGCCTGTTTTCTTTCCCAGTGTTGCTAATAAAGGTGAATACATGCTTCATCTGTTGGATGTACATAGACAGCTTCGTTTTTATCTCCATAGAACAAAAGATTTCAGAAAGAAAGATCAGTTGTTTGTCTCATTGTCCCCTAACAAATTGTGTAAACCAGTTTCTAAAGTTACCTTAGCCAGATGGCTTACAGACTACATATCCTTTATTTACAGTCAGCAAGGTTTGTCCTTACCCAGACTTTATAAAGCACACCAGAGCTATGGGTACTTCATCCACATTCTTGTCTAGAACTTCAGTTGATAACATTTGTGCCACAGCTACCTGGTCTAATGCTCATATCTTTATTGCTCATTAGAAATTGGATTTGATTTACAGAAGCAGGGCTGCCTTTGGTTCTGCAGTACCCTGGAATATCCTTCCATGAGGGCCACCCAAGGTCCATATAACTGGGGACTCTGTCCCATCAGTTGAGAAACAAATGGAAAGGACAACATCAGATAATAAAGTTATGTACTCACCATAACTATGCATCTGTGTTGTCAGTTTTCATTCATCAACTTATTGCCCTCCTTCTCCCTTCCCTTTAACTCCTGGAGTGACCTTACGGTTTTGGAACCTCTGTTGCATGTTTGAGCCCCAGTCTTTTCTACTAGCCTTCCTTTTGCCTTTGCTTGAGGTTACTTCTTCCTATTGGCTATCAGGCAGCAAACTCAATCTGAGGTATTACAGGGTTACCAGGGGATTATGGGTAATGGGAAGAACTCAAGAGTTGGATCTGAGTATCTATTAAATATGGCCAAGCCAGATCCGAGGCTGGATCAGAGACCCATCACTTGAGGAAGAACGAAAATGGACAACACAGATGCATAGTTATGGTAAGTACCCAGCTTCAGTTTTTATATCCCCTGGGGTCCCCCACTACACTAACTTTTTCTTGTTTTGTTTTTCTAAAGCAACATATAAAAACAAACTGTGAATGAAATTGCAGTGCCATAACTGAGTAAAGATAATTCTATAGTGGGAGTGACATGCTAGCCGAGTTGTGTCCCTCTAGCCAGGGGATTTGCCAGGATTTTTGGCATTGTCCTTCAGCTTCAGAAACATCCCTGGAAATCCCAGACCAATAAAACTTCTCCATAATATGTCTTTTTCACGCTTTATCACCTGCAAAGAGAATGTCATGGGCTGTGGCTTGAAGTGCCAGATAGTAGGCTCTGGGCACTACCAACTGCTGTATTCTCTCACCCTCTATCCCACTCTCTATACAGTAACCTTTTGTCCCAGTATACAGATTACCCCTTCCCTTGAGAATCAGGTGCTTCACTAGCTACCTCATTTAAGTCTTGTAATGTAGGGTCTGAGAGCTGAGCCTGTCTCAACTCTCTCGTTTTGTAACCCTTCCCAGCTCCCCTTCCACAGGAAGTCTGGTATTCCCTGACAGCGGTGCCTCACTGTCAGCCTGGGTACTACTACTCACCTCTGCCATTGCAGTCACTCTGTCCAGTGGAACATCAGTACCCACCAGTAGCTGTGGCTCACCTTCAGTCTCACTGCTGCAGGGAAGCTCCCTCTCTGAGTAGCCAACTCATGAGTCCTGACTTCAAGTGTGCGGTCTATCTGGACCCCCCCCCCCCCCATAGGCTAACAGACCCACTTGCTTGTCTCGAAGCCTGACTATATGTAACTGCATGCACACAAGGTACTGCATTATCAAAATCATTCCCTATCAGAACATCTGCAGGGATATCCTCAAACACACCTACTCGCTTGCATCTTTTTCCACCGTCCCAGTCATGGTGAATCCTAGCCCAAGGTATTTGGAATAGGGTCCCTCCTAAAACTGTGACTGGAGTAGACTGCCCAAACAAGTAGTGCTCCTCTTTAACCATTGCAGGCTTCACAATGGTTTGGTCAGAGGCTGTGTCTGTCTTAGCAGTGGCCTGTTTCCCCTCTACAAAGACAGGATATAACCTGTTGTGGTGGATTGGTACCCTTGTTGTCTCCAGACAACTTACCAGTGGCATTCTGTCATTCCCACTTGCTGGCTCACCCACCTTTTGTTCCCCACCTTGCCTCTGTGGACATCTATATGCTACATGGCCCCACTGGTTGCATTTAAAACATGTAACTCTTGCTCTAGTGGCTTTCCCTGTTACTGGCAGACTCTGTCGAGGTGGTTTAGGCTGCCAACCATAGGTTCCCTTATACCCATGTGCAGCACTGGGTATCCCTATCCTGTGCAGTGATGCACTGCTTGCTAGGTATAGTTCTCCTTTTTTCCCCAACTTATCTGCAGTGTTATTATCTGCCAACCAGATTCTCATGTTCTTGGGCAAAGTGCTAAGGGCTTGTTCCCTCACCAAAAGGTCTGCCAATTTTTCAAAAGTGGTGGCCTGACACCCACTCACCCATCTATGAAAATAAGTGCTTAACTCAGCAATATATTCACACACACTTATCTGCCTTGCGTCTATGTTCACGAAACATTTTTTATAAACTTTTTTCAGGTGCTAATTTAAAACACTCTAATAAACAATTTTAACTGTATTATAATTTAAGCAATCAGTATCAGACAATTTAAAAACAGCAGTTGTAGCTTTACCATGGAGTAAGGGGGTCAGGAACCATACCCAGAGCACTTGGTTAACATTATACTGTTTACATACCCTTTCAGACATATGAGTAAAACTATCCAAATTATCACCCTCTGTGAATTGTGGAAGAAATTTAGTGACCTTTATTGCTTCTGGGGTTCGGTTACTCCCTTCCCCATTACCGCCATAGCCCTAGTGAAGAGTCAGCATCTTCTTTTCGTGTTGCCTGTGCCTCTCATTTTCATCGGCTTCCAGACATCTCAGTCTCTCTGCTGATTCTAATGCCATCTGTTTCTCCTTTTCTTCAGCCTTCAAACTCAGCAGTCTCTCTGCTGATTCTAGTTCCAAATGTTTGGCCTGCAGTTAAAGTCTCTTTAACTCCAGATGAATTTTTAAATCCTCTGAAGCAAAGGTGAACTGTTCATTTTTTAATAGTTTTACATCCCCAAGGCCAGTCTGGTTGTCTTCCTGGTTGCTGATCTGTGCTGCAGCTGTGACTAAGATTGCAATCATTTCCACTTTAGTCAGGTTGGCATGCACCAGTCCTTTGGCTTGGCACATCTCAGCCAACTGGCTCCTTGTCAAATTGCCATAATCCTCTGCTGACATCCTTGCCTGTTCTCCCTGACTTACTAAACTAACAAAAAAATGAATACAACTACCGTGATATGAAACTCTGAATGTCTACCATGTGGCTGCTTGAGAGTACAAATGCCTTCTTTAGTGACCACTGTTGAAAGGCTACAGGAGTTCAATATCAAAACCAATGAATCCCAATATGTGATGTGGTGATCCTACCAATGCCACCAAATGTGACGACCCTCCACTGGAACAGTAATCAAGGAGCCTAAATCCTTACCATTAGCAACAATGGGGATGTTCACTGAGAGGATGACATGTATATATACACACACACACACACACACACACACACACACACACACACACACACACACACACACACAGCATTTCCAGGTGCAGCTGCTTGCATGAAGTGCAATTTCCCTTAAGAGCACAGAGAGACCACATTCCGGCTGGGGCTGGTTTCTCCCTCTTTCTCCAGATCCACAGGACTCCCCACTTGCACGGCTATAGAGGTGAGATCTCAGCTGAGTGACCAAGCCAAGTCCTCCAGCACCCTCTCTGTCCAACCAGTGCTACGTGTCCCTGCCCAAGTAGCTGACATACATACATACACACACACACACACACACACACTTTTGAAGTTTGATTTGCACATGTACATACACCTGGGTAAAGCTGGCACAGGTTTACTAGCTATGCTCCCTTCTGTCCAGACTATAAGGTAGTTTTCACTGCCACCAGGGTACCTAATATACTGAGTGGTAGTAATATTAATAGAAATGGTATTTTGACCAAGAGCAGTGCAGTTAGGAGTGGCCCACACAGTGTCACCAAATAAATATGCAAGTACTCTCAGCACTTAAATAGCTCAGCAAAAGATCAGTCTCAGTGAAAGGTTTAAATATATTTAATAATAAATAATAAAATAAGAAAATACTGAATATATATTCACAGTGACATCAGAGTTCAAAACTACAGGAAATATTTAAAACAACATTGCAGGACAGTCTCAAATAAATAAATAATATCTAAACTAAACTTCACTATATTCTTGACTGTATCTAAGAGAGTTATACTATAACCTAAGAACTTACTAATATAGCAAGGCAGATGTGGTGAATGGATCTTCTTGTTGTTGCCAGGTCCAAGACAGAATGCAGAATACTCCGTCTCACTAAGAGACTTCTCAAAATAATATCTGAAATATTACTGCTGGGCTAGCTTGCAGCGTGACTTCATTTCTGGTCATCTGACTTCTGGTTCCCAGGTGAAATCCCCATTGCTGAAGCTGGTAGTATTTAGCATCTACCTGTAGAAATACTCATACAAGGCTTTTTACTTAGCTCTTTTTCAGATGCAGGAAGTCATAAAACAATTGCATTCCTTCATGCTTCAAAAGTAGCAATTAGTTCACTCCAATGACAACACAGAAAGCTTCCTGGTACAGACTTTGTATCTCTAGCTACATTGAGAACTTGAGAGATTGCCTCTTTATTGGGTTGCCCATAAAGTAATTTAATTTCAGATATTTTTCTAAAGTTTGCTGAATTGAGGTTAACCCACCAGTTTCCTCTGTTAAGCATCTACATTTAAACAGTTACAATAGTGCAGGTACATTTCTATTCTCTTCCAGTAGGATACACTGTGTTTACAGTTCAAACACAGCACTCTGCAAATACTTTTTCATCACACACGTCTGTACAGTCAGTTTGATGTACACACGACATACAGTTTTAATAAATTTGCAACAGAAGCATCTTATGTAAGTCATTCCGATATTCACCAGTATATATAATTATTTACAAAATTCCAGCTAGCTGTGCTGGCAATATCTCCTTTCGTCACAGGTGTCCCTTGACAAATTGGTTTGTTCCCAGACCTTATTTGTCACGCACCACTTCAGTAAAGAAACAACACACCAAATCAACCTTTGACAGCCTTTTATTGACTTCTTAAAACATTATAACTTATTGCATCATAACTTTATAGCATCATTTCAATTTATTAATCACAAGAAAACATGCTTTTAACCATTCATCAGGGAAGCATATCTTTGCTCACCTTGCCCGAATAAGCAGCATCTTTACCTCTGCTTGCTTATTCTTAATAATTGAGCAGTGTTCAACCGCTCACTTTTAGGCCAAAATCCTTACATGCATCAAAATACCAGAGGGTGGAGCAGCTCACTTGCACCCCCAAAATTCCTTACACCAACCCAAACATCAGAGAGGGAACAGAAGATTACTCCTTATATTTGCCTGCAGCTTATTTCTATGAGTAATTTTACAAAAAAATACTTTAAAATAGTCAGAAATTGTAATGTAAAAGCTTCCAATATTTTTTTTCATATGAATCGTAGGAGTTTTGGGGGCACAAATTGCCTCCAAATATAAGGCTTCAGAATTGTTGATAGAAATTGCTGTTTAAGCCAGAGGAGCAAGCAAGATGACTTTGTAATGAAGTAGGTGTAAAAAGCAGAAAATGCAGGAATTGAAAAGAAGAGTAGCATTTCTAAATACCTGATTAGGGTAAATTCATAATGCATTAACTATGTATTATCTGGTACAACAGTGGGGGTGATACTTGGGTAAAGAAGTAAACAAAATTATTAATTAAAGCTAAGTATAGTGTTACATAATGCAGTACAAACAGGATCTTGGACCAGGTATATGGTCAGCACCACTTCTCAGATGCTAAGATTCCTGCATCACATTTCCAGGGTCTTGGTTTAATTCTAACTTCTGGCTAGTCATACTCTGTTTGCATTTTTTATATTCTTGACATTCATAGCTGCGTACTCTAGTTTCCTTTACAAAACATGCTGGTTCTAAACTGAAAGTGCATACTCTATTTACACTGGCCATTGTGGACTGAACCATGACTGAAGGGTTCGCCTTAGGAGTCATGATTCATATGTACTGCAAGGCTTTTGAGTCTTATGACAATTTACTGCTTGCCAGCACCTTCCATCATGTTGTGCCTCCTTTCTCCAAGAGGGTTATACCAGTCAGTTCTGGAGTAAATATGTGAAAATCCACCTAGTCATGTAGTTTATGTTTTAAAGAAGATAGTCAAGTTGCAGTTTGTTCCAAAGGTTAGGGAGGTGACTATTATAATCCTGTCCTTCCACCTGTCTTATTTATTTATTAGTGAAGATTTAGGTCTCTGGTTTTAGTACTGACGAAGCGTTACTGGACTTGTGGAGAAAGTAGGTCCAGGACACCAGTAAGCGA
The DNA here is from genome assembly GCF_019279795.1 of Protopterus annectens. Taxonomy (NCBI): domain Eukaryota; kingdom Metazoa; phylum Chordata; order Ceratodontiformes; family Protopteridae; genus Protopterus; species Protopterus annectens. The sequence continues at coordinate 144,353,587 of NC_056750.1, forward strand.
GACCAAGATTTGTCCTCAAAAGTGTATGACAGTAAATAAAGGGGCATGTCTTCCAGCCTTTCTTGAAGGCTCAGGGACTTTATTTCTGTGACCTTTTTAATTAAGAACCTCTGAGGTCTTTCTGATTGTTTGATACGTTTAGATGTGTATATCCCAAAGGAGCATTGTACTCAATAACTGGTTTGATCACTGGGTGAGCATAAGGGAGTAATTACTTCTTTAGAGCTTGATAGTATTCTTTGCACAATTAGCTGTGGTAAATAATATGATTTCCTAGTTTTTGTCAAATGATTGTCAAAAGAGAGGAAATGGTCAACTCAAGTTCCTGAGTCCCTGACTGCATTTTCATTTTGTAGGATAAAAAAATGCAAAAAACATGATTAAAGGTATATTTTGTGAAAATAGTGGTCCACAAAATATAGAAATGAAAGACAAATATATATATATATATATATATATATATATATATATATATATATATATATATATATATTTATGGGTCCGCTTTGTAATGTCAAGATTTCACAATCTCGACACTCTAAATAACGATGCTCAGAACGTCGAGATTTTAGAATCTCAAAATGAAAAAAAAAAAAAAATGAAAACAAGAAAACATCACAAATCACGTTTTTGCAGGAGGGGCAAGCTCCCCGTGCAACTTAAATATACCAACTCTGAGATCACACTACAGTGAAGAGAATGGTAAAGTTCCCATTCCGCACGTATGGCGGTCTCCACTGACAAGTTCTGAGATTCCAAAATCTCAACGTTCTGAGTGCCTGTATTTAGGGCGTCGAGATTGTGAAATCTCAACATTAAGAAGTGGATCCATATATATATATATATATATATATATATATGTATATATATATATATATATATATGTGTGTGAGTGTGTGTGTGTATATATATATATATATATATATCAGAATATTTAAAAAAAGATCTGAAGTTTTCATTTGCTCTTCAACCTGTGAGAACACGGATCTGGGACGGATCCAACTCAGCCTCATTTTCCAGCATCAGATCCGAGCTCCAAGCTCTTCCCCTACCCATAAAGCCCCTGTCTCCCTCCTCCTCTCAGATCTCTTTTCTCTTTTGCTGCGTGTATCGCTAGCACTGTGGTCCATTGCTCCAGGCTTCTGGTGAGTGATTTTTTATATTTATTTCTGCCTTCTTAATCCTTTCTTTTCCCTATTAGCTCTCTTTTTCTCTTATTCATATACCCTACCTTTGCTCTCAGGTGTTGGTCTTATTTTTCTCAAAAAAAAAATTAGGTGTGAGTGTGTCTGTCAGTCCTTTTTTTCCATAAACCATGGCAGAGACGCCAAAGCCAGGGTTTTGGAAGTGCACAGAGTGTGGCCATAAGCTTCCCCCTTCTGATGGCCACATTCTGTGTGTGGTTTGTTTAAGAGTCCCACACTTGGATACCTCCTGTTTGATCTGAGCGAGATTCAACCACCACCTGTTGATCGACAGGAGGAATAAGCTGACCCTAAAGGACCTCTTTCCAAGGAGGCGCTTGCTTCCACGTCGGTTTCTTCCTCTGCCTCGGCCTGTGGGACTCAGCCTCCCACTAAGAGGACCAGGAATGGGGAGGAGAGTAAACATTGAGACTGGGATAAGCTAGGAAGTGGTCCCCCAGCTAAATCTTGCCCAGTTTGAGCTCCTCTCAGCTCTGTTCCCCCTGCTTTGCCTCGGCACCGGATATTTCTCTGGGCTGATCCTCTGTGTAGCCCTCTCCCAAGCATCTCTCCAGGCCAGTGTCCTCCACCCGGTTCACCTGCAGTCTTTCTGAAGTTGAGGTGGACAAGATGATGTAGAAATGTATCCACACCCAGATTCAGATGGGAGTCTTGCCTGCTCCCTCCCCCTCTGGGGCTGGGAGCATACTGTCCTCCTTTTTGCCGATTGCTCTTTCTCCGGTCTGAACCCCGGCTTCGGAGTCCTTGGGTCCGAGGCCCCTCTGTGTCGAGGGATCGACACCGACTTGAGCAGGTCATGGTGCCTGGAGGTTCAGCTACAGCTCCCCCTTTACTCAGAGAGTTATGAATGCGGTCTTGGATGTTCTTCGTGTTTTACTGTTGCAGTCATTACATTTGGGTAATCTCCTGGCAGGTTGCCTTCAGTCAGCCTGATTAACAAAGTCTTGGGTCCTGTGTCGGTTGCTGTCCCTTCTTCCATGACGTTAGGTCATCAGGGGTATAAAACATGCAGCCGATGCCATTACATCAGTCTTTCTTGCCCCCCCAAAACTACCAGTTGGACAAGGTTTGCACAAGAACTCCCCACAAACAAGCCTGGAAAGTGGATGCTCTGTCCTTCAGCTGGAAGAACCTATCAGTCTACGCCTTTCCCCCTCTGTCTCTGCTCTCCAAAGTTCTACTAAAAGTCAAACCAATGATGATTTTGATTGCTCCAGACTGGCCGCCCCAACACTGGTACCCCCTCCTGCGCAGTGTGTCACAAATAATACCATGGCACCTGCCTCAGATCCCTTCCCTGCTGTCTCGGCAGGAGAACCAAATTCTGCACCCTCAGCTTCCAACATTGAACCTTGCAGCCTGGCTAATCTCTCAAAATGCTGACAAATGGAAAAGATTCTGTGCCTGGAACCAATCTTTAGGGATGAGCACAGCAGCGGCCAATTTACCTCAGATTTTACAGTACTTAACTGAGATGCTTCACAAGGGCCTCTCTTTTTCCTCCATTAAAATCCACGCCTTAGCTATTTCAGCTCACTATAACACAGAACCACCCCTGTTCTCTCATCCTCTGCTCAAGCAGTATCTCAGAGGTGCAAAAAACTTGAGACCCACCAGGAGAGCTCCTATCCCTGCCTGGGACCTTAACTTTGTTTTGGAGAAACTCACTCTACCTCCTTTCGAGCCAGCTGCTACTGCAGACTTAAAATTTCTTTCTTGGAAAACAGCCTTCCTTTTAGCAATCACTTCAGCTAGAAAGATATCTGAATTACAGGCCCCATATGGCAGTGGAGCCTTTCATCGTCTTTCATGCGGACAGGGTATCTCTCAGGACCAATCCATCCTTCATGCCACAAGGTGGTTTCCAGTGTGGCTCTTAATCAGTCCATTCATTTGCCAACCTTCTTTCCCAATCCACAGAACAAAGGGAAACTGATTCTGCATTCCTTGGATGTGCACAGACAACTTAGATTCTAATTGGACAGGACTAAATCTCAAAGAAAATCTGAACAACTGCTGGTAGCATTTGCTGCAGGGGCAGAGGGGAAGGCTGTTAAGAAAACAAACCAAACCATTTCTAAATGGATAAGCTATTGCATTAATTTCTGCTATAAGCACCATGGAAAATCTATCCCCCAGGGGATCAGATCTCACTCCACCAGGGCTGCATCTACTTCTGCAGCCTTTCTCAGAGGTGTTCCTACCAGGGATATTCTAGAAGCTGCTACCTGGAGTTCTGTTCATACTCTCACCAAGCATTATCATTTACAAATTTTTTCTAAATCCAGAACTTTGCCACTGCTGTCTTGCAGGGCCTTATAGCTGGCCGTAATGCTGTATAAGCTCCTCCTCCCAACCATAGCTTTGGGAATCTACCCAAATGTAATGACTGCAACAGTGAAACACGAAGAACATAGTACAGTTGTGTACACTTACCATAAATGTAGATGTTCGAGTGTATTCACTGTTGCTGTCCTGGTTACCCTCCCTCCAGCCCCCTACCGTTCCCTGGCTATACCTCTACTTTCCTTTACTATGCTTAAAAGCCTTTTTGGTGTATTTGCTTTTGGTTGGTGGTATAATTTTGTGTTTTCAATTTTATCTGCTCCCCATTAGGGGGGCACCGGACATCTGGGTCAAGAAAAACTGATGTAATGGTGTTGGCTGCATGTTTTATACCCCTGACGACCTGACTTCATGGAAGAAGGGACAGCAACTGACGCAGGACCCAAGACTTTGTTAATCAGGCTGACTGAGGGCAACCTGCCAGCAGATTACCCAAATGTAATGACTGCAACAGTGAATGCACTCGAACATCTACATTTATGGTAAGTGTACACAACTGTACTTTCCAGCTTCTAGGATTCATTCTCTTTCTGCTTTTGACATGGTGGAGAGGGTTCTCTCTGTTCCATCAAAGACCCCTGATGCTATCGTCCTCAGAGTCCATCCTGGCTTCCTCTTTGTCTGGTCAGGATTTTGCCATCCTGCCTCCTCAGGGACAGCCTGTTGCCTGTCTGCCCCAGGGAGTTCTCCCACAGAAACCACCATAGGTTTCCAAGTCCTCCCCAGAGACTCCCCCTGTGGAGGTCCCTGAAAAACACATGTGTAAAGTCATGCCTGGCTCTGGCTTTGTGCTTTTTTGGAGCCCTTCAATGTGAAGAATATGTGGTTCCGGAATTCTCAGGGTTATTCCCAAGATGCTCAAGACTTGCCCTCCCCCAGAAGCAGATGGGGATTTGACAGATGCCACCCTTGCGGCAGAGGGGGTCTGAGGAACCAGGAGTCTCAGGATTCCTTCCCGGACAGGCCACTGAAGCAGCCCTGAAGGGTTGCCCAACTGCTAGTTTCTGGAGACAGTCAGGGAATGCCTCTTGCTACACCCAACAGCCTGCGAGTCTATCATAGACAGTTGTTGGGTGTTGCAAATCATATCCAGAGGATATTCAATCCCCTTCACTCAAACGCCACTACCCCCCAAACACTTCCCCAACTTTCCACCTGTGCAAAGGGAGGAAGCAACAGTGGAAATCTCCAAGCTGCTTGAAAAGCGAGTCATCCAGCCCGTTCCCCCCAGACCAGTCAGGATTAGACATCTATTCCAGATTCTTTTTAGTGCCATCATTCAACACTGAACCTGTTGGTTGCCAAGACAAAATTCCAGATGGTCACACTCCAGTTTATTCTGCCCTTCCTGCAGGAAAAATGACTGCATGTGCTTGGGGACTTGACCTCCAGGATGTGAACTATCACATCAAAATGGATAGGTGCCCTCAGAGGTTTCTCTGCTTCTGGCTGGGGGCCGGTCATTATCAGTTCAGAGTGCTACCCTTTGGTCTCACCACAGTCCCCAGGGTGTTCTCCAAAGTGATGGCAGTGGTAGCAACTCATCTGCGGCTGCAGGAGTTCCAGGTCTTCCCCTACCTGGACTATTGGCTCCATTCCGCTCCCTCCAGGCATCAACACTGCCAAGCCAGGGATCTCCTTCTCCAGACCGCCCTCCAGTTGGGCATCACCATAAATCTCAACAAGTCCCTGCTGGACCCGGTGCAAAGTTCTCAATTTTATTGGAGCTCAGTTAGACACCATTCAGACCAAGGTTTTTCTAGCTTCAAACAGACTTCTATCCCTCAAAAAGCATGTTTTGTGTATTCTTCAGGCCCATTCCCTCCCAGCAGAGTCTGTTCTTCAGGCATTAGGGTCCATGGCGGCCACTATCACCCTCATTCCCATGGCTCGGCTGCACATGAGGTTTTTCTAGTGGACTGCAATGGTCCAGTGGTTCTTACTAAATCTACTGTTGTCCCATCCTGTTTGTCTGTCTCAAGCCTGCAGGGATTTGCTTCTCTGGTGGCTTCCATCCCCCGATCTTCTACTGGGTCGCCCGTGTATCATTCCTACCCCAATGACCACAGTGACCACAGATGCCTCCCTACTCAGGTGGGGGGCATTGCATGGGAAGGACAGCCCAAGGCACATGGTCTTCCCTGGAGACCCAATTGCATATCAACGCAACACAAAGAGAGTGCCTCTTTGGCTGTCTTCAAAAGGAACATTGACGATTGGATGGGAGATAGGAAATTCACCCCGGGGATCACGTCAGTCGCCCTGCTAGACAGGAGTCCAGTGAAGTAAATATTGTGGGAAGAAATAGACAGGGAATTGTTATGGCTAGGCTTGTATAGGCCCTAGGGCCGATAGCCTAGTACCAACCTATGAATGCCCTGGAGATGAGCGCAGCACTGTTGGTGTTGCAAGCTCTCCATGCCTATCTTCCCCTAGGACAAGTGCCATCCAGACAGACAAACATGTCTGTATTCTGGTGCATCAACAAATGGGGGGGATCCAAGTCTTACCCCTTTTGCCATGAAGCATGAGATTGTGGGAGTGGGTGATCTTCACTGGCCATTTCCTGGTGGCAGTGCACATTCCGAGGAGGTCCAACATTCTGGCGGACAGGCTCAGCAGGTCTATTCTGATGCCTTATGAGTAGTCTCTGAATCCTTCAGTAGTGGAACAGATCTTTCAAAAATGGGGTCAGCCTTCTTGCGATCTCTTCGCCTCTCCTTCCAACTCGAAGTGCAGCAAGTTTTTTGCTCTGAACCCCCCATTGGGACAGACCCCCAGAGATGCTCTGGTTCTTGCTTGGCCCTCCAGTCTTCTTGTATGCTTATACTCCACTTTCTCTGATTCCGAAATTCATTCAGAAAGTTCGACGGCTGGGGAGCTCAGATATCTTCATTGCCCCATTCTGGCCTCACCAAGTTTGGTTCCCATCTCTGTGGTCTCATGCAGTGTGTCCTGCTTGGACATTAGATCCGGTTCTGGATCTGATCACACATCCCACGGGGATCCCACACCCAGATCTAGTCATTCTGAATCTCATGGTTTAGCTGCTCCAATTCCAGCGATAGCTAGTAATCCCGTTAAGAAGATTTTGGTAGCTGCTGACAAATCTTCCACAAGGAAGATTTATTCTAGTAAGTGGAAACATTTTCAATTTGGGCGTATCAACATGATTTGGACCCTTTCACTGCTCCAGTTCCTGCCATTTTGGAGTTTTTGGCAGATATTTTTCAACAGGGTGCCAGTTTTTCTATGGTTAAGGTTCAGCTGTGAGCTATCTCTAACTTTCATGTGGGAGATAAATTCGGCTTCCCTGGCTTCCTCAGAACTTTATAAAGCCTTTTTGAATGGTACCTTTTTACTTAGGCCTCCATTCAAAGACCCAACACCACCTTGGGATCTTACTGTAGTCCTTCAAGCCTTCGTTTCTTCCACCTTTGAACCTGCAGCTACTGTGGATTTGCAGTTTCTGTTTTGGAAGATGGCTTTTCTGATTGCCATTACATCAGATAAAAGGGTGTTGGAGCTTCAAGCCTTATCTGTTAAGCCCCCTTATATGGTGTTCCATAAAGACAGGCTGTCCTTGCACACTAATCCTTCATTCCTTCCAAAAGTGGCTTCAGAATCAAACATTAATCAGGTTATCAATTTTCCTGTTTTCTTTCCAAACTTCCAGAATAAGGGAGAGTATAAATTGCACTTGCTGGATGTTCATAGGCAGTTCCATTTTTATTTGCATAGAACAAAGTCCTTTCATACGTCGGATCAACTTTTTGTTTCTTTCTCTAAGCCCTTCATAGGGAAACCTGTGTCAGAGGTCACCATTGTTGCTTGTTTGTTCTCTCAGTGCATAACTCTTGCGTGTACAGCCAAAGGATTATCTCCCCCACGTCAGGTCAAGGCACATTCTACGAGGTCTATGGCTACTTCAGCGGCCTTTTGGTCTAGAGTTTCTTTGGTTGACATTTGTTCTGCAGTTGTTTAGGCATCTTTGCACACATTCATCTCACACTATAAGTTGGCTCCACTGTCCAGAGGCAGGACATCCTTTGGCAACGCTGTGCTCAGGAATATCCTTTCATGAGGGCCTCCCAGAGTTTTCGGTAGCTGGGGACTCTGTCACAGGTTGAAGAGCAAATGAAAATAACAACTTCAGATAAAGAAGTTATGTACTCACCATAATGTTCAGTCTGAGTTGTTGTTTTTCAATTGTCTTCAGCCGTCCCTCCCTCATTCCCCCTGCCTTATGTAGGCTGTGTGGTAGACTGGACGGAAGAGACATAGCCTTTACATTGGCAAACATCTGTCTTTCCTGTGGTCTTCTTAGGGTTATACTGCCTAGGTGTTTGGCTTTTGGTTTGGTCGGGGTGCTATGGTCAGCAACAAACTCGATCTCAGTAGAGGAGGAAGACAGGGTCATTATGGGTAGGGGAGGAGCTTGTCGCTCGGATCAGATGCTGGAAAATGTGGCCAAGTCGGATCCAACCCAGATCTGTGTTCCCACAGGTTGAAAATGAAAAGCAACAACTCAGATGGAATATTATGGCGAGTACATAACTTATTTTTTCCTTCAATTAAGTAGTAAACCAATCAGATCAGCCATCCTAAACATTAAGACTTATCAGAACTTCAGCATTAAAAAAAAAAAAAAAAAAAAAAAAACAATCCGGACAAATCAGTGGTCTCATTCTCAAACCAACTTTAAGGGTATATGACCATTAAAGCCAAATCCCTTATCAGCCTGTAAGATTGTGATCCATTTAACTTCCTGTGTTTCATTTCTGTTAGATATACTACATTCTCTTAAATCATTGCAAATCAATTGCAAAACTAAAAAAAAAACAAAATTGATGAGTCAGTTGATGAGTTTTGTACTTAATTATATGCTTAGCTAAAGCATTGGAGGGAAGCTGTTTGCATATGTCATTCAGATGTTCGAGTATTCACTGTTTAAGTTTACAGTTGGTCTTACCCACATAAAAATTTATTTTATTTATTTTATTTTACATTTGTTAACCGGGCTAGTCCAACTGGATACATGTCCATTTTCAGTGGAGGCCCGAGGAGATAACTACTACTTAACAAGCTAAGAATATACCAAGTTATGCAATAAAATAAAAAAAAACATTTTCATAAACTTCTTACAGGCTATCTAAGTATCTGAGTACAATGTGAGTCTTAGCAGGAGTCAATGATAGATGCTTTACTAGGTTATGATAGTTTTACCATAGACATAAGTATCAAAATCTAGAATTATATATAACTAATGAGGTATAGACAGGAGCATTTTTTAAAGGGGAAAGTGAAGTATGCTAGAGTAATGAAGAAGAGGAAAGGTAGATCAGGTGAGAGGAAAGGAGGGAAAGAAAGCAAGAGAGAAAGGTTACCCAGGGTTATTGCAAGAGCATAGCCAGTGGTTAGTTAGGAAGAGTTTTAGATTGGTTTTAAATAGTGGAATAGAAGTCAGGGATGTGAGGTCTGGTGGTAGTTGATTCCATATTTTGCCAATTGAGTTGGAAAATGTGGATTCACCTGCTACATTATTTGCTCGAGAGGTTTTTATCAGTGTTTTGTTAAAGGAACGAAGATTCCTCATGTTGTGGTAGGGCTTTATGAGGGTGGAGAGCATTGGTATGTTTTCAGGGTGGTAGAGGACTTTATGGGCAATAGTGAGTTGATAGTATTGTATGAGGTGGGGTAGTTCCAGCCACCCTAGTTTTATAAGATTCAAGCAATGGTGAGTTCTGTATGGAGAGGCAGTGGCAAATCTGGCGATGTTGTTGTATGATGTGGCTAGTTTATTGAGGTTGTACTTAGAAAGATTAGTGTATATAGAGGAAGCATATAATAGGGTAGAGATTAAGTGGGTTCTAGCTATAGTAGTTCTAGCTTCAGGAGTTAAGAAAGATTTGATTCTATAGAGTGAACCGAGTTTCCTGTTAGTTGTTTTTATAGTGGAGTTGATATGAAAGTCAAATTTTAGTTGGTTGTCAATAGTAATACCCAGGAGTTTAGTCATTTGGTCAGGAGTGATAAGTGTGCCAATGGAGGGAGATAGGTGAGTGGGTGGAAAGAGCAGAAGTTTGGTTTTCTTGGGGTTCAGTAGGAGACAGTGGTTAGAGAACCATTGCTCAATGGTGGTGACGGTGTTTTGTGTTAGTGAGTGAAGTTCAGTCTGGGTTGTGGCAGAGCAAATGATGGTTGTGTCATCAGCATATTGAATACAAGTAGATAGAGGAGTGGCTAGATGCAGATCATTGATAAAAATGGAAAACAGAAGAGGACCTAAGATGGAGCCTTGAGGAACTCCTATAGAGGTGGGGAGAAGATTAGAGAGATGGTTATCCCAGAGAACGGACTGTTTGCGATTTTCAAGATAGGATGAGAACCAGCTTAAGGCTTGGTTGTCAAGAGAGAGGGAACTTAAGCGGTGTAGGAGAAGTTGATGATTAACCATGTCGAAGGCTTTAGACAGGTCTACAAAGAATGCAGAGGAAGGAGTGTTATTGTTGCGATTTATGTTGATAGAGTCGATGAAGGATAGTAGGGCGGTGGTAGTACTGTGGAATGGGCGAAACCCATGTTGGCAGTTAGCTAGGAGATTGTTGCCTAACAGGTGATTAACTAACTGTTTGTGGATACATTTCTCCATAATATTTGCAAGAGGAGATAGTAATGCTATAGGGCGGAAGTTAGAATACTCCAAAGAGTCACCGCCTTTGAAGAGAGGGATGATGTGGGAGATTTTCCAGACAGAAGGGATAGTGCATTCTTTTACAGTCCTATTAATTAGTAGAGAGATGGGGTACGCTATTGCTTTGGCACCTAGTTGGAGATATTCTGCAGGTAATTTGTCTGCTGAAGGGGTTGTTGGCTTAAGTTTTTGAAGTAAGGACAAAATGTAGGAGGTAGGTATGGGTTGGAGGTGGAATGGGGGGGGTAGAGCTAGGCTTAGATAGTTTGGAGATATCAGGGCTTTGTTGATCAGCTAGCTTTAGAATGGGTGAAGTAAAGAAGGTGTTAAAGGCATTAGCTATTTCTTAGGGGGAGTTGGTGTTGGAGCCTTGTGGAGTAGGTGTGGCAGCTTTGCCAGGGGATAGCAGAGTATTAATAGCAGTCCAAAATATATGTGGTTGGTGGGGGGAAGATTGTTGTAATTGAGTGTAGAAGTTTTTTTTTATCATGTAGGATGGCTTGTTTTGTCATATTTCTTTTTTGTTTAAAAGAGAGATGATCAGTTATATTTTTAGTGGTTCGCCATTTGTTCCAAGCTTTATTTCTATTAAGAATTAGTTGCCTAGTTTTGTTAGAGAGCCATTGTGCTGTTTTAGCTTTAATACGTAATTAAATATATACATTTTAATATATATATATATATATATATTTAATATAAATATATACATTTTAATACATAAAATGTCTGCAGTCATTGCACGCAGCTAAATATGCTAAAGTTTTGCTTGTGAAGTCAGTGTAGCAACCTTGGTTGATACTTCCTGCCAGTGACCGAGTGTGTAAAATAATTTTTAGATGATATATAGTTTGTGGCTTTACATCTTCGACGTGGAAAGGTACACATTCTGTCTGATTTTACACTATTGCATCTAGTAGAACCATAGCATAAATAAATGCCTTTCTAAGGACAGCCCATGTTTTAAACAAAAAGTGGGTTGGTCACCCACAACCTTCCTTAAGATATCAGCCATCAATATAGACCAGTTACATTGTATCATATCACATACTAAACTAATGTCATTAGAGTAAGTCAATTAATACCTTCGTGCCATTGAAATCCCTATTACTTTTTCTTGAGCATTTATAAATGGTAGCTTTCTTACTTGCAAAATGTGGTCTAGCCTTCCCTCGCCTCATATTAATCAGTTGATCAATGGGTCCTGCAACATCTTTCATAGAATACCCTCTGTTAAGAAAATCACCTTTCAGTGCTCCAAGGGCTTCACTCAAGGTCTCATCATTAGTATGTAATCAAGATGTACGTAAACATTGTTCCTGACAACATTTTTAAAGATGTACCCAGGATGCATACTTGTTCCATGCAAAAGTCTATTCCAACATGACTTTCTATATAGGCTAGTTTCAAGGGTACCCGATTTCTCATTAAGCAAACGTGTAAAAAGTCTATTTGAGTTTGTCAGGTAGACGTGGAAATTTTTTTAAAAATCTGTACTGTTACCCAAGTAATTAAGAAATTCATCTAACATATCCAGTGTCCTGTCCCATAACGTAAAAAGCATCATCAACAAAACACATATAGTATATAATATACTTTGAGTAAAGATGTTGATTCAAAACAAACTCTGGTTCCAACTGTGCTAAAAATCACTTTGTGGTGGTGTGTTGTCTTTACTATATGATAAATGTGACGGTACTAAAGATTTTAGCATTTAGTTTGAGCCCATTTTTAGTACAACACAAGTTTACTAGGGAGACTCATTCTGGAGGGTTTGGGAAGTCAGAAGGTGACTTAAACTCACGTTTACAGCACTATACAGACTTAATCAGCCAGTGGTCTTGGCTGTCTGTGTAGAGATCTGAGAAGTAAAGGCCAAGAAGGAGAGGTCACAGCACCAAGCCCTGAGGGACATTGTTGTTCACTTTCATACTATCTGACGAGGTGCTGGTAACTTGCACAGTATGGGCACCATCTTTCAGCCAGTTTGCTATCAGTCATACCCCTTGTGGATCATTTTTAAAGCATTTAGCTGTAGTTTGTTGCTCGCATATGATATGGTGTAGAATGCCTTGGCCAGGTCGACATGCGCAGTGTGTGCTGCATGGCTGCCATCCACAGCCTTCTTATTCCTTTCAAAGAAATGTACTGAATTCAGTACACAGGATCTACCCTTCACAAAGCCAAACTGTGGGAGCAATGTCTAAAAATATTCTTGTTAGAGTAGTTTTTGAAGTCAATTGCAGTGAATTCCATGCTTTGTGGATGAGTCTTTGTAATTTCCAGGGTGGGTTGTAAGGCCACCCTTATGTAGGGACATCATCACTGCACTGCACCACTCATCGAATGTAGGTTAAATATTTTAAGGAATGGATCTGCAAAGACATGTTCAACACTTTTAATTAAGCAACTGGGTATATTGCTAGGTCCCATGGAAGAAGTATTTTTGGTCTTGGTTAGTTAGCACTTTCAGTAAATGATTTTGAGAGTTAAAATGGGGTGGTTTATTTTTGAATTTGCCATGATACTTGGTTGTGGTAGGGGTTTCAAGCTGTATGCATTATTCTAAATTAGTTTAGCATCCCTTATCAGGGTCAGGGATGTTGGCTGTCACAGGGAAATTTTAATATTTCATTGAGTAGGTTGAGGTTGGCATGTTTGTAGTCCTTATATTCAGCAGTGTTTGCTGTAGTAGCTTTTCTTTTGGGAGTCAGAGCTCATTGTGGAAAGAAATACCAGAGAAGGAGTAGTGTAAGAGGTTACCACATTTGTAAGACTCAATTCAAGAATTCTGTGACCTGTAATAGGTTCCCCCACTAATCAAGGAAGTTTTTGTTTATAAAGTCTAGAAGTTTAAGAACAATGTATGTATCTGTTACATGGGTAACTGAGTAGACTAAATGTTCTGACAAGTGTGTAGAATTTCCTGGAGCTTTATAGTGTAGATGCTTCATCATGAACAATCCTGGTGGATTGTTTCTTCAGGATAGAGTTGTTTTAAGAGGAGTGCATACAAAATTCTGAAAAGTTCTTCTTAATGTTACCAGTGTTTGTAATGGCGAAAGTGCAGATATTTAACTAGGCTGGAGGAAGGAAGTGCACTGCTAAATTTTCAGCCTGAAACTTGTGAAGCCATTATTAATTGCTTTCTGAATTTAATGAGATTATTTGTAACAAATGTTTTAATGAATAAAAAAGTCTTAGTTACTGGTTTCATGCTGGCATTTTATTGACCCAGATGAGTAAAATTATAATGCAGGGCACTTCCTTATACTTAATGACATGTACCACTATCCCATTGAGTTGTGGTTTAATAGCTGTCACAATCTAGACATTTGTGATACATTTTAAAATGTTCCTGTGTTATATATATAATTTAGTTTTGTGATGTTTTCCTTTTCTTCTCTCTTCCCCTTGTTAATCTGGATTCTATCCTTACTGACTGACTTGTTTGAACGTAGTTAGTAATCCTCATAAAAATGAAAGTAGATTGATACTTGAATTCTCTGAAGCATGTGGAACAGAGTGGGATTTGAAAATATAACTTTATTAACATTCATGGGTTATTTGCACTTGCTCATTACAAAAAAAGCTACCTTCACAATCCATTGTACTGTTTTTGCATTGCCTTTCCTTACATTGTTTTTCTTTTCAGTGAAATAAGTACATTTTGTGTTAAGCTGTGCTAAAATCCTTTGTTTACATGTTTTCAAATGTTTCAAGTGTCATGGCTTAGATGAATAAAGCTCTAAATCTGACCCTGGTGAGCTGGGTTCGATTAGTGACTCAGGTGTCTAAGGTGTTGGCAGGGTGGGATAGGCATTCATCAAAGATGCTCCCTGAGAGGAGGTCCACAGAGGGGAGCAACCCTCTGGCATTGTCAATGAACACAGGGGTGGAGGGGGATTGAAATAAGGGTAGGTCATAGTAACCCCCCCACCCCTTGGCAGCTGAAGCAGTCACCTGCACTACCTTCCAGAATGCTCTTATGATCCACGCTGGCCCCAGCTCAGTCAGAGAAATCTTGGGGAGGAAGGAACAGCAGGTAGATCCAGTGATGGATGGGGCATTGGAATGGATAGACTGGAGGAAGAGGGGTGAGAAAAATATGTTCTCATGTATCCAAATATTGTGGTTGATGAGGTTAGTATATGGGAATGTTTTTGTATAGTAAACCACTTCATATATCCTGAGGGAAGCTGAGTATGGTTGTATCAACCAGTAATTTGCTATTAATTTTGCAATGGGTAGAAGAAATGTTGCACCCATTTCTGTGTTCATTATTCCAACACTGTAAACCAAGAAAGTGAATGTTTAAAAATGCCCACAAAGTTTAAGTGAACAAAACTCTATTTCTTGCTAACAGTATTGCATATTGTACAGTGTATTTATTGTCAGATAATGGCCCTTCTCGGATGACAGAAGCACTCTGCTGTACTTTGCACTACAGTTCATCTGAGGTACTCTGTTATCCCACATTAGCATACTGGATGTCAGGCCATGCTATTTAAGTAACTTCATAGTTTGGTGCAACTCTGTTGAGTGCAGTGCAATTTTTTTGGTTTGCTGATAGGGTGGTTGTTGACCTTTAAAGCTGTGTTAGTCACATCAGTTGTTTTCTGTCTCATGTTTGTTTTTTTTTTTTTTTTTTTTTTTTTTTTTAATTAAAATGATGTCTGATTTGCTGTATGATCCTTTGTATCAAATCACCCGTATGCTCGACCAAAGTGGTCGATATCAAAGTATACTGATTGCTGAACTTTGCTATTAACGAGAGGCTGTCTGCCACAAAAATGGACACACTTAAAGTTCCAGCCTCTTTATTGCTACAGGCCATACATGTGCTGTTTGTTTCATTTCAGATGCTGTATGATGACCAGGCTGTATTTTATGTATTGTATTTCAATACCCTTTTTATGCTATTCATTGTCACAGGAGAACCAGCTCCTATCCATGCATGCAGGCAGTATGTGCAAGGCAGGAGCCAGTCCTTGATAGAATACCAGTATATCCCAAGAACACACTCGTATGCGAACTGCTATGGGCAGTTTGGAATATCAGTAGTTCACCTGTCTGCATGTCTTTGGATGAGAGAGGAAATCAGAGACACTGGTGAAAACCCACAGAGTCACATAGCGGGCATGTAGACCGCTTGCAGAATCAAATAGGAACTGAAAATGTTTTTATTCATTTGTTAATATGGCAAACCCACTAGTGACAAGCCTGTTGTTTAGGAGCTGCCCAACCTGAACATTAATTAAGAGAACTGTAGGTGATTTGCACAGAATCATGCTGAAGACAGAGGAAATCAAACTCTGGCCTGTAAGATGAAGCTCGTTATCAGTTCATAGCATTAATCCTGCATAGCAAGCTGCCAGATCTGCCTAACTGAGATAGGTTAATGAGGCATATTGTGATAGTCCTTTCCTCCGGGTAGCCAGACAAGGTGGGTGATGGAGATACCCTGCTAATTAGCTGCCAACATTCGTGGTGGTCATCATGAGTCATTACAGGTACATGGACAGCCTGTTGACTGGTCTTATTAACACAGGGAAATGCTGGGTATAACTAACCAGTGGTGGTTACTTCTGTAGTCAACTCCCACCTCATTCTTTTTTTTTAAACTTCCACGTCATTCTTAACCCCACCAAAACCTAATCACTCCTATATGCTGAAGTAACCACTGTTCCCTGAACAGTTGCAGATACCTCTCAGTCAGTACAGACAATGGGATCCCTGTCCAAAAAGCTGACTTTGTCAAGTACCAGGCTGTCCCTCTAGATCAGTGCCAGTTATTAGACTCACACTTAGATTTCCACTGTTAAAAAATGCAGTCCTTGGATTCCTCTGTTGAATCAAACTGTCCTCTCACTGACACAAGGTGAAAGTGTACTACTTCCCTGCTATTCTCTAAACGTTTCTATAAGAGTGCTATCCTCGCCGGCATCTCCACTAGCAGTAAAACAGAAATGGAAAAATTAAATAAGTGCGATAAGTCATTCTTGCCCCTTGCTAGATTCACTAATACAGCCTTTACCGAGAATTCCAGTCAGATTCCATTACAGATTAACCTAACTCCTTTCTGTTCCACTTTGCCTACTGATGCTTCCACAAAACTGCACACCTCTTTAATTCCTAATGTGGCAATTTTCACATCCCCAAGAAATGTGCATTTCACCTGGCCTCACTTTATAAAGAAAACGAGGAGTAGCCATCACCGTGGCGTGCCGTTTCCTGATCTCATTGAAACGAGGAGTAGCCATCACTGTGGCGTGCAGTTTCCTGATCTCATTGAAACGAGGAGTAGCCATCACCGTGGCGTGCAGTTTCCTGATCTCATTGAAACGAGGAATAGCCATCACTGTGGCATGCAGTTTCCTGATCTCATTGAAACGAGGAGTAGCCATCACCGTGGCGTGCAGTTTCCTGATCTCATTGAAACGAGGAGTAGCCATCACCGTGGCGTCCAGTTTCCTGATCTCATTGAAACGAGGAGTAGCCATCACTGTGGCGTGCAGTTTCTTGATCTCATTGAAACGAGGAATAGCCATCACCGTGGCGTGCAGTTTCCTGATCTCATTGAAACGAGGAGTAGCCATCACCGTGGCGTGCAGTTTCCTGATCTCATTGAAACGAGGAGTAGCCATCACCGTGGCGTGCAGTTTCCTGATCTCATTGAAACGAGGAGTAGCCATCACCGTGGCGTGCAGTTTCCTGATCTCATTGAAACGAGGAGTAGCCATCACCGTGGCGTGCAGTTTCCTGATCTCATTGAAACAAGGAGTAGCCATCACCGTGACGTGCAGTTTCCTGATCTCATTGAAACGAGGAGTAGCCATCACCGTGGCGTGCAGTTTCCTGATCTCATTGAAACGAGGAGTAGCCATCACCGTGGCATGCAGTTTCCTGATCTCATTGACAGCTTCTGATTCTAGCAAGTGCCTCTCAGAATTTAAAACAAAGTTAAAGGCATGCTTACTTGAATGCCAAGTGTATATACTTTATGTGGTCATCATAACATGTATCGCTGTCTCTGTCCTCCTCCCTTCCCCTACTGCATCCATTCCCCAATTGTGAAAATTCCTGCACATTCACCAGTTTCAACTGTTAACTTTTCCTGGTGCTGCTTTGATGGCTTCACCAATAAACTTACATATCTTCTTAGACTGGCTGTCTTGCCTGTGCCCTGCTGACGGCCAGCA
Organism: Protopterus annectens; assembly: GCF_019279795.1. Lineage (NCBI taxonomy): Eukaryota > Metazoa > Chordata > Ceratodontiformes > Protopteridae > Protopterus > Protopterus annectens. Next base: position 144,371,031 of record NC_056750.1, read on the forward strand.
CTGTTTCTGTTATTGCATTATTTAACATTATACTTTGTTTTAGTGATTTTGTTGTTTACTTCTTTATCTGAGTACCTCCCCTTCCTTCTTATCAGATGATTTAAACTCAAGTTGTAAATAACCCCTGTGGCTAGTTATTGTACTCTGTCTTGCCACTGCATGTACATGTATGTTTGCTTGCTCGTCTGCATTGAACTAGTTGATATCATACATAACCAATGACGTAGTATTGCCTTACTCTGATGTGCATGTAAGTATTGCTTATATGATTATGCATTTTATTGTAATTTATTATTTTATATAACTTATTATGATTAATGCTAATGCATCTGTTGTGTGTCCTAACACGTATATGGAACTCGTCTCCCTGAGCCTGTGCTGGGAATGGACCTTAACCCAGTCAAACAAACCCTGGTCTTCATAACATGCAGATAAATAATAAAGTAATGAAGAGTTTTTGGCTAGGACCTCTTTGACTTTTCTCCCTAGTTGTTATTTTTATGAAAGTACATGTTAGAGCACAGAATTACCTTTTACCATTGTTTTTGTTTTGTTTTATTTGCTAGGCCATTGTCAGAACGGCGCAAGTTTCTTCATGATAACATGGTAGAAATTCCCAACAGAATTCTTTTCTCAGAGATGAAGCAAATCAGGGTAAGAGCAGATACAGGTATCTGTGCCAGTTTTTGTTTGATGGTGGTTAATGTTCATTGGTGCAGACAATTTTTAAAGGGGATTAGAAGCTGCAGTCACCCCCGCTTTTAGCTGTTGATACTGTAGTAAGCTGATTACTTTGGTATATATACATTGATTTGTTTAGGAATCTGCTTCCCTCCAGTGTTCGGCAGATTGTTGATCCAGTCTAATATTCTCCCCATTCTGCACAGGACCCTGCTTAGTGGTTCCACTACGAGTATCCATTTGTCCCAGTCACTTCAGAAGCGAAAATTGTGCATCCCTGAGATATACAGCAGGCTGTATAGCCCAATTGTTTCTGCCTGAGAAGCCCAGTCAGCCCATCCATTCCTTCAGTGGTGAGAGTATGGTGGTAGCAAGTGGGCCAGCTTAGGTGGGAGTCGTATGTCCCTGTCACTGCTCCTCAATGTTTTCCTTAAGCTCCACAGTGCTGCCCGGTTTTGGGAAGGTATGTATGGTTCCACAATCTCACTACTTTCCAGGTTGCCCAGTACTGCTCACCTCTTGGGAGCAGGTGCTCTTCAGGCTTATGCTGCATGGGTGCAACACACAGTGCTCCCACTCTGTAACCAGGTGATGAGTCAGAGCCCCCCCCCCCCCCAAGGATGTAGAGCTGACAACATCTGCTGTCTACCATCCTCTGTAGCCCACCCCCTCCAGCACTTATGCTGTTAATTGAACATGGTTTGTCTGTGAAGTAGTCAAGACTTCATCCCTCTGGGCCACAGGAAGCGTCATCCAGACTGATATTGACACAGTTGCTGTACCAAGGCATTTGTAGATATATATTGTTTTGCGTTTTGTTATTGTGCTTATTGTTATTGGGCTTGGGCATTAGTATATAATAGATGTGCTTACTGTGACCACTGATACAGGGTGGACTAATTGTCACATGACTGATCTCTGTGTTGCTGTAGTGGACTTCAATGTTTGGTACTGTATTAACAACATCTGATTGCTAATGATGAGAGTTGCAACTTTAATGGTGAGGTTGCTCATTTGAATAAAGTATTATTGCAGATTTCATTTTTAAGCTGTGTTTTATGTCCATTTATTAAATCAAGTGGAGATGTCCATATTTTTATCGCCTGCAGTACATGACCGCTTATATGTAGCAGAAGTGTTTTCTAGCTGACGGATATTGCCCTTTTCAATATGTTCAACAGAAATCTAAGCATTTATCAAGTTGTGTATTTTTTCTACTGGCCTTTGTATTAAGCAGTGTCATGCAAAGATTCAGAATAAATGCTGTGCCTGGATTTGACAAGCTACAATTTGTTTTGAATTTGCTTGTCTGCATATAATTTAATTTAAGATAGTGGTCTTATACCCTTGGGTAACATGGTTAATTGCTTTAGTTTCAGTCTGTGACAGAGAAACTTTCTGTCTTGTAAAAATGAGCATGAAAACTATGTAGAAACCAAAGCTGGATACGCTCCAAACCAACGGACTTCTCTGTGATTCAGCAATCACAAAAACCGATAAATCCCGGAAAGCATGAACTTTTATTAAGCACAACACGCAGGCTTTTTGTCGGTATCGCTCCCAGCTTCTTCAGAAAATGGAAACAGCGTCACTCATTAACAACTTGTAGCTCCTGTGCAGATAATCTTTCCTGAGGACCAAATTGAAGTGGTTATTCTGGGCTTTCTAAGTTTCATCAGGACTTTCCCCACATCCCGTTTATAAATGACATTCATTCCTTCCAAAGCAATTGTTCTCAGATTTAAGTGGCACCGAATTGTTTTTTGAGTAGTCCACATAAAGGTGGTGTACCCTATGGAAATAGACGGCAATGTGGCTTTGGACATTATTGTTACCAACGTTGTTTGTGTATTCAGAACTCAGTGCCACTTAAATCTGAGAACAATTGCTTTGGAAGGAACGAACGTCATTTATAAACGGGATGTGGGGAAAGTCCTGATGAAACTTAGAAAGCCCAGAATAACTGCTTCAATTTGGTCCTCAGGAAAGATTATCTGCATGGGAGCTACAAGTTGTTAATGAGTGACGCTGTTTTCGTTTTCTGAAGAAGTTGGGAGTGATACTGACAAAAACCTGCGTGTTGTGCTTAATAAAAGTTCATGCTTTCCGAGTTTTATCATTTTTTGTGATTGCTGAACCACAGAGAAGTCCATTGGTTTGGAGCGTATCCAGCTTTGGTTTCTACATAGTTTTCCTTTCTGTTGAATTTGTTTTGAGCATGAAAACAGTGTTATTAAAAATATGTAAGTTGTCACTAAACAGTATGCTGTTAAAAATAATACGTACGTTGTCACTAATCATATAGTATGCTTATAAATGTCAGGTAAATAGACGCACTGTATTAAGGGCGCATTGGATAGGTTACCTCACAAGTAACTTAAAAAATTGCAGTGGTTGGGGTGAGACAGATGTTAAGGCTTTGGAATGAAACTTCATAACAATGTGGGAAACAATGAGGCATAATAAAGTAAGATAAGTCATTAACTTTGTATGTCAAGGGTCAGGCTTTGGGTCCATTGCACTCCACTGTATATATTTCAGATGCATTTGAAAGTTCAAAAAAGGCAAATTCATCCTGTTCTTAGATTGCACAAATCCTGCTGTATCATTAGGGTACTGAAAGGAAAAAGTTAATGTACTAAAGCTGTAATAAGCTGGCATGCAGTCATTTAGGAGGATAGGAGCAAATGTTAAACAGAATAAAAACAAAATCTGGGACTGCTTATTGCACCTAAGCTATATAAGTAGAACAGTGCGAAAGAGAGAAGTGCTGCTGTCACTGCACCAGGCAAGCAAAGAAGTGTTACTGTCATCAGGCATCATCCAAAGTACTATTTAAGGCAAGAGATAGGCTGTTGAGAAGAGTTTGGGGGGAGGCATCGAATGGGAAGGGGAGCACAGAAACTTGTGAAGTTTCACTTTTCTGTCTTGTGACTATAAGAGACAGAGATGATATATGAGCTTATGTTTAGAACGCTATACAAATCAGGCTTAAATGAAAGGAGAATATAATAAGCATATTATCTATAAACTTTTCACTATATGCAAAATGGAGAAAGGGAGTGGTGGAAAGGAATTAGGCTGCTGTATGTATTTAAGGGTGGACTAGATAGACTGTTGGCCATTAAAGAAATTTCTTGAGGGGAAATAAAAACCAGCTGTATGCAAATTGCCCGAAAAAGTCAAATCAAGGTTTATATGGTTTTAAATGAATTTTAAACAACATGATGCATTATGTAGTAGTAGTTGGAAAATATTTCAAACAGTTGCTTAACATTATTTTTGAACTTGATTTCCATATTGCTGCAGTAGTAGAAAGCTGCTTATTTTATCTGTTTGTAAACTGTGCTGCTTTTTGGTTAGTCTCTGTCATGCTCTAAATCCCTTTTATGGGCAGGTTTTACCCCTTCATTTCACCTCAAACAACAGTACACTTGCTGAAGTAGTTAGTCTGCGATGTAGCAGCCAGGAAATCCCCCTCTGATCTTTCGCTTGCAGGGTTATTCTCATGGATCTCCCTAAAAGGAAAATATTTTATTGAATGTGTTCTGTAGGCTCAGAGAATTCTCTCCTGGCTTATTTTTCCTTTTGGGTTGCTTCTGCCTGCCATGTGTGGGTAAATTTTTTTTTAGAGTTATTAGTCAGCTTAGGGTAATGCAGCCCTCTTCTGCATTTGTTACTGTTGAACTCTCCTCTGCATTTTGATTTTCTTTTTCTCTCCCCACCTTTAAATTATATCTTGCATTCCATGCCCCTTTAATGAACTCTAAATATGTAATTTTTCATGCATGAATTTCTGCATTTTATTCCTGTTTTAGATGTTGAATGTGTGGGATTCTTTTCCTCTTTTATATGGATTTGTTGTATCTGATGATGTCAGTTTTCATTCTGTCCTCAACTGATAGGTTCTGACCTGATCCCACGGATCCAGCTTGGCCATTGCTAAAGCTCATGGCAACCAAGAACTCTCCCGCTTCTCCCTTACCCACAAGGCACCAACTCCAATTACCTCAGATCTCATTTGCCACTCCAGCGAAAAAACGTGGTCTACTGCTACTCTCAAGCTGTGTAGAGATGTGACAGTTATTTTTCTTACATTCTTTTGCCTTACTGCTTACTATCTATATTATCTTAACTCTTACCCTACTTCTGTTTTCATCTATTTAATAATCCCAGTTTAATTTTCTTCCCTCGTTTTGTACTTGTGTACTCTCCAGTTATTATCATTAGTATCTCTTCCTCTACCTAGGTAGTAGTTCTTACCATTGTTGGTACTCCCCCCCCCCCCACCTAGGTAGCTTTTCTTACCATTGTTGATATCCCCCCCTTTTTTTTCTTTTGCTTACTAATATAAAAAAAGTGTTCTCCTTTTGTTTAGACCCTTGTATAAAATCTCTAAACATGTCAGAAAAGCCAGCTGGATTTAAAAAAATGCATAAAGTGTGGCCATAAATTGCCTCTCTCTGATGCCCACTCTTTATGCATTTACTGTCTGGGGCCTCTTCACCTGCAGGAAGACTGTTCAATATGCCACAGTTTCAATCCAAATGCTTTAGTGGAAAGAAAAAAATAAATTGATATTAGAATACCTTCTCCCCTCTTCTTTCGGAGAAGCTATTTCCGAAGGTACTTCTACTAAGTTTAAGTCGGGGAAATCCTCAGCTCTGAAGCCTTCTGCTTCACCTTCCTTGGATACTCAAGAAACAGATCAACAAAAGATCCAATCTCAACCCCGGATCCAAAGAAACCGAAAGTTATGGATCCTACCTTGACTACAGATCTGAAGTTGGAAAAATGATCTGATCCAACCATTTTGGGTCCGAATGCTCAGAAACACGATCCGACGGTCATCGGATCTGACATCACCAACCTTGGCATGTAAGCCCTTGCCTAGAGTAAGGTACTCTCCCTCTGTGGATCCTGTCCTGGACAGAGTACCTACCCCCTTTTTATGAAGCACCTCAAATCTCCTTCTAGCTGTTCTGCTCATTCTTCTAGAAGCCTGACTGAAGAAGATGTTGGAAAGACTGGTGAGGAAGATCCTCTTAATGCAGGGACAGATTGGGGTTTCCTTGGCTCTTATCCCTCTGGGTCAGGAGATCCAAATTTCTTCAACTTCCCCTTTGCAGGTTCCTCTTCTGACTACAGCTGTAGCATCAGAGTCTCTGGATTTGAATTGTCTGGATCCATCAGCTTTGGATCTGAGGATAACCTTATCTTTTGATCCAAAATTATCCCTGAGAGCTCCAGTCCCATCAGATCCATACAGCTCTCGGAACAGTAGCCTGCCTGTTGAGTCCAAGGTGTTGCATTCGACTCTGAGATTTTTGGAGCTGTCTCTACGCCTTGGAGCCTTGGCACTGGACATCTCAGCTCCAGCTTCCACCTCTGAGACTTTGCCTTGGAGAGGAAGAGGGCTACAACCCAGAAACATGTCTTCTGGGGTCCAGTGTCCTCCGGGCTGCTCTGCCTTTGAGGCTGCGAACAGGGTCCTTTCTGCTCCTGCAGTTCTGACAGAACCTTCCCTCTTGGATCCAAAATCTTCCACCATGATGACCCACCACTTAAATCCTCACAATCTCGTTCCACTGGGACTACCAGTACAGAAGCCCCAGGCTCCCTTTTAGGGAATTGCTATTTCCTCTTCTGATACCTCCCCAGAGCATCCCACTGAGGAGGCCTCCAGAAAGAGGATGTGCATGAGGAAGCACATTGACTTCACAGAGGAGTCTGTCACCAAGGATACAAATGTCAGTGAGGGCTAAGGGTCCTCACGGTCACCTCCTGAAGATGTCTTGTTTGGAGACATCCTGGAAATCCTTAAGCAGAGAGGTGTCTGGATGCCCAGTAACCCAACGTTTGAAGAATCTGTTCTCCTGCAGGTTTTTGACATTGGACCTTCTACCTCCTGAGCTACTCTACCGTCTGATGAGCTCATTGATTTGAACTCACAGCGGGTGTGGAAGGGTCAAGACACCATAGAACCAGACAAGATAATGGCACCACCTGCAGACAGACAGTTCTGAAGTAAGGGAGTTCCTGTTGATGCCATGGTTGTTGCGGTGGCCACCAAGAAGCAACTAGCGGAAGAAAGTTCCACTGTCCATCCCCCCCAACAGGGAGTCACAAGTGTTGGACAGATTTGGGAAGCTTGTATATGTCTCATCCACTTTTGCTCTGAAGTGTCTCAACTACTTGGCACATTTTACCAGATTACAGAGAGATTTATGAGTTATAAAATACCCTCTTGGGTGCTGTTCCTGAGGAAGTTCAGGCTTCTGTAACTTTCCAGCTGACTGTCCTTCAGTCCATATCCAATTCCTCCATGAGATTGATCTCAAACATAACAGAGGGAATCTCTCCTGCACCAGGTTCAGACATTTCCATAAAGAGACATGCCTGGATGCACCTTTGTGAGTTTGCTGAGCCCTTCAAGTCCTCTTTCGTCAATGCTGTCTTTGACAGAACATCTTTATTTGGCCTTAAGGTAAAGGACACACTCTCCAGGTGTGAGAAGGATGGAAAGACTGTGTCTGCAATGAATGTGCATTTTTTGACCCCTCAACGAGCCTTTTCCAGGAATCAATGAGGTGGTCAGAAAATGTGGTTCAAAAAGTCTCCGGTTCCTTTCCAGGATACAAGTGGAGGCGGTTCCCCCAGAGGCAGAGGAGGGAACATTAATGGATGTTGCCTCCCACGCTGCAGAGATGGCCTGCAGAACCAGGGTTCCAGAGAATCATTCTTTGAGAAAACCCTACCAGCGCTCCTGAAAGGAGGCCTGATTGTCCACCTCTGGATGCAGTCGCGGGACGATTATCCCTGCACCAGAGAACCTGGCTAGATATAACAAAAGATACTTGGGTGCAGAGGATTATTTCTAGAGGATATATAATACCCTTTTCCTTCCCACCTCCAGTCTCAAGAAAAATCCCCGATGTTCCACCCAGTCAGAGGGAACAAGCAGCAATTCAAAGGCAAAAGCTGGTAGAAAGAAATAGTCATCCAACAGGTTCCACCAGACCAGATAGAATCCCGAACTTACTCAAAGTTAGCAAACCAGGGAAAACACCAACTAAGTAACCACAAAAAAAGGCACGGATGGTGAAATTATGTTCCAAAACTTAAGAACTTTAATGAAAGATAAGCTCTTTCGTTAAGTAAAATACAAAACTTCTTCAGATCAGTTTTGGAGCATAGTTTCACCATTCGTGCAATTTTTTGTGGTTACTTACTCAAGGTTCTTTAGTGCCAAAGAAAATAGGGCACTGGAGACCAATTCTGGATCTCACTAAACTAAACAAGACAGCTCAAAGAACCAAATTTCAGACAATCACGGTTCAGTCCATTCTCCCTTTTTTGGACAAGGATGACTGGATGTGTTTGCTAGACAATTAGGATGGTTTACCTTCATTTTTTCGCACATGGTATGTGCGATCATGCTTTTGTGCGACTTGTAAGAGCGAATTATGGAACACTTTGAGGACAAATGTTGAAAATGGTTTGACGGAAAACCATTTTTGACATTTGTCCATGTGTTTGAATGGCAAAATACATTCGCCTGTTAGCCATTCAAACACATTCTTTTCGAGTTTGCAATTTTTTGCTGCCATACTCTTGACCTTATGGACGTTATACAAACAGCACACAATCAAATAAAGGTAAACCCTTCAAGACACGTACTATCGTATAACAGACTTTACACTTCCGGCTGGGAGCCAGTCATTATCAATTCTGAGTACTGTCCTTTGGACTCAACACAGCTCACAGGGTGTTTACCAAATGCATGGCAGTAGTAGCATCTCATCTCAGACTCAGGGATTCCGAGTGTTTCCATACTTAGATGACTGGCTCATATCTACTCCAGCCAGACATCAACTCATATTGGCAAAGGACCAGGTTCTCTAGACTTGTTCTCTTCTGGGATAACCATAAACTATGAGAAATCTCATCTACAACCTACCCAGAGCCTAGAGTTTATAGGAGCAGTTATCAATATGAAAACTACCATTGCATCCCTATCACTAATGAGAGTTTGAACAATAAGGTCACAAATCAAAAAGATAATCTGCAGAGCCACGATTTTGGCCAGCCTGGTCCTTCAAGCCCTGGGATCAATGGCAGCAGCAGTAACATAGTCAGATTTTACATGACAATTCTTCAACAGATGTTAGCTACACAATGGTCAGTTCTTTACCAATCTATGTCTTATTAGATAAGAATCACTCAGATGTGCAAGAGAGACATGGAATGGTTGATTCATTCAGATAAAGTTCTTCTAGGCCGTCCATTCATTCCCCTCCAGCCCAAAGCCATAGTGACCACAAATGCTTCCCAGTTAGGATGGGGGGAGAGCATTGTCTGGGGAAGACAGTCCAAGGCACCTGTTCACCCGAGGAGGCCAAATTGCACATAAATGTCCTAGAGATGAGAGCATTGCTGTTAATGTTGCAGGCATTCCAGAATGCTGTCCCCTTAGGGACCATTGCAATACAAACGAACAACATGTCAGTGGTCTGGTACATCAACAAACAAGGAGGAACCAAATGTTACCCATTGTGTTGAGAAGCTCTCAGGGTGTGGCAGTGGGCAGTCTCTTCCAGCTACTTTCTTTTAGCAATGCACATTTCGGGAAATCCAGTATGATAGCAGACGAATTGAGCAGTTGCATTCTTCTGCCTCATGAGTGGTCTCTCTACAAGAAAATTGTGGACAAGATCTTCCATCATTGGGGCCAGCTTTGCAGTGATCTATTTGCTTCTCCCCTGAACAACAAGTGCAGCAGCTAATTTGCCTTAATCCCCCCCGGTGGGGAATCTTCTAGAGATCCTGTATTTCACGATTGCCCCCCCTCCCCCCTGTTCTCCTATACACGTATCTGCCCATTCCTTTAATTCCCAAATTCCTTCAGGAAGCTTCCAGGTTGAAGAGGAAAGTCATGCTCATTGCTGCATATTAGCCTCAACAGATTTGGTTTCCCTTTTTTTGGCCTCACCTGATTCAACCACCTTGGTGTCTGGATCCAACTCTGGACCTACTGTCTCACCCAACAGACATGATACACCCAGATTTGGGAAACCTCAGGCTGACTGCCTGGCTTCTCCAATTCCATTGATAGCTAAACAACCAGTACTCTCTTCCTCTGTCCGTCATATTTTGATGTCTTCCCATAAACCTTACACCAGGAAACTATACGCCAGCAAATGGAAAAGATTTGTTTTCTGGGCTCAAAAACATAACATTGAACCTTTTACAGCTCCCATACATTTTTATCATATTTCTTTGATGAAGGAGCTAGTTCTCCTACAGTCAGAGTCCAGTTAGCAGCAATATCAAATTTCTATGTTGGGATAAATGGCTTGTCAGTAGCATCTCGTAAATTAAGCAAATCATTTTTAGAGGCTTATTACTCTTTAGGCCTCTCTTTAAAGATCCTATCCCTCCTTGGGACCTAACTTTAGTGCTGCAGTACCTTACTCAATCCTCATTTGAGCCCATAGCTACCTGTGACCTTAAATTTCTTTCAAGGAAGACAGTTTTCTTAGTAGCCATTTACTTCAGCCAGAATTTCTGAGATCCAAGTATTATCCTCAAAACCTCCATACTTGATTTTTCATAGGGGCAGGGTGACTTTACGTACCAATGCGTCATTCCTTCCAAAGGTGGTGATAGAATCCAATATTGTTCAATCTATTAATCTGTCTGTATTATTCCCCAAAATTTCTAACAAAGGTGAATATGCACTGCACTTTTTGGATGTTCACAGGCAGTTGCATTTTTACTTACATAGGAATAAGAACATCAGAAAATAGGATCACCTGTTTAATTCATTTGCAGAACCCACATTGGGTAAAGCAGTTACCAAAGTTACACTATCTAACTGGATAACAAATTGCATTTTCCTTGTGTACAACAAACTGGGCGTCACTGTGACAAAAAAAATTCATACTCATTCTGCTAGTTCCATGGCAGTTTCCTCAGTATTTCAGTCCAGAATGTCCATGGATGATATTTGTGCAACATCTACTTAGGCTACTCCCCACACATTTATTACTCATTACAAGTCAGATCTGGTCTCCAGAGGAAGAGCATCTTTTGGTTCTACGGTGCTCAGGAATATCCTTCCTTGAGTCAACCCTGGAAATTAGGTAGCTGGGGACTCTGTCCCATCATTTGAGAACAGAATGAAAATTGACATCAGATAAAGAAGTTGTGTACTCAGCATAATGTTCCATCTGTGTTATCCATTGTTATTCTTCCTCTTCTCCCCTCCCACCAACCCCCATCCTTAGGGCTTCTGGAAGAATGAGTAATATAGAGCACACATGCCTTATTAGTAGTAGTAGTAGTAGTAGTATTTTTATAAAGACTTCATATACAGCTTCTCCATAATGATTTTCATCTTTTACTTTTCTAAACAGCAAACAAGATCTTAGGTAATTGGGATTGGTGCATTGTGGGTAAGTGAGAAGCTCGAGAGTTCCTGGTTGCCATGAGCTTTAGCAATGGCCAGGTCAGATCCGAGGGAACGGATCCGAACCCATCAGTTCAGGAAGAATGAAAACGGACAACACAGATGGAACGTTGTGGTGATTGCATAACTTATTTTTATTAGTGTTGACTCATTTATTTCCATTATTAATTGTAGTACATGGAGCATTGTGATTATGCTCTGATATTTGGAAAAAGACAAACCAGTTAAGTTCCAAAGTGGAGCACGACCTGACTTAAATAATTGTTAAGCATCTCCTGCTTAAGTTTTTGTGGTCAAGTGTAGTGCAGGAAGTAAAATCTGCCAGTGAGTCCAAGAGTTTATTCTTTCTTAGTTGCTAGAATAACAGGATGTGTAAGCATCCATTTTCTGAAGGATCTGAACTCTGAAGCTGAAATGTATGCCATTATTTAGTGACATCAGTACTTAGTGGCTTGTCCGAAAATCACAGATTTTATGGAGGGGCAAACCAAAAATATGAAGCAATAATATGGATGTCCTGCAAAAATCTAGACAGTTAAGAGGTATGATAAAGTAACTGTAATGTAAGAACTGTGTTACACTACCCCTCCTGACAGAGCTCATCAAGAGTTTTACAGCTTTGAAAGCTGGGAAAACACTTTTAGTGGTTTCCCCTCTGTAACTTGTAGTACATGGACCAGATAAAGCTCCATGTACTACAAAGAATTATGATCATGTCACTAGTCGTGATGCCCCTGCTCTGGGCCAGTGATCAAGGAGTTTTAGTCCTTACACTGACACCAGGGAGGGACGTGCACTTGGAGCAGAAGTAGATACACAGTATTTCCAGATGTAGCTGTCTGCACCTAGCACAATTTCTCTTAAGAGCACACAGGGAACACACTTAATCTGGGGGCTGGGTTTCACTCTCTCTCTCCAAGCCCCAATAAGACTCTCCACTGGCACAGCTGTAGAGTTGAGTCCTCAGCCGAGTGTCCCAAGCCAAGTCCTCCACCACCCTCTCATTGTGAAACCAGTGCTCTGTGTCCCTGCTACAAGTAGCTGACACACACATTCTTTGAGATTTGATTTTCACACACACCTGGGAAAGGCTGGCACAAATTTACCAGCTATGCCCCTCTACCCAGACTATAAGGTAGATACTGTCACCAGGGCACTCCAAAGCCAGCTATTCTAAGGCTCTTACAAGTGTACCCAATGATACTGAGTGAAATGAATACTAATACAAATAGTAGTGTTTGACCAATGCAGCAAGGCTTTCAGGAGCTGCCACAGTGTCACCAAATAAATATAAGTACTCTCAAAAGTTAAAATATTTCCTAAATGACCAGCCACAGTGAAAAGTTTTTATATATTTAATAGTAAATAATAAAAAGAACATGAAGATACTGAATATCTATTTACAATAAACACCAGAGTTTCAGTAACAGGAAATATTAAAAATAACAAAAATGGGTAGATTCACACAGATGCAGAAAAACAGTACTTAACTAATCTCACTATATTTTCCCGAATGATCTAAAGAATTGCTATTCTCTGGTTACTTACTAAAGTAAGACTAGATGAAGTAGATGAGTGGTCTTTCCTTCTTGGTCAGGTTTCAAAAACAGACTGCTGTGAAACGTCTGTTTCATCTAGTATTAAAACATTATTTCAGTGCTGGATTACAGAATGACATCACACACATCTGGTCATCTGACTTCTGGTTCCCACACTTCCCTCTTTACTAGCAACTGAACCAGAATCTAGCACATGTGTCAGTAGTACATACACATAGAGATTTGCTGCGATGTGTTATAGCATCTGGAAGCTATAAAACCATTTCAAAACGTCCTCCCTTGCATGGTAGTAATTGGTTCACCCCTAAGGACAATTTATTAGGATTCCTAGTCCTGCTTCGTACAGACATTTCATCTCTGGCTGCTATCAGAACAGTAAGATAGAATACTATTTTTCAAAGTTAGCTGGACTAAGATTAACCTCTTCTCTTCCATCATCCTCTGTTACAATATATTCATTTTAACAGTTACAGTATGGTCTTGCATACAGATGTATTTCTTTTCTGTCCAGCAGGACCCACTGTTGGTACATTTTTAACACAAGCAGCTTTACAAATATGTTTTTAACACAAGCATCTGTACAGATTAGGTTGATATACAAATGACATATAATTCTTTACAAAACTCCACCTAGCTATGCCGGCATATGTTACATGTTCACTGCCCTACTTCTTCTGGCATAGCTGGCAATACCTCACATCATCACACCAGTCTTAACCTTAAATTATGTGTTCTTGACATGGGATGCCAAGATTCACCTCTCAAGTTTCACTTTCAAAGTGAATTTCTTGGCATCCATGTGTCAAACATAATAAGCAGGTTACGATTGGAGACCTAATTGTAATTATTAATGTTGTACAGTTTCAAGATTTGTTGTAAAATTCATATGAGGTTTGATTTTATACCATTTATAAAGTGTTTTTAAAAAAAACACTATACGGCTTTTTGTGCTCGCTGACAAACAAAAGTCTGGGCAGCAAAGCTCTCTGCTGGCAAATGCTTAAACTGCACCCTGCTGAAAAAGCATCACAAACTAAAAAAAACAAAAATAAGGGGAAAAACGCTGAACATTCTGGGAAACTTTTAAAGTTAAGCACGTTCTTAAGAAGAGAATAAAAAGTTAACTGAGGGTTCAGCATTTTTCCCTTTAACTAAAAAAATGATTGTTTAGGATGTCAGAAGTAGAAGCTGTTCCAAAAATATTGCATGTTTTTAAACTTATTAGGCTAACAAAAACTGTTATGAGATTCAAGTACTGTGCAAGCTTTGGCACGGATATGCTGAATGCATGCACAGTACTTGCTTCACTGTCTCCTGCATGGAAGAAACCATGGCAGAGCATTAAATTCCAGGTATATAATTCATTAAAAAAAAGGTAAGCAATTTCTTTTTTAAATAATGTCATTGTATAATAGCAATAATCCACGTGTGAGAATAACAGAATTTACCCACCAGTGACTGTATTAACTCAACTGTCGCTTTGCTCTTGTGATCAAATCATGCCAACAGTGGGTAAAACCTGTGATACCCACAAAACTCTTCCTGAGAAGGCTATAGTAGAAAATAAACCTTTTCACCTGACAGCAGTTATCATAAGGAAGAGAATTCCTTCACCCACAAGTTGAGTGACTGTAATGAAATTCATGTCCTCTCCTGAGGCTGCCATGTATTTTCAGCTAACTCCTGCTGTCAGGAAAGAAAAGTCCATTACTTATATGCCTGATAAGCTTGAAATTGGCCAATGAGTCAAAGTTAAAGATTAAATATGTATGTAGCAACAAAGGTAACCTGGTTGATTAAGTCAGAAATTGTAATGGAATTACTGTGTCCTTTGAAGTAAACCCCAGGGGGGAAAGTACCTAAACCTGAAATCAAAGGCATTATTGGTAGAAAAATTTAAAAGGGTTGCAGCCTGAAAATACCCTTTCTTGTTAGAGAAAACCTCACCTGGTCTTTCTCACTGCCAAAGTGGATTAGAAGAGACAGACCAAAGAAATCACTGCTAATTTTGTAAAAGTGGGCAAGGAGCACAGTGAAGTACTTGGCATGTAACAAAGTAAGTTCAACCTCCGGCTGCACCATATCTTACTTGTATCAGTACCTACAAAAGCATTGGGTAAATAAAAAAAATAAATAAATAAGTACCTTTCGCTTATATCAAAGAAAGAAACATTTTTTTTTTTAGTTTGAGTCTTCCTTCTCTCCATATTTTGTCATACTTTCCTGTGTTGAATCCATTAATTTCAATGATCAGACTATTCCCCCTCATGCTTCTAAGTTTTTGAAGCTGTCGTCTTAGTGTATTTTATCTTACCTTGAAGACAATTCCTTTCAATTATCAGTCTATTCCCCCTCAGGATTCTATGGTTTATGAGACTGGCTGTATTCTAGGAGATAATTATGAATAACCTATGTATATCATCTTAGAAAAGAAGATTTGAACTTTTGAAAGTCACAGTATCCACTGGAGAAGCATCTCATTTATATATGAATTTGTGTTATTTTTTGGAAGGAAAATTCTCAACATCTTGCCACTCTGCTACCAGCAGATAGGCTTGCTACCTTTGGTAAATGTTTGACAAAGAGAAAAAGATCAGTTTGTTATAATTCAGAACCGATCCCAGAACATTAGCAGGTTCCTTCTACATTTGAGGAGCTTACCACTTTCAAAATCCCTCAAGAGTATTCTTTGACAGAATTAAAAGATTTGTTTATGTTTAGTAAATAAGCAGTAAGAACTCAAAACTATGACTTTCACATGGTGCTCTGTCCGAATACTGTTCTGCAAAGAGTATCAGAATTTATTAATTTTATACAGGAAAGATGGCCTAGCAACAAGTATAGAAAAGGCTGAATTCACAAGCTGGCAAGCACTCTGCTCTGCCTATAGTGTCATCATTGCAACATCTAGAACAGCATTGACATGAGTTGTTTTTAAAAAGATGTGCGAGGTTATGTTCTGAAAGCCCTGTTGGAGACATTACAGTATAGATTTTAGATTCTCCTCTTGTAAGCGGATTCTGTCTTTGGTTCCTATACATCAGAATTGTTAAAGTCCTGGGAGTAAAGAGGAAGGCTGATCATCACAGAGGACTATGCTCAACCGTAGAAAATGGTCAGGTTTCTGACCATAATCAAGTTACTGTATGTTACTGTGTGTTTGAGAAATGGGCATCAAGAAAGTAACCATGAGTAGATAAGGCAAAGATTAAGAAGTGAATCTGGAAATCCATTCCAAGAACATTTAACTAACTGGTCATGACTGGAGTGACAGAATTATAATTCTTTGTAGTACATGGAGCTTTATATTCTCCAAGTGATACCAGTCACAGAGAAAGAGATGGAGAAAAGCAGTGTAGGACAGCCACGTGTTTTATAGCTTATGTCACACTCCATACTGACACTGAAGTCTTTGTAGTACATGCAGCTGTATTAGGTCATTTACTACCAGTTACAGAGAAAGTGTGGGAGAAAAAAAAGTTAAATATCGTTAAGTAAAAGTTAATTATTTTGCAGCTTTGAAAGCTGTGACATTGTTAGTGCTGCCACACAAGTCTTTGCAGTACACTGAAGATTTAGCTGCTCCAATGTACAGCAAAACTAGAGAGAAGAAAATGTTAAAAAAAATATATAAGAACATTGAAAGCTGTAACAGGCAGAACTGCTTCACAGATGACAATCAAAAGCAAAGTATATCTGGTTCTGTAACTTCTTTAAACTTTTCAATACACTTCATGTTGCCACACTGGCCAGAAGCATAGTCTGTTTGATTGTGTAACAGCTTTATAAGTTGTAGCAAGATGTCGTGCTGCGACACACACACACATGAAGTGTGGCAGCCTGAGGTATTCTCAGTTATTAAAGCTGGCTGACCTTCTCTGTTCTTTTTGTTATGGCTAAAGTTTATGAGCTTAGCTTTGCAGAAAGTTGCTTGAAGGTATCTAACAAGTTTGTCTTCTTCCCAAAAACTGGAACATAATCTCACTGCTCTGTATATATTACAAGAGTTGTCCCTCCTTTTCATAGGTACTGCTGTTCTTCAAAATAATATCGCCACAAAAAAATCCCCCGAAAGTTCAACAACCACCCATTGCTATGATAAATTCAAACATCTGAATAGGTTGCATACTGAGAAAGAATAAGTCACTGTAACAGAAATAACATTAATCCACACAACAGTGTTTTCTAAATTTAAATCTTTGTTTATACTTTGCACCTTCATTTTTATTAGCTGATACTTTCTATTTCTCATACAAAAATATTTGCTCAAACTGGTATTATCATATAAGACTCACTGCAGTTGTTGGTATAAAGGTTACCCATCAGGCAAGGCACAATCTGATGTTGTTAATCTTCTTTCCATTCATCACTGATGGGCTGTTGGTTCCGTCCTCGGAACCGAGTCGGCCTAATACCAAGTTCTCGCCAGCCAAAAAACTCTTGAGTTAAGCTTTTACCCATAGCGCTCTTCTCCCTATTACCTCAGATCTCATTTACCGCGTAGCCATAAAGCCGCATCCAAGCCAAGCTCTCAGCTAAGTGTAAAATTTTTGATATTTTCTTGGCTATTGTGTCTGCCTTTTATTCCTTGTTGGTATTTTTGGTATTTCTTTACCTTTGAATCTATCTATAGACCCTTTTACCCTTCTGTTTTTACCTTTTGATAATCTTCAGTACCATTGGTGGTATGGCCTTTATCCCTACCCTTGTGGTATTTCTTAAATACCACTGTTGGTATTTCTCCTTCTTCTTTCACCCTTTCTCATACATCTATATAAGTATAAATATAGAAAAACTCTTTGCCTTATTTCCCTTGGTTTCCTTCTAACTTGTGTGTATTATTTTTTTCATGATGTCTGATACAAAAGGCACATCAGGGTTTAAGCATTGTGGTTCTTGTAAGGAAAAACTGCCCAACAGTGCTTCCCATGATGACTGTGTTTATTGTCTGGGGGTGCTCCATCTTTCGGTGCAACCCCCTTGTGTGATTTGCTAAAGTTTTAGTCAGCGCACTTTGAATGAGCGCAAAAACAAACTGATTCTGAAGGGCTTCCTTAAAACGCTCTTTTCAGAGGGCCTTTCTGCGACAGAGGTCTCATCTCCTCCTACAAAAGAAAGAAAAGGTCCCACTCTTTCCCCTCTTCACCCTCGGGTGACCAGGGTAAGTCTGTAAAGTCTAAAGTACCGAAATGGTCTTCAGAGCATAAGTCCGCCTTATTGGTGCCGACCTCTTCTGCTCCAGCTACGACTGTTCCTTTGTCGGCGCCTGTTTTGGCTCCGATACTGTCTACGGCACCGACTACTGATTTTTCAAATTTTACTCCAGCTTCGGCACCGAGTGCCGCTTTGGCACAGTGCACACCTTCAATGCCTACATTTGCGATTCCATTTACTACTGAAGCTTCTGTGTCGGCTCTGAGTGCCCATCCGGCACCGAATCCTTTCACGGTTCCGATAACGACAATTTTGATGCCACTGGTTCCTGTCTCCAACTTGAGACATCGATGCCGATAGACTCCACACCACGGACCCGATACTCTACATCAACAGATCCTTTTCTAGGGCAAGTATATAGTCCGTTCCTAGAATGACCTTACTCCCCATCGGGAGTGTCCACTAGATCCACCAGGAGCCTTTCCGAGTTTGAAGTGGTGCGTCTTGTGGTTCAGCTGTTGACAGCCAGGGGGATACCCACTCCGTCTAGGATCCCTCCACCTGCAGGACCTGGGTTGGTTTCTCCATGAACTCTATCCTACTTTCTTCCTTTGGTCATGCAGGTTCCAAAGTCTTCAGCTCCCACGTCCTATTCGGAACCCCACCATCTCGGCACCTGTAGTGGACCTCACTGTGGCTCCAGAACTGTCCTTTTGGCCTTCAGTCCCTTCAGAACCGAGTCTTCCTCTACTTCGTGATTGGGCTGTGGGCTGTTCGGTTCGGGGTATGGTTCTGAGTGTGTCTACGGTTCCGTCCATGGTGCCGGGAGCTCTGTCTGCACCGATCCTGGTTGAGACTCCACCCTCAGGAGAGGGTTCAGTGGAGCGGGGTGCAACCATGGTTCTGAGGTTGTCCCTCTCAGTTCCGGGCTCCCATCCCTCTTCGGGCGGACCTGCTTTCTGAGCTATGGAGAGAGGGCACTTGCTTCTGGAAGCATTCCACTGACGTCGGAACCCCAGACCTCTTTTTTTCCCCTGAGCCACAGCTGACACAAGCCACCTCCCTGGGACACCGGGCAGGAAAGTTGCAGGAGACCCCGTTACAAGGCGCCCCCCTCTAACAAATCCTCCTCAGAGGCCCCTGCTGAGGAGCCACCACGGAAGAGATCATGCAAGAGGAAGCACATAGACTCCTTTGAAGAGCCTCTGACAGAGGATACGGATTTCGATGATGGGGAAGGGTCCCCACGGTCACCCCCTGATGATGTCTCCTTTGGAGATATCCTTGAAATGTTGAAACAGAGGGATGATTGGAAGCCCACTAACCCGTCATCCGAGGAGTCCGTGTTTCTGCAGGCTTTCCGTCCTCGGCCATCTACCTCTTGGGTGACCCCGCCTGTGGACTAGCTGGTACAACTCGTGGTGCAGCGCACCTGGAAAAACCCTGATTATGTTGAGTCGTTCCCTCGGAGACCTGACAAGATACCCACATTGGTATATAGGTTTACCAGTTGATGCTATGGTGGTGGTGGCAGCCATGAAAAAGGATCTCACCGAAGAGAGTCATAATGTTCATCCACCAAACAAGGTGTCCCTGGTTGAGGACAGATTAGGGAAGTGAGTTTTTGCTTCAGCGACCTTTGACATATGGTCTCTGAATTACTTGGCACATTTTATGAGGCTCCAAAAAGACTTTATGTCCGAACTCTCTGGAATGCTCGCAGGACAGGTGTCTGACAGGGTAAGAGACAAAGTTGCCTCACAGCTCGCAACCCTGGAATCAATCTCCAATTCGTTCATGAGGTTGCTCTCACATGCAACCAAAGGAGCGGCTAGAGTGCCGGCTTCAGGCATAGTTATGAGACGCCATGCCTGGATGCGCCTCTGTGACTTCGCGGACCCTTGCAAGTCGCCTTCCTTCCTGAATGCTCCAATCGACGCATCTTCCCCTTTTTGGCAACAAGGTGAAAGACACTCTGGCCAGGTGTGAGAAGGACGGTAAGACCCTGTCTGCCATAGGTCTATGCTTTTCCAATCCACAACATTCGTTTTTCAGGAATCAGAGAAGTGGAAAAATGTGGCACAAAAAATCTCAGGGTCCTTTCCATGCCACACGTGGCAATGATACCCCCAGGGGCAGAGGGGGTAACAATTCTGGAAGACACCCCTACCAAGGCAGAGGGGGGTCTGCGTAATCAGGAACCCAGGGATTCTTTCTCTGGGGAGTCTTACCTACACTAGCACTCCTGAAGAGCATCCCGATTGCTTCCTCTGGAAGCAGTCAGGGGATGTTTCTCTCTGCACCACGCTGCCTGGCAATCAATAACCTCTGACCATTGGCTGCAGAAAATTATAACCAGAGGTTACACCATTCCCTCATCACTTATCCAAAGCTTCTGACAAAACTTCCCGACGTTCCACCCAGTCAAAGGGAAGAAGCAGCTGCAGAAGTAAGCAAGCTGTGTCAAAAAGAGTCATCCACATAATCCCACCAGACCAGTGCGGATCCTGATTCTACTCAAGATTCTTTTTGGTGCCAAAAAAGGCAGGGGAGTGGAGACCAATTCTGGATCTCAGCAGTTTGAACAAGTCCACTGCACAAACAAAATTCCAGATGGTCACGATTCAGTCCATTCTCCCTTTTCTAAGGGAAGGTGACTGGATGTGCTCGATAGATCTCCGGGACCCGTATTACCACATCAAAGTGGACAAACACTCCAGGAGTCTACTCCGCTTTTGGCTAGGAGTCAATCACTACAAATTTCATGCCCTGCCGTTTGGACTCTCTACAGCCCCCAGTGTTCACAGCTCACTTGAGACTGCAAGGATTCCGGGTGTTTCCGTATTTGAACGATTGGCTCCTTACTGCCTCCACCAACCATCTTATGGTAGCAACCCTGCAGTACACTTTTTCCCTGGTGAGACTTTTAGGAATAACGATAAACTGGGAGAAATCCAACCCAGTCCATAGAGTTAATTGGAGCAGTCTTCGACACCCGTTCTTGTCTGGTGTCCCTCCCAGTTCACAGACTTCAGAGACTGAGGCTCCAGCTCTGGGTGATACTCGGTCAAAACAAAGCCTCAGCAAGGGGAGGTTCTTCAGCTTTAAGGATCCATGGCAGCTGCTGTACCGATAGTGCCTCTTGCGAAACTACACATGCAAATACTTCAATGGCTTCTACTATCTCAATGGTTTCCAATCACCACCCTCAATGCTTTCAGATTCTGATAACCAATTGTTGCAAACAGGTCCTTCTTTGGTGGATGAGGCCAGAGACAGAACTTTGGAGCTGCCCATTCCATCCTCCCCAACCCAAGGACATTGTGACCACGGATGCTTCCCTGATAGTGTGAGGGCGGCCATTTTCAGGGAAAGACCGTCCAAGGTACATGGTCCACTATGGCGGCCAACCTGCATATCAGGGTTCTAGAACTGAGAGCGCTGCTGTTAGCGTTGCAAGCATTCCAATCTGTTCCTCCTTCTGGGAAGATTGCATCTCAATCAGACAACATGTCAGTAGTCTGGTATATCAACAAGCAAGGAGGAACTAAGTCCTATCCCCTATGTCGAGAGGCCATGAGAATTTGGCAGTGGGTGATAGCTTTCAACCGCTTTCTGATAGCAATGCATATCCCAGAGAATTCCAACGTGATTGCAGACAATTTGAGCAGATGTATTCTCCTGCCTCACAAGTGGTCCCTCAATCCCAATATAGCAGCGAAAATCTTCACCCGTTGGGCCAGCCTTGCTGCGATCTATTCGCTTCCTCATCAAACAACAAATGCAGCAGCTATTTTGCCCTATTTCCCCCCACAGGGGGAGTCCCCGAGGGATGCTCTGATTCACGATTGGCCCACGGGACTGCTATATGCCTATCCCCGAATTCCTCTGATTCCCCACTTCGTAAAGAAAGCTATACAGTTGAAATGCAAAGTGATCCTCATAGCCCCTTTTTGGCCTCAATAAGTTTGGTTCCCCTTCCTTCAGCCTCATCTATTATATTGACCATGGATTCTGAACCCTTTTCCAGACCTGATTTCTCACCCTCAAGGGTTGAGTCACCCAAACCTATCCAGTCTCAAGCTGATGGCCTGGTTTCTCCACTTCCATTAATCGCCAGGCAGGATAACCTTCCCTTCCCTCACCTGTACATGACAGTATCCTGTCCTCACACAAACCATCCACCAGAAGACTATATCTAGACAAATGGAAGAGATTCTCTATTTGGTCTGAAAAAGAAGGCTAGACCTGTACTTGGCTCCAGTTACAGCAGTCTTAACAATATCTGTCAAATGTTTTGAGGATGGAGCTGCAGCTTCTACCATATGAGTACATCTAGCGGCTATTTCTAACTTTCATGATGGGTTTGATAATTATCCCCTCATTTCTTTTCAGTTATGTAAAACCTTTCTAAAAGGGATCTCACACATTAGGCCTCCAATCAGGCAACCTATAGAGCCATGGAACCTTATGTTAGTTCTTCAGTCTTTAACTCAACATCCTTTTGAGCCTGCAGCAAAGTGTGATCTCAAATTTTTATTTTGGAAGTCCGTCTTCCTGGTAGCCATCACGGTGGCCAGACGAATTTCAGAGCTTCATTCATTATGCATTAAAAGGCCCTATTTAATCTTCCACAAGGACAGAGTATCACTCCGGACGAGCCCCTCCTTTCTTCCCAAAGTTATTTCACATTTTTCCATCAATGAAACCATTGACTTGCCAGTATTTTTCCCAAATTTTACTAATAAAGGGGAATACTGTCTACACTCTTTGGATGTGCATAGACAATTGAGGATGTTCATAGTGTTTCACTGTTGCAGTCATTACAATTGGGTTATCCTGCTGGCAGGCTACCCGCAGTTGGCCTGAATTCCAAAGTCTAGATCCGGCATCGGTTGCTGTCACCTCCTCCCTGACATCAGTGCACCAGGGGTATAAAAGATGCAGCCGACACCATTTTCTTCAGTCTTTCTTGCCACGCAGTGCCCAAAGCAAAAGCAGTTCACAAGTGCCGGTCGGCTGACTCCTGAGATTTTTCAAGTTCGAATTTCAGATCCGAAGTCTTCATTAAAAGCTAAGTACCCCATTGGAGAAACTTTTTTCTTGCTCCAGACCGATGTCAGAAAAAGTTAATAATTGTATTTCTTGTGGGAAGCAAATACCTCATAAGGATTTTCATTCTTACTGCATTCCTTGCCTAGGCCCTCACTACGACGTTGCTAGTTGTCGGTTTTGTGCTAGATTTAACCAACGCACTATTAAGCGTCTGTACAATTTTGCATTCATTACTTTGGCAGAAGATTTAATTATATAATGCCGTCGGAACAACTGACTACCGGAGTTTACAAAAAACACAAAGAAAAAGAAAAGGACAGGCATCCAAGGTCCAAAACCGACGACGAGGCTTCTTCTAGGCCAGTCGCCGGTTTTCAGTGAGGTGCTTTCGCAGCCCCTGACGACCGCTACTTTAGAGCCGCAGGCCGATACCGACTCCCACGTGGAGTCAACCAGGCCTACAGAAACTCAAGGTATTGGACCTTCGGAAACCATTCCCTCAGATGGGTCCAGAGCCGCTGAGCAGGCATTGGCTTCTGAGGGCGTTTTCAGGCCTACACAATTATATGTTAAAACGACTTCAGCTTCAAAAGCAAAGACTAAAGCAGCTTTAAAGACAAAGAAACAAGTACAACAGCCCCATGGACAGGCCTCCATGCCTAAAAAACAGATGCTCAAAATGGCCGAAGACCTGATTACTTTGATCAGGGGTTCTCATCCCCCTCCTTGACAAGAGGGCCTAGGCAAGAGATAGAATATGAATCTTCAGATCGGGTTTCCATTTCATCTGATTCCTCTTCCTTATGAGGATTCTGATGCTGAAGAATCTATTCCCTCAGCTTCTCCTCCTGAGGATTATTCTTTTGGGGAAACACTGCATACCATGAGGGAACATTTCCACTGGGAGAGCCAAGATTATTCAGAATCTAAGAAAAGGCTCAGAGACTTTCTTTTACTGCCCCAGCACAGGCCCCTTGCTATTCCACATGTGCTAGTCATTGTAGATGATGTATTTTCAGAGTCCAGTCTGACTCCTTACCTCCAGCTCCTGTTAAGCCAGACAGATACTACAGGGTTCTAGACTCCCACAAATTTCTTTTTAAAAACCCTGCTGCTGACCCGGAAACTATCTCTGAGGGTCCCAAGGGGGTCAAGGCTTCGACTGCAAAAAAACGTACCCCCTCTGACAGAGATTCCAGGACACTGGACAGATGGGGAAAAAAGATTTACACTTCTGCTACCTTGGCTGTAAGGGCTTTAAATTGTCAGTTTCATATGCTTAAATATCAGCAGTACATTATGTCACTGCTTAAACAGAAAATGTTGACAAATTCTGAATGTGCAGAAAATAAAGAAATCCAGGATGTATTGCATGCAGCTGAACAAGTTGGAAAGCATACTTTACAATGTGGATTTGATTCTTTGGAGGCCTCCTGCAGAGCCGCTGTTAGGGGTTCTGTCATTAGAAGGCATGCTTGGTGAAAGGAACAGAATCTGCCTGATCATGTTAAAGCAAAATTATTAGATGTTCCATTACAGCATGATACCTTGTTTGGTGTTAAAGCAGAAGAAGTGTTGAAGAAAATGGAGGACAAAGCCAAATCTATGCAAACAGTCAAGGATTTCTTACAGGTACAGCCCCCAAGATTTAGCAGACACTGGCCTACAAAGAATTGGTCCTTTCCAGTGTCAGATAGGCCACAAAGAGATAGATACAGATGCCCAAGAGGCAGATCCCAGCCCCAAGGCTCATACAGGTCTAAACAATGGGGTGCTTCTACCTCCAAAAGCAGAGAAGACAAGTCACAGACATACAGAAAGCAGTCCCAATTACTTCCCCTTGCCAGCGCCAAGCACTTATCTTCTGGCAGCTCCTTTAGGGAGAAAACTAGCACTTTTTTCTCAAAGCTGGCACCTAATCACCCAGGACAAATGGGTCTTGAACATAGTGTCACAAGGTTACAGGCTCCACTTTCACACCCTGCCAAGGGCAAACGGTATGCCAGACCTGCCAAAAAATCAGTGGGCAGAGGCACAAAAGCAAGTTTCATCCCTCATGAACATGAGGGCCATTCAGCAAGTACCACAGCAAGAGCAGGGACAAGGATTTTACTCAAGACTTTTCTTGGTGCCTGGAAAGGACAAAGCCTGGAGGCCAATACTGGACCTATCTATTCTAAACACATACCTGGATATTCCAAAATTCAAAATGTTGACTCTGCAGCAGCTTCTGCCCATGCTGGGCAAGAAGGCTTGGCTTGTAAATTTAGACCTAAAAGAGGCATACCTGCATGTCCCAATCAGACAATCATGCAGAAGATACCTCAGATTCATAGCTGGCTCAATGCACTACCAGTTCTCTGCACTGCCCTTTGGCCTATCTACTGTGCCTAGGATCTTCACAAAATGCCTGGCACCAGTAATTGCATTTTGCAGACAAAGAGGAATACAAATATATCCTTACTTGGACGACTGCCTTATTCAAGCAGAGAACAAGGGGATACTACTACAGCATCTGGCGTTTGTAAAAAGATTACTAACATGCCTAGGGTATACAGTAAACAAAAATAAATCAAAACTTGTACCCTCTCAAGAGATAATATCCCTGGTTGCAAGCTTAAATACAACTGCCCAGATGGCTTATCTCACGCCAGACAAACAAAGGCAACTGACTACTTATTTCAAAATGTTGGCAACAAACACCCAGTTAACTGCAAGAAAAATTCTGCAGGCTTTGGGCTTCATGGCATTCTGCATTCTGCTAATTCCATATGCAAGACTGCATATGAGGAAACTACAATGGTATCTAAAAAGTGTTTGGACTCAGCATTGCCACAGCCTGGAAACAATAATTACACTCATTCCCTGCCTGCAACAGGAGTCTCGATGGTGGGCAAAGGCCTGTCACCACAACAAGGAGCAGCCATTCACCATACCCCCAGCCAGGCAGATATTGACAACAGATGCATCAGATTATGCCTGGGGGGCTCATGTGGCAGGAAGATGTATTCAGGGCTCATGTACCGCAATCCAAATGCATCAACATGTCAATCAAAAAGAGATGCTAGCTGTTCAAAATGCCCTGACAGCCTTCAAGGATCTACTTCATCCAGGGCAACTACTGATAAAGACGGACAATACTACAGTCATGTGGTACATAAACAAGCAGGGAGGCACACATTCCTACCCCCTTTGCAGACTAGCCATGAATTTATGGGACACAGCATTGACTTACCAAGTACATCTGCAAGCACAATTCCTGCCACAAAAGATAAATACTCTGGCAGACGAACTAAGCAGAAACCTCATGGATCCTCACGAGTGGAAATTGGATCCACAAGTCTTCAACATGATAACAAGGAATTGGGGATGCCCGGACATAGATCTATTTGTCTCCCCTCACAACTGCCAACTACAGAGATTCTGCACAAGGACTTATCACAAGCAAGCATGGAAAGTGGATGCTCTATCTTTCAGCTGGAAAAACTTAACAGTATATGCCTTTCCCCCACTGCCTCTTCTCACCAAGATACTCCTAAAGGTCAGACAGGAGAAGCCAAAAATGATACTGATTGCCCCAGACTGGCCCCGCCAACACTGGTATCCAATCCTAAGGAACTTGACTCAATGCCCAGCATGGACATTACCTCAGATTCCTCACTTACTGACCCAACAAAACAATCAGATCCTGCACAGCCAACTGAGGACCTTAAATCTGGCAGCATGGCGGATAATGTAGCTTTTCAAAACACTCCTCTCTCTAAAGCGGTGATAGATGTTATCTTGGAGGCCAGGAGGCCCAGTACCAGAAAATCTTATGCAGAAAAATGGAAGAGATTTTGTGCTTGGAACCAGGCACAAGGAATTGACATGATTGTACCAAATATTCCTCAGATTTTGCAATACTTAACTGAGATGCTGGACAAAGGCCTGTCCTTTTCATCAATTAAGATTCATACCTCTGCCATTTCAGCTCATTACCATACAGAGCCACCTATTTTTTGTCATCCTTTACTAAAGCAGTACCTCAGAGGAGCCAAAAACTTACGGCCTCCAAGGAGATCACCAATACCTGCATGGGACCTCAATTATGTCTTGGAAAAACTCACTCTGCCTCCTTTTGAGCCAGCCGCTACAACTGATATAAACTTTTTATCATGGAAAACAGCTCTGCTCCTAGCAATAACCTCTGCAAAAAGAGTCTCAGAGCTACAGGCACTCATGGCTGTGGAACCTTTTATAATTTTCCATCCAGATAGGGTTTCTCTAAGGACAAACCCCACATTTATGCCTAAGGTAGTGTCCAGTGTGGCCCTCAACTAAACTATTCATTTGCCTACCTTTTATCCAAACCCACAGAATAAGGGTGAGAAACTTCTGCATTCTTTGGACATACACAGACAGCTGTGCTTCTACTTGGACAGAACCAAAGCTTTCAGAAAGACTGAGCAGTTACTGGTAGCATGTGCTGTAGGATCACAAGGAAAGGCTATCTCAAAGCAGACTATTTCAAAGTGGATAGGTCACGGTATTCGTTTATGCTATTCTCAACATGGCAAATCAGTGCGTAAGGGCATTAGGCCACATTCAATCAGAGCAGCAGCCACTTCAGCAGCCTTCCTCAGAGGAGAGCCAACCAAAGATATTTTAGAGGCTGCAACCTGGAGTTCAGTGCACACTTTTACAAAGCACTACCACTTACCACTCTACTCCAAATCCAGGGCAGGCTTTGCCACTGCAGTACTGCAGGGCCTCATAGCCGCTCCTAATTCTGTTTAGTTCCAGCCTCCCAACCTTAACTTTGGGATTCAACCCAATTGTAATGACTGCAACAGTGAAACACGATGAAGATAGTACAGTTGTATACCTACCATAAATGTAGATGTTCGAGTGTATTCACTGTTGCAGTCCAGGTTACCCACCCACCATCCTCCTTATCTTTGCTGGACCTCATCTGTACTTCTCTATTCTATACAACCTATGTGGTGTATTTGCTTGTAGATGAAGGAAACTTGTTACTTGGTGCATGCATGCTTTATTGACATTTTTTAAGCCTACCCTTTTGGGGGCACCTGACATCTGGGGCAAGAAAAACTGAAGAAAATGGCATCGGCTGCAGGTTTTATACCCATGGCGCACTGACATCAGGGAGGAGGCGACAGCAACCGACGCTGGACCTAGACTTTGGAATTCAGGCCGACTGTGAGTAGCCTGCCAGCAGGATAACCCAATTGTAATAACTGCAACAGTGAATACACTCGAACGTCTACATTTATGGTAGGTACACAACTGTACTT
The DNA here is from genome assembly GCF_019279795.1 of Protopterus annectens. Lineage (NCBI taxonomy): Eukaryota > Metazoa > Chordata > Ceratodontiformes > Protopteridae > Protopterus > Protopterus annectens. The sequence continues at coordinate 144,399,248 of NC_056750.1, forward strand.
TTTATCTAGACAGAACTAAAGCAGTACGTAAAACTGACCAACTTTTCATTTCCTTCTCTGGACCTAGAATAGGAAATTCCATCTCTAAGATGACTTTATCTAAATGGCTTAGGGACTGCATACTACATCTATTCGCTTGCGAAAAAGCCTATACCACAGAATGTTAAAGCCCACTTTACCAGATCTATGGCAACTTCTGTAACCTTCCATTTGAGAGCCTCTATGGATTATATTTGTGCAGCAGCCACATGGGCTACCCCCACACACTTTAATTAATCATTACAAATTGGATGTGGTCTCTGTGAGAGTAAAGAACAGGTTAAAAATGGACTTTAGTGGATTTTTTCTTAAAATGTAAAATAAATGTTCTTTATTTCAGTGTGTACAGTGCACGCAGTTAACTAACTTGGCAAAAACATATAGCTTGGCATTCATTGTTAATAAGAATCAGAAGTAAAATATTTTATCTCTTATAAACTATGCAGCTTGTGAAATTTATTATGTACAAGCAGGTCAACTTGAACTCTTGTATGCAGCTGTGTCTCATCAATATGATACGCAAGATAAGCCAAGGATGAAAGGAGTTATTCTTCAGGAACAGAGCGTTTAAGATATGGAAAACTGTCAGCAGACCAGCTTGAGTGGAAAGACTTATTATTCTGGCAAATTCTCAAAACTGCTGATGCAGGCAGAAAAGGCATTATAAAGATTGGGACTTTTTCTTTTGTATGAGAGACTTTGATTATTCTAAGCTAAAGTATGTTTTGATGTATATACCTTTCACTGTTAATTTAGATGTCATCCTCGTGTGCAGTAAATGAATGTCGTAACAGCAGAACTGTCTCAGTGTCTTCATTGAGTAAAGGTACCTGAATAGTATAGTACCACTTTAACAGTGGCGAGACCAGTTCATTACAAACAACCGGGGAGGTGACCTGAAGAGGTGCCTCTCACAGTATGACACTCTAGCACAGACCTTCTTAGAATCAATTCTTCTCTTCCTAAAACTTTGTCCATTGACTGAAGGACAAACACTGCAGCGCAGTACAGGGCAGTACAGAAATTCTTCAGACAATGGTGATATACGAGGTCCAAATTTTCCACTGCCGACAATTTGTCTCACCAGCATCTAGTGAAAGCTAGCAGAGAATTCTCTCCACAACTGATCTCCGTGTCAAGATTGGCCACCTTGTCCTGAACATTTCTGGTAAATATTTTCTTCTGTTTTTCTTTTAACAATGAATGCAGTTCATGAAAATGCCAAGAAGTGCATTGAATCTTTTACTGTCGATGTGTGTGAATCATATGTAGATGTATGTAATGCAGAAGTGCCACAGAATGTTTAGAAATGTGCTATTTGCAATGATTTAAATTTTGCTTTTTGCATGCCTTGTCATAAACATATTTTACAAAACCTGGAACACAACCAGGGTAAAGTAATGCCTGAAGCACAGACAATGGTTCCTGCTTCTATATATCCTTTTGCAAAAGATTTATTAGAGGATGATGCAGATGTCAACGTTTGTACTTTACAGTCTGATTTGCAGGAGTTTAAAGATTAGATTGCTAAAGTTAGCAACCACCAAGATCTTGACCTCATGGGTCATTTTCAGACTTACTGTGATAAATGGAATGCATCTGGTAAAATGCATGCTGACACTGCTGAATGTACAAAATAATTTTCTCAGTTTTTGAAAGTCTCACAAACTGAAATTAAGAGCTTTACACATACTGTTATTGAACAGGGCAGTAAAGCTACTGATATGATAGAAGGGTTAATGAATAAAATTTTCCGTTTGCAAGAAAAATATGACAAGCAACTTGCTGACACACAGCATGATGTAACTGCTGCAAGAGAGGAGATAAACACATTATGAGCTCAATTAGAGACACAGGAATTTGAGGCTGCTAGAATAGCAGCCTTAGGTAATCAAAATCTTTCAAGATTACAAGCCCTGTTAGAAAAATATCATTCTAAAGCACTAGAAACTACTGTTACCAGTCCTATCATAGCCTCAACAGGTTTTTCTGCTGAAGTTTATCATCAGTCTAGGATGTTAGAAACTCTCCTTAAGTGGGATGAACAGAAGGGTATTTTTAATAACTTGATTGCATTTGAAGCTTGGGTTCTTAAAACTGTAGGCACTGTATGGAATGATACACTTGAGCGTTGCTTCTGGAATTTTATTCCGCAGCATTTCATGGCTTATATTCAGCAAAAGCAGTGTCCAATACAAACCTAACACCTAAGAATGACATCAGTATTGTTAGCATACACTAGGGGGCAATCTCTCACACCAACACTTTTAGATCAGGTTTCAAATGACAAGTCTGTGATTCTTTGGAAGAACAAGCTGAACATTATCAGCTGGCATATATGCTAGTTAATGGCAGTGATGAAAAAGATATGAAAGATGTCAGTTTTCAAAAAGCTGATTTGCACTCCTTTTTGGACCATTTGGAAGGTCTCCTGGGGATATCAAACGTATTTATGAGGAATCTTCAAATACACTCACAGAATTAGTAGATAAATTGCTGTGAGCACGTATTATGTGTAAAGATAAATGTTAAGTTGTCATTCTCGCCTTCATTCTTGCTGGATGGGTTCGGAGCCGATCCTCGGCTCCGACTCGGCCTATACTATAGCTCGAGAGCTATTTTTACTGGCTCGAGGCAGCCCTATATCCCACAATACCATGCGCTAACTCCCCAGATCTCATTTGCCGCTTCGCTGGGAGGTAGTTTGTTTTTACCGGCTGTGGTCAGTAAGTGCTTTTTCAGATATATATTCAGTCTCAGTAGTTTTTTTTTTCCAGTTAGTTACCCTTCTTTAGGTCCTTCTTAACTGCCTTACCCTTTTCGGTAGCCCTTTTTCCCTTTCTTTAGTTAGTTTTTTATCTTGGGCCTACGGGCTTTTCCTTAGTTTTCTCCCACCCCTTTCAGTGTGTGTGTGGGTTTTTTTAGTCAGTTCTCCTTAACTTAAATAAGTGTGTGTGTGTGGACTGACTGTGTTCCTTTTTATTTTTTGTCAGGATGTCAAAGGACCCTAAGATTTCGGGATTCAAGAAGTGTGACTCGTGCTGTCAGAAAATGTCTCTGACAGACAGTCACACTTCTTGTGTCTATTGCTTGGGGCCTTTACACCTGCAGGACTCTTGTTCCGTTTGTCACGGATTTAGTTCAAGAGTCCTGCAGGAAAGGCGTAACAAGCTCATCCTAAGGGGCTTGTTAAAGCCTGATGACTCCCCGTCCAAGTCTGGCTCGGGGAAGTCGTCAAAAACCGCCAAACCCTTGGCTCCAGCTTCTGAGCCGAGAGCTGGTGTTATCGAGACTGCTCCGACCTCGGTTCCGGCTGGCTCCGAGGCAAGCAAAGTGGTTTCCACTCCGAAACCATCATCGGAGCCGACCCCAGCGCACAAGCGGTCTAGGTCCCCTTCGCTAGAGTCCGTCAGATCGGCTCCGAGGTCCCCTCTCCTATCGGAGCAGAGTCATAGGACTCATTCATCGAGGTCATCCAGGCTCTCCGACCACGACATCGAGAGGGTGGTCAGTAGACTCATAAAATCTCAGGCGCTGGCCCAAATGCTCCAGAGCCCATCTCACCAGACTGTGGCTCCTTCGATACAGCTATCCATTCCTCCTCCAACTCATCTCTCGAGCTCGGAGCCGGAGTTTGTCGGAACCGTGACCTTGCCCACGTCGGAGCCGATACTTCCTCCTTCGGCTCCGGTGTTGTCGGCTCCGACCTCTTCATTGGTTCCATCCGTGGAGTGGTCCGGGCGCCGAGACTCCATTGTCGGCTCCGAGGGGGCGAGTGGCATTGGACCCTTGTCCGACCCCGCTATCCCTCTCGGAGCTTCGGCTCTGGTTAGTTCGGCCCCGACATCATTCTTGGAGCCTTCTCTGTCGGTTCTGGAGGCGGTTCCGGTCTCTTCGGAGCTGGTGCTACCTTTGGTATCTGATAGGGGAGCCTTCGAGGTGATGAGGAGTGTGCTGGACCCAGTGTCCACTCCAAGGTTAAGTTCTGTGGCTCCACCCTCTGTAGTGCCTGTTACTGTCTCTGGCCATCCTCTTACACCTGACAGCAGAGATCCAAAGCGTAGGGTACCCACCTTGGGTGTCTCCTCCTCTTCCGAGGGCTCCCCTGAAGTTTCAGGGGAACCCCCTAGGAAAAGAAAGTGCAAGAGGAAGCACATAGACTCCCCCGAGTCTGTCACGTCGGACACCGACTTGGATGAGTCGGAAGGTTCCCCCAGATCCCCCTCTGAGGATGTCTCCTTTTCAGACATCCTGGAAATCCTAAGACAGAGGGGAAATTGGCCCACTCTCAAGCCTTCCGAGGACGAGTCGGTTTACCTTGACGCCTTTGGATCTCGCCCTTCCACCTCCTGGGTGTCTCCCCCTTTCGACCCACTAATGGAGGTAGTGGCTAGAAAGGCGTGGGCAGCTCCTGATTCAATGGAACCTACCCCTAGGAGGCCTTCTAAATTTATTTCTGCACCAGATGACAAATCCTTTCTCACCAAAAGTGTTTCAGTTGATGCTATGGTGGTAACAGCAGCCACTAAGAAGGAATTGGCTGATCCTTCTGTATCTGTTCATCCTCCTAACAAAGAGTCCAGGACCATGGACAGGTACGGCAAGCAGACCTTTGCTTCAGCGACCTTTTCTATGCGATTGCTGAACTATTTATGTCATTTCACCCGCCTTCAGAGAGACTTGCTCAAAGAACTGGGTGAAACGGTACAGGATCCTTCTGCTGCGGGGTTTAAGGACAAAATAAACTCTCAGCTGGCTACCCTGAACTCCATTGTTAACTCCTCCATGCGGCTTATCTCTTATGCAGCCGATGGAGCGAGTAGGGCCACTGGCACAGGCGTTGCGTTGAGACGTCACGCTTGGATGCGAGACTGTAACTTTGCCGATCCCTTCAAGGCGTCCTTCACCAACACCCCCTTTGACGGTTCGGAATTGTTCGGACCTCAGGTGAAGAATACCCTCACCATATGCGAGCAATATGGTAAGACTCTCTCTGCCGTGGGAGTCCATTTTTCCACACCTTCTAGACCTTATCCTAAGGGACAGAAGGGAGGAAAGATGTGGTTCCGCAAACCTCAGGGAGTCGCCTGCAAGCGTGGTGAATTTCTCCCTAGAGGCAGAGGGGGAAATAATAACAGACGCCGCCCCAGGGGCAGAGGGGGTCCTCAGAACCAGGGCTCTAGGGAATCTTTTCCTGACCAACCCTTTCAGCATCCCTGAGAAGCTGCCCGACTGTCCGCCTTCGGAGGCAGTCGGGGGAAGATTATCTCTGTACCCAGAAGCCTGGCAATCCCTCTCCCAAGACACATGGGTACAGAAGATCATATCCGAGGGTTACAAAATCCCTTTCACTTTCCCTCCGGTACAACCGCCAAAACCCCTACCAGACGTACCACCCACACAAAGGGGTCAGGCTCAGCTAGAAATAAAAAAGCTGTTAGAAAAAAAGAGTCATCCAGGCAGTCCCAGCAGATCAGCAAGGATCCGGAATTTACTCCAGATTCTTTTTGGTACCAAAAAAGACAGGACAATGGAGACCCATTTTGGACCTCAGCAGGTTAAACAACTCTGTACTAAAGACAAAATTTCGGATGGTAACACTGCAGTCCATTCTACCCTTTTTGGGCAGAGACAACTGGATGTGCTCGTTAGACCTCCAGGACGCGTACTACCATATAAAGATACACAGGCGCTCCAGGAGGTTTCTCCGCTTCCGGCTGGGAGTCAGTCATTTTCAATTCATGGCCCTGCCCTTTGGTCTCACCACACCCCCCTCCGGGTGTTCACCAAATGTTTGGCAGTGGTCACGGCTCACCTGAGACAGAAAGGATTCCAAGTGTTTCCATACTTAGACGACTGGCTCATTTCCGCTACCACCAAACAGGATCTCATAATGGCCAGGGATTACACTATTCAACTTTGCAACAGTCTGGGTATTTCTATAAATTTTGCAAAGTCCTCCTTGTCGCCTTGTCAATGTATAAACTTTATAGGCGCTGTATTAAACACTACAGAAATGTCTGCAACATTACCACCTCGGAGAGTGACAGACATAAGGCGGAATGTTCAGCCCCTGTTTCAGCCCAACAAAGTCCACGTCAAGCTAGTATTGAAAGTGTTGGGCCTCATGGCGGCGGCGATTCTTCTACTTCCATTAGCCCGCTTCCACATGAGGCTCCTTCAGTGGATGCTGTTTTCTCAGTGGTCCTTTCAACAGCTACCAATGACCCACAACATTTTGATAACCCCATCTTGCAAGAAACATCTCTCCTGGTGGATGGTTTCCCCTCAGCTTTTTCAGGGCAGACCCTTTGTTCTCCCCCTTCCAGTTGCCACTGTCACAACGGATGCCTCCCTGATCGGGTGGGGGAGGCATTATCAGGGCAGGACGATCCAGTGCACTTGGCAACAGTCAGAATGCCACCTGCACATAAATGTCCTGGAGATGAGGGTGGTGCTTTTGACATTGCAAGCCCTTCAGAGCTCTCTTCCCATGGGGACTATAGCAATTCAAACGGACAATATGTCTGTGGTGTGGTACATAAACAAGCAGGGCGGAACAAGGTCCTATCCCCTCTGTCGAGAAGCACTCAGACTTTGGCAATGGGCGATTTCATCTCAACGGTTTCTGATAGCAACGCACATCCCCGGGAAGTCCAACGTCATAGCAGACAGATTGAGCAGAACTATCCTCATGCCTCACGAGTGGTCTCTAAATCAAGCGGTAGCAGACGGAATTTTTCGGAAGTGGGGCCAGCCTTGCTGCGACCTTTTCGCAACTCCCCAAAACAGCAACTGCCTTGACGACTTCACACTTTTTCCTCTGCCAGGCCAACCCCTCAGAGACGCTCTTGTTCACGTTTGGCCCCGGGGTCTTCTTTATGCCTTTCCTCCTTTTCCGTTGATCCCGCAATTAATTCAGAAAGCAACCACATTGAGATCCAAAATGATCCTCATTGCCCCGTTTTGGCCTCGACAAGTTTGGTTCCCGTTCCTGCACAAATACCTACTGGAACAGCCTTGGCATCTGGAACCCCTTCCAGATCTGTTGACCCACCTCACTGGCAAGTTGCATCAATCTCTACATTCCATCAACCTCACAGCTTGGTTGCTCCACTTCCAGCCATAGCCAGGCTTCCCCTTATTTCTCCTCCTGTTCGTGATATCATTCTGGCCTCCCATAAGTCCAATACTAGGAAGACTTATGCGAGTAAATGGAAGCGTTTTTCACACTGGGCACAAACTAGGTCTTTAGATCCTTTCCATGCACCCATTCATGAGGTTCTGAACTTTCTGGCGGAGCTATTTCATTCAGGGTCATCATCGGCCACTATCAGGGTACAATTAGCGGCCATTGCTAATTTTCATGTTGGACTCTCAGAAGCAAATATTATGTCCCACAAACTCTGTAAAGCCTTTCTCAAGGGCATCTTTTTGCTCAGACCTCCAGTCAAAGATCCACCCCCACAATGGGATTTGAATTTAGTTCTAACCTCACTAATTCTGCTCCCTTTTGAACCTGCAGCTTCTTGCTCCCTCAAACTTCTTTCTTGGAAAACGCTGTTTTTAGTAGCTATAACATCTGCCAGAAGGGTATCGGAACTTCAAGCCTTGTCTGTCCGTCCTCCTTATTTGGTTTTTCATAAAGACAGGGTAACTCTCAGAACAAACCCTTCCTTCCTACCAAAAGTGTTATCGGAAGCAAATCTAAACCACTCCATTGATTTACCTGTCTTTTTCCCAGACTATACCAACAGGGCTGAACAAAAATTACATTCATTAGATGTTCATCGCCAATTACGGTATTACCTACACAGGACAAAACAATTCAGAAAGTCAGACCAGCTCTTTCTCTCTTATGCTGCAGGCAAGAAAGGGCTTCCGGTATCGAAGGTTACTCTTTCCAGATGGCTGACATCTATTATTACCTTGGTCTATGAGTTGAGACACAGGCAACATCCCTCTAGGCCTAAGGCTCATTCAACCAGGGCACTATCAACTTCAACGGCGTTTCAAGCAAGGTTACCACTAGATGCCATTTGTGCAGCAGCTACATGGACTTCCAAACATACCTTTGTTGCCCATTACAAGCTTGATTTAGCCTCCAGAAATAGAGCTGATTTTGGTTCCACTGTACTCAGGAGTCTGTTTCATTGAGCCTCCCAGGACTAAGATGCTAGGGACGCTGTCCCATCCAGCAAGAATGACAACGTAACATTAAGAAGTTATGTCTTACCATAACGTTCCATGTTAGTTGTCTTCTTCTCGCCTTCTTTCTTGCGTCCCTCCCTCCTGCCCCCTAGCCTGGATAGACTCGAGGTTCTGAGTCCTTCCATTTCTGGAGATACAATATGTTGCGTCTTTTTCCTTGTATCCTTAGTGTTACTAGCAGGTAATCTATTCTCGTAAAAGAGGGTTATAATATTATTATTATTATTTATACTATGTCTTAGCTTCCAAACGAGATCTGGGGAGTTAGCGCATGGTATTGTGGGATATAGGGCTGCCTCGAGCCGGTAAAAATAGCTCTCGAGCTATAGTATAGGCCGAGTCGGAGCCAAGGATCGGCTCCGAACCCATCCAGCAAGAAAGAAGGCGAGAAGAAGACAACTAACATGGAATGTTATGGTAAGACATAACTTCTTATTCTATTCATAAACAAAAGATTTACACTCCTCATTCTGCACCCATTGTTAGTGAAGTAAGGGGAAGGGGGCGTGGGAGATGGATTAATCAGGGACAGCAAGTCCCACAGCAGGTAGCAGGACAATCATGTCAAGGGCAAGTTATACAGGGGCAACAACGGGCAGCATCAGCTCCCCCAGCCACTCAGTTAACTTCTCAAGTTACTCAATCTATAGAGGGTCCTCCAAAGAGACAGCCTATATGTTATTCCTGTAAAGAGGTAGGTCATACTAAAAATGATTGTAAATATTATCGCAGATGTCGCCAGGAACAAGAGGCAAAAGATAAGTTCCTTACTGTGAAATATTTTGATAAGCCATGTGTACCACGACAGCAACAGGTAATGCAGCCAGAAGTACAAACGCGGCAGTACACTTCACAACAATATGTGCCAGAGTGTAATAGGGGACTACAACAACAATCCCTGTATACCACAAACACTCAACAGTCAGTATTCCCAATACAGCAAAGGGATGGTGTGACACCTATTGTCAATGTACAAAGTAATATTGTTAGCGCACAGGATACAACTGTTCTTTCTGACTTTGTTTCTGAGGGTCCAGTAAATCCTAATTATCAGCAGCAAATAGCCTTGCGTCATGAGCTTAATCAATCTTCTTATGTTGACTTTGAAGAAACACTGCAATTATGTCCTTTGCAGTCCAATGCCACCGATGATTCGGGGTGGGAAGTAGATATGCTATAGGGGTGTGACCCCCCCCCCAAGTCTCTTTCTTGACTAACGTCAAGAAAGGGAAAGATGGACAACCACTTATCAACATTTGGGTAGAGGGGAACCTGTGGGAAGATGTTCTTCTAGATACAGGAGCAGCTGTCTCAGTGACAGGTAGGCATTTGTCTCCTGACTTGTCTAAATGTACATGTATTTCAGGTTTTAATGGCTTTGGATGTCTAGCCATAGGTAGTAAACCTGTAGAAGTACAATTCTCCCATCAAGGGGAACCAGTGAAAGGGGTATTTTTGATGCATAATTCTTGCACTTCCACAATCTTGGGAATGGATATATTATCCAAAGTGGTAATTGTCATAGACCTTCCTAATGGCACTGTATGGCAAGGACAAGGTCCCATGTTGTGTATGATTGAGGCAATACATGTATCAAACAGTTCTGAAAAGGGCCGTACAGTCAGCCCTACTGAAAATGAAGTATGGTTAAAGATAAAACAACAGTTCCCTACGTTGTGGTCTCAAGGGCCTACAGACTACAGGAAGCAGTTTCTGTAGGTAGTGACGAAGATTTTATTCCACTGTTTCAGAAACCATATCCGATCCCAAAGGGAGCAGAGACAGACATGCAAAATTGCATACAACGCTGGCTTGATGTGAGAATAATTCAAAAGGGAAATAGTCCTACAAATTCACCCATATGGCCAGTTAAAAAAAAGATGGCAGTTACCGACTGATTATCGATTTACGAAAAGTGAACCAATTCACAACTCCCCGGGCTCATCTGATTCCAGGAGTCTCAGAGCTAGCAGCAAGAATAAAACCACAAAGTCAGTGGTTTACCTTCATAGATTTAGCTAATGGTTTCTTTGCAGTACCACTGCAGGAAAAAGATTGGCAAAGGTTTGCCTTTACTTTTCAAAATGAACAGTATGTCATGACGCGGTTACCACAGGGGTTTCAAAACAGTCCGGTTATATTTCACCAAATAGTTGGATGAATACTACAAGGTCTAGAATCTGATGATTCTGTTCTGCATTACATTGATGACATACTATTACAGTCTGAAACAAAAGAACAGCATTTAGCTAAAGTGACACAGGTCCTTCAAACACTGCAGGAGGCAGGGTTTAAAGTTAAAAGTGAAAAGGTACAATTCATGTCATCTGAAGTAAAATTTCTAGGTACTATTTTACGTCCTTCTGGGTGTACTCCTTGTTCGGAGAGGGTGCAGGGAATTTTGCAAATGGATAAACCGGTTACCATTCCGGATTTGCACAAATTTCTAGGTATCATGAATTATTATCAGGAATTCATAGAGGATTATGCCAGCATGGCAGTTCCTCTGTATGACATGCTTTCTAGCCAGAAAGAATTACCCTTTCTGGAGTGGGGACCAAAGCAATATATGGCTTTTTGTGATTTAAAGGCAGCATTGGGCAAGGCTACAGAATTAGTTGCTCCAAGTTTAACACGTCCTTTTGTGTTATAGGCAGCAGCTGGACCCAACACACTCTCTGTTGTGCTTTTACAGGAGTGGCCTCAGGGCCCTGATTCTAGAATGGAAAAGACGTTATGCCCCATTACATTTTTCAGTAGGAAAATAACATGTTGAGAGGGGATATCACCCATGCATTCAGTAACTATTGGCCATTTACTGGGGTTTAAAACAGACTGAATACCTAACAGCTTTTTCCAAAGACATTATAGTACAGACACCGCATTATGCCATACAGGCTTTGGTAAATGAGACTCGGCTAAATAAACTGATTGATGACATCAGTCAAGCAGTGTTTGCAAATTGGTTGGCATTATTTACTGTCAAGCAAGTTACAATAAAGGCAGGAGATAAGTATTACTTATCTAACTTCATGGGATATGAAAGAAAACGACACAAATGCTTTAGGCACATTTCAAATCCAGAAAAGCCCATTCTGTCTCCTGATTGTCAGGAAGACAGGCCGTCCATCTTTGTTGATGGTGCTCGATTTTGGGACAATGGACAATATCGGACTGGATTGGCAGTAGTACCAGAAAGCCCTTGTATGGGACAGCCAACTCTGATTTAGTTACCAGGACACATGTCTGCTCCGCGAGCTGAACTGGAAGCGGTTCTTTGTGTTACAGCATTTTCCACCTGTCAGTATGTTTTCAGACAGTGCATACATAGTTAATTCTCTGCGGCTGCATATGTCTACATGAGCAAGGAGAGGGTTTCTTGATAATATGAGAAAACCACTCAAGCATGCTTCTGTGTTTCAGACTGTTTTGGAATTTGGTTCGTAGTCAGTCCCTTGTGGGTTGCTACAGTATCGTAAAGGTAAAAGCTCATCAAAAAGCTGCAAATGAAATTTTTCAGTTAAATAACTATGCTGATAGATGGCAAAAAAGGCAGCAAAGGAAGGAATGTAATTGTATCCTACAGAAAACCTTTCCAGTGTACCAGATAAAACCACTGCAGTACATGCCATGCAGACATTTTCAACTCAGATTTTGCAACATGATTTGCTGCAGATCCAAACTAAGTTTGGACTGCAGGAAGAGTTAGAAAAACGTACTCTTGTAGGAGAAAGTCCAGGGCAATATTTTGCAAAATGTTTTGAAGACGGTTGTAGTCTTCCATATGTACCGTACCAACAGGCATGACAGTTGGTGAAATTTAATCATCAGGTATTGGGACGTTTGGGTACACAAAAGTTATGGCCCATTGTAAAAAACAAGTACTGGCATCCACAGTTAAAGAAAATCTGTGATTTAGTGCATGCTGAATGCTTAATATGTTGGCAGGTTAATGCTCAATTGAAAAAGCCACAGTTATTAAGGGTAACTCCAGCGGATGAACCTTGGTATGCCATCCAAATTGACTTTGCAGGTCCATTACCCCTAGCTAAAGGTGGGTACAGGTATCTTCTAGTGGTAGTTGATGTTTTTTCAAAATGGGTAGAAGCAATTCCTGTAAAAACAATGATCGCTAAGGCTACAGCGGAAGCCTTATGGAAAAACATTTTTTGTCATTGGGGATGGCCACGAGTTATTGAATCCGATAATGGGCCACAATTTGTCAGTAAATTGATGAAAGCTTTGTGATTTGCTTTGTATCCCGCAAGAATTTCATGATGTTAAGTTGTCTATCTCGCCTTCATTCTTGCTGGTTGGGTTCGGAGCCGATCCTCGGCTCCGACTCGGCCATCTTCAAAAGCTCGAGAGCTGCTTACTGGCTCAAGATCCCCCTATATCCCATGATGCCTGGCACTAGATACCCAGATCTTTTTTGCCGCTTCTGCTGCGAGGTTGTTCTACTGGCTCAGGTTGTATAAAACTTTGTTATTATTGTATTTTTCTTGTCAAAACTGCTAGTTTTAGTGTAGATTTAGTCGTTAGATTTGATTGTTGTATTGTAGCTACTTTTACTTTAGATTCTGATTGCTTCCCCCAAGAAACTCGTTTGTTAGAGAGTTTCCCCTCCCCCCCTTTTCTCCCTTTCCTTACCTCAGAAGGTTTTCCATTTAAGGTAGAGGATAACCTTTTTCTCTCTATCTCCTCCAAAAAAAAAAAAAAAATTTGTTATTATCACTGTTAGTCTTTAGTGATAGTTAAATATAGTTTTTTGTTTGTAGTAGTAATTGCATTTTGGTTGTGGTAACTGTAGTGTGTAATTCTTAGTGGCTAGTTACTTTAACCTTTGTGTGTGTTTCTTGTCCTTGGTTTTTCCTCTAGGATGTCCAAGGATCCTAAGCCGTCCGGATTCAAGAAGTGTGACTCATGCTGTCAGAAGATGTCTCTGACAGATGGTCACACTTCTTGTGTTTATTGTCTGGGCGCCGTGCGCCTGCAGGACTCTTGCTCGATTTGCCATGCTTTCAGTCCAAGAGTCCTGCAGGAGCGCAAAAACAAATTGATTCTGAGGGATTTGCTTAAACCCCAAGATTCACCGGCGAAGACTCAGCCCGTGAAATCTTCCAGGCCACCTAAACCTTTAGCTCCCAGTTCGGAGCTGTCGTTGGGTGAAGCCACACAATCTATATCGGCTCTGGCTGGAACCGGTGTTCCTCCCTCCCAGTCGGCTCCGACACGTTCTTCGGAGCCCTCTGAGAGTCGGAAAAGATCCAGGTCTCCTTCTCTGGAGTCGATACGTTCGGCTCCGAAGTCGCCTCTGCTCCAGTCGAAGCGTAGTCATCGTTCATCCCACTCTTCTCGGTCCTCTAGACTTTCGGACCATGACTTGGAAAGAGTGGTCACAAGGCTGTTAAAATCGCAGGCCTTAGTCAAAATGTTGTCCAGCCCCTCTCATCAGGTGTCTGCTCCGTCCACAGCTGTAGATATTCCTCCTCTGACTCATCCTATGAGCTCGGAGCCGGAGTTTGTTGGGGTTCGAGTCGTGAAACCGTCGGCTCCTATACCCTCTCCTTCGGTTCCTTCGTCGGCTCCGATCCCTTCCATGGTACCTTCCCTGGAGGGATCTGGGCGCCAAGACTCCCTCGTCGGCTCCGAGGGGGCGAGTGGCATCGGACCCTTGTCCGACCCCGCTCTCCCCCTCAGGGCTTCGGCTCGGGTGAGTTCGGCTCCCACATCTGCCTTGGTGTGGGGAGGGATTCTGGTTTCTTTGGAACCGGAGCCCTCTCTGCGTCCGGCCAGGGATGCCTTCGAGGTGATGAGGAGTGTACTGGCCCCGAGTCAGTACCACAATTGACCCCATCGGCTCCTCCGCCTAGGGTGCCTGCGTCAGCCTCTGCCCCTCTTCCGGACCCCAAGCGTGGGGATCCAGCACTCCAGGACACCCCATTGGGTGTATCCTCCTCTTCTGAGGCCTCCCTTGATCATTCAGAGGAGTCACCTCGCAAGAGGAAATGCAAGAGGGAGCATGTTGACTCCCCCGAGTCTGTCACATCAGATACTGACTTAGAGGAGTCAGAAGGGTCCCCAAGATCCCCCTCTGAAGATGTCTCCTTCGCAGACATCCTTGAGATGCTTAGGCAGAGGGGGAACTGGACTGCCCTAAGCCCTTCCGAGGATGAGTCTGTATTCCTGGACGCGTTTGGATCCCGACCTTCCACCTCCTGGGTGTCTCCGCCTTTCGACCCACTGATGTCTGTGGTGGCTCGGAAGGCGTGGACGGCTCCAGACACAGTGGAACCGACCCCTAGAAGACCTGCCAAATTCATTACTGCACCGCAGGACAAACAGTTCTTGACCAAAGGCATCCCCATTGATGCCATGGTGGTAGCGGCGGCCACAAAGAAGGAGTTGGCTGAAACTTCTTCATCTGTCCATCCCCCTAACAAGGAGTCTAGGACGATGAACAGATATGGCAAGCGAATGTTCTCTTCAGTGACCTTTTCCATGCAGTCTCTGAATTACCTGTGCCACTTTACCCGTCTTCAGAGGGATCTCCTGAAAGAGCTTGGAGATACTCTCCAAGATCCATCAGCTGAGGGGGCCCAGGCTAAGGCAGCCTCCCAGCTGGCAACTCTTAATTCAGTGGTAAACTCCTCCATGAGGCTCATTTCGTATGCAGCCGATGATGCGAGTAGAGCCGCAGGCACAGGCATGGCCCTAAGGAGGCATGCTTAGATGCGGCTATGTAACTTTGCGGAACCTTTCAGAGCATCTTTCACCAACACCCCTTTTGATGGTTCCTCTCTCTTTGGATCACAGGTGAAAGATACCCTTACCAGGTGTGAGCAGGAAGGCAAGACTCTCTCTGCCGTAGGAGTCAGTTTTTCCATTCCTTTCAGACCATATCCTAAAGGTCAGAAGAGTGGAAAGATGTGGTTCCGGAAATCCCAAGGAGCCTTGCCTGACACACGTGGTGAGTTCCCATCCAGGGGCAGAGGAGGGAACAATAACAGACACCACCCTTGGGGCAGAGGGGATCTGCAAAATTAGGGCAGCAGGGAATCTTTCTCTGAGAAGCCCTTCCAGCATCCCTGAAGGGATGCCCAGCTGCCCACCTCTGGAGGCAGTCGGGGGAAGATTATCACTGTACCCAAGAGCCTGCCAAGACATAACACAAGACAAATGGGTACAGTCCGTCATATCCGGAGGCTACAGAATTCCCTTCCTTTGCACCCCCTTAAGGTCAAACAAGTCCCTTCCAGACGTTCCACCCAATCTAAGGGACCAAGCAGTACAAGAAGCCTCAAAACTGCCAAGAAAAAGAGCCATCCAGCAAGTCCCAGCAGAACAACAAGGATCCGGAATTTACTCAAGGTTCTTTTTGGTACCAAAAAAGACAGGGGACTCCAGACCCATTCTGGATCTCAGCAGACTGAACAGGTCTGTACAAAGAACGAAGTTCCAGATGGTCACGCTACAGTCCATTTTGCCCTTCCTGGGTCAGGACAATTGAATGTGGTCTCTAGATCTTCAGGATGTGTACTACCACATCAAAATGGACAGACGCTCCAGAAGATTCCTTCACTTCTGGCTGGGAGCCAGCCATTATCAGTTCAGAGCTCTGCCCTTTGGTCTCACCACAGCCCCCAGGGTGTTTACCAAATGTATGGCAGTAGTTACCACTCACCTGAGACGGCAAGGATTCCAGGTGTTTCCATATCTCAACGACTGGCTCTTCACTGCTACCACCAGACATCACCTTCTGCGAGACAGAGACTGCACTATCGATACTTGCTAGGTATCACAATAAATTTTGAAAAGTCTGCATTGTCGCCCTGTCAGTCTATCACCTTTATAGGCGCAAATTTAAGTACCAAAGACATGTTAGCGAGCCTCCCACCAGACAGGGTGTTAGATTCGTCAGCATGTGAAGGTTTTATTAGCATGCAAAAGAATTCAAGCCAGGTTTGTCCTTCAAACTCTGGGTCTCATGGCAGCAGCGATCACACTTGTCCCTCTAGCTCGCTTTCACATGAGGATTCTCCAGTGGCTTTTTTTCACTAAATGGTCCTTCCAGCAGCTTCCCATGTCTTATATGATTTTGATCACACAAGTATGCAAGAAGCACCTTGCGTGGTGGATGGTCTCCACATCAGTCCTCCACGGCAGACCATTTGTTCTCCCCCCTCCAGTTACTATGGTGACCACAGACACCTCCCTGATCGGGTGGGGGGGCATTATCAGGGCAGAACAGTCCAAGGCACCTGGCAACCTCACGAGTACCATCTGCACATAAATGTCTTGGAGATGAGGGCCGTGCTCTTAGCGTTGCAGGCTCTTCAGGACTCTCTTCCTACCGGGACCATTGCAATTCAAACGTACAGTATGTCTGTAGTGTGGTACATCAACAAGCAGAGCCGAACCAGGTCCTACCCCGTATGTCAAGAAGCACTCAGACTCTGGCAGTGGGCGATCTCTTCCCAAAGGTTTCTGATTGCAACGCAGATCCCTGGGAGGTACAACATCATAGCAGATAGACTGAGCAGAGCAATTCTCATGCCTCACGAGTGGTCTCTGAACCAGGTAGTTGCGGACCAAATCTTCCGCAAATGGGGCCAACCTTGCAACCTTTTTGCAACTCCCTTCAACAGCAAGTGCAGCAATTTCTTCTCTCTTCTTCCACTTCCCAGACATTCCCCCAGAGATGCTCTAGTCCATGATTGGCCTCAGGGACTTCTTTATGCATTCCCTCCTTTTCCCATAATCCCGAAGCTAATTCAGAAAGCTACCGTATTGGGTTGCAAAATTATCCTCATTGCTCCTTACTGGCTTCGACAAATATGGTTCCCATTCCTGCATCGCTATCTTCTCGAGCAGCCTTGGACTCTGGACCTAGTTCCAGACCTCCTGATTAATCATTCGGGTGGGCTGCACCAATCCCTACGCTCTCTCCAGCTCACGGCTTGGTTGCTCCACTTCCAACTTTAGCCAGGCTCCCAGATATCTCTCCCTCTGTGCGCAAAATCATTTTGTCATCACACAAGTCTATGACTAGAAAAACTTACGGAAGTAAGTGGAAACGTTTTTCTTCCTGGTCAGAGGTTAAAAGTATAGACCCCTTTTCAACCCCTGTACACTACATTTTGGAATTTCTTGCGGAACCCTTCCATGCTGGGTCCGCTTCCGCTACAATTAGAGTTCAGTTAGCTGCAATTTCAAATTTTCACATTGGCCTGTCGGTAAACAATATCATGCCTCATAAGCTGTGTAAAGCTTTTCTTAAAGGAACCACTCTGCTCAGGCCCCCAGTGAGAGATCCTCCACCACCGTGGGATCTAAATTTGATTTTAGCTTTTCTAATTTTGCCCCCTTTCGAACCTGCAACTTCTTGTTCATTGAAGTTCTTATCTTGGAAAACCCTTTTTCTGGTAGCTATTACTTCAGCCAGAAGAGTTTCGGAACTACAGGTTCTTTCTAGCCGTCCCCCATACCTCGTGTTCCACAATGACAGGGTTGCTGTTAGGACTAATCCGTCCTTCCTTCCTAAGGTCTCTTCAGAGAGTAACTTGAATCAGTCCATAGACCTTCCAGTGTTTTTCCCTAACAACTCCAACAGGGCGGAATATAAGTTGCATCAGTTAGATGTTCACAGGCAGCTACGCTTTTATTTACATAGAACCAAGGGCATAAGAAAATCAGATCAACTTTTCCTGTCTTATGCAGTAGGTAAACAAGGTCTTCCGGTCTCTAAGGTAACCTTATCCAGGTGGTTGACATCTATCATCACATTCATATATAAACTGAGGAATAAAGAATTGCCAGTTAAACCAAAAGGTCACTCCGCCAGAGCTTTAGCTACTTCGGTGACCTTTCAGGCTAAGTTGCCCATGGAATCTATTTGTGCTGCGGCTACATGGGCCAACCCACATACTTTCATTTCGCATTACAAGTTGGATTTGGTTTCCAGAAGCAGAGCTGATTTTGGTTCCACTGTTCTGAAGAGTCTTTTCCGTTGAGCCACCCAGGGTTTTAGGTGCTAGGGACGCTGTCCCAACCAGCAAGAATGGAGGCGAGATAGACAACTTAACATAAAGAAGTTATGTACCTACCATAACGTTCCATGTTAGTTGTCTTCTTCTCACTTTCTTTCTTACGTCCCACTCTCCATCCCCCTATCCTAGTGGACCAAGAAGAGTTCTTGAATTTTCGCTGGCTGAGTCTTCTCTGGCTATTCCTTTCTGACTAGTAGTCTCTCCAGTAGGATTTATGCATTCTAGGATAGGATTCCTTTATTATTATGTTTGCAGTTAGACTTACCAAATGAGATCTGGGTATCTAGCACCAGGCATCACGGGATATAGGGGGGCCTCGAGCCAGTAAGCAGCTTTCGAGCTTTTGAAGATGGCTGAGTCAGAGCCGAGGATCGGCTCCGAACCCAACCAGCAAGAAAGAAGGCGAGAAGAAGACAACTAACATGGAACATTATGGTAGGTACATAACTTCTTTTTCCTTACCATCCCCAGTCTACTGGGATTGTTGAAAGAATGAACAGGACTCTTAAGAAACGCCTTAAGAAAGCCTGCTTGGAAAAAGGCGTAAATTGGGTAAAATATTTGCCTGGAATCTTGCTGGGTGTCAGAGCAACTCCAAACAGTAAAACAGGGATATCACCTTTTGAAGTCATGACAGGCAGAAAAATGCCTGTACAACTGCCATTCAATCCTACTGTTAGTACAGACAGACCATTATTAGAAATTGCACAGCATCAACAATGGTTAAAAGATATTTCTGAATTATGTCAAAACCTATCAGAAATGCAAGCATTCAAATTACAGTCAAAGGATCCTGTTATACCAGAAGAAAACCTTCCCTCTGGGACGCAAGTATTAATCAAGACGTTCCAGATGGACAGTCTGTAGGATAGTAATTGGCAAGGACCTTTTGAAATAATTGCTCAGTTAGGACCTCTAGTGTACAAAGTTAAAGGAAAGAAAAAAAAACAAAATAATTCTTGTTCATAGAGATCAGTTGAAAGTCATTAAGTGACTTCATGTTTTGTGTTTTTTTTGTAGACTCACAGCAGATGCCAAGTCTGAAACACCACTTACATGGAAAGGTTATATTATTGTAAAAATATTCTGTGTTATGAGGCATTAAGCATCATTGCAAAATATAAACTACTTATTTTGACTGAAAGGACCAAAAAAGACACTGCTCACAGTTGGTGGGATATCTTTACTGGTTGGTCAACATCAGGAAAAAACTGTTAAGTTGGTTGATACATCCTCTATTAGTAGTGTCAGGCATTATAGTCATACTATCTGGAATTGCTACTTAAGTTGTCATTTGCAAAAAACTTCTAGAATTCAACAAATCATGATGGTTAACCTAGATAAACTGGGAAAGGTTTCAGTGTGTACAACTGAAGTTGAAAATGAACAGTCATTCTCTGCTTTTTAAATGAAAAGAGGGAATTGTGAGAGTAAAGAACAGGTTAAAAATGGATTTTTTCTGAAAATGTAAAATAAATGTTCTGCATTTCAATGTGTACAGTACACGCAGTTAACTAACTTGGCAAAAACATATAGCTTGGCATTCATTGTTAATAAGAATCAGAAGTAAAATATTTTATCTCTTATAAACTATGC
This sequence comes from Protopterus annectens, assembly GCF_019279795.1. Classification (NCBI taxonomy): domain Eukaryota; kingdom Metazoa; phylum Chordata; order Ceratodontiformes; family Protopteridae; genus Protopterus; species Protopterus annectens. Next base: position 144,419,143 of record NC_056750.1, read on the forward strand.
AGCTTGTGAAATTTATTATCTACAAACAGGTCAAGACGAACTCTTGTATGCAGCTGGGCCTCGTCAATATGATATGTAAGATAGGCTAAGGACAAAACGAGTTATTCTTCAGGACAGAATGTTTAAGATAAGGAAAACAAACTGTCAGCAGACCAGCTTGAGAGGAAAGACTTATTATTCTGGCAAATTCTGAAAACTGCTGATGCAGGCAGGAAAGACAATATAAAGATTGGGACTTTTTCTTTTGAATGAGAGACTTTGTTTATTCTAAGCTGAAGTATGTTTTGATGTATACACCTTTCATTGTTAATCTAGATGTCATCCTCGTGTGCAGTAAATGAATGTCCTAACAGCAGAACTGTCTCAGTGTCTTCATTGAGTAAAGGTACAGACTACCTGAATAGTGTAGTACCACTTTAACTTAGTCTCCAAGGGGATAGCTGCCTTTGGCTCAATGGTGCCTATGCAGTGGAAAATAAATTCCTTCTCATGACTTGCACATCAAATGCTATATGTAGACAAATGGAAGAGATTCTCTATTTGGTCTAAAAAAGAAGGCTAGACCTGTACTCAGCTCCAGTTACAGCAGTCTTAACAATATCTGTCAAAATTTTTGAGGCTGGAGCTGCAGCTTCTACCATATGAGTACATCTAGCGGCTATTTCTAACTTTCATGATGGGTTTGATAATTATCTCCTCATATCTCTTTGATTATGCAAAACCTTTCTAAAAGGGATCTCACACATTAGGCCTCCAATCAGACAACCTATAGAGCCATGGAACCTCACATTAGTTCTCCAGTCTTTAACTCAACCTCCTTTTGAACCTGCAGCAAAGTGTGACCTCAGATTTTTATCTTGGAAGTTCCTTTTCCTGGTAGCCATCACATCGGCCAAACAAATTTCAAAGCTTCATGCATTATGCATTAAAAAGCCCTAGTTAATCTTCCACAAGGACAGAGTATCACTCTGGACAAATCAGTCCTTTCTTCCCAAAGTTATTTCAGATTTTTCCATCTATCAAGCCATTGACTTACCAGTATTTTTCCCAAATTTTACTAATAAAGGGGAATACTGTCTACACTCTTTGGATGTGGATAGACAATTGAGGTTTTGTCTAGACAGAACTGAAGCAGTACTTAAAACTGACCAACTTTTCATTTCCTTCTCTGGACCTAGAATGGGAACTTCCGTCTCCAAGGTGACTTTAGCTAAATGGCTTAGGGACTGCATACACTACATCTATTCACTTGCAAAAATGCCTATACCACAGAATATTAAAGCCCACTCTACCAGATCTATAGCAACTTCTGTAGCCTTCCATTCGAGACCCTCTATGGATGATATTGGTGCAGCAGCCACATGGGCTACCCCCCACACTTTTATTAATCATTACAAATTCTATGTGGTCTCCAGAGAGAGAGCTGCCTTTGGCTCAGTGGTGCTCAGGAACGTTCTTCCATAAGGCAACCTAGGGAGCACAAGGTAGCTGGGGATTCTGTCCCATCAGTGATGAATGGAAAGAAGATTAACAACAGCAGATGTCTTACCATAACGTTCCATCTGTGTTGTTCATCTTCTTTCATTCATCACTTCCCACCCTCCTTCCCCCTCCAAAGGCTCCTGGGGGATATTTTGGGTCCAAGTGGTGAATCAGGGCATTTGCGCAGAAGTGGCCTCTGCTTTACTAATACTGGGCAAACTCGATCTGAGGTAACAGGGAGAAGGGCACTATGGGTAAAAGCTTAGCTCGAGAGTTTTTTGGCTGTCACGAGCTTGGTATTAGGCGGACTCGGTTCCGAGGATGGAACCGACAACCCATTAGTGATGAATGAAAGAAGATCAGCAACACAGATGGAACATTATGGTAAGACATAACTTCTTTTTTTAGTATATACTGATGTACAGTTGGTACAATGAATGCGGTTTCATTTTGTTATACTAATAATTGATGTTCTAGGTTCTTTCTCTTGCTTTTTTTTTTTTCTTGTAGAAGAGTGAGGAGTTGCCATTCTTTTACTTAAATGAAACTAATTTTGGGGAGCTTTATAGTCTTGTAACATGCTGTATGTTCCTTATAGAAAATAACCTTGAAATAGCAATTGCATTTTAAAAAGTGTGTTTAAAAAACACACTATGCTGTTTTGTACTAGATGACAAACAAAAGTCCAGATATTTCATGGCATGTTAAGCTTTTAATATTTTTGTGCATTTATTCGCAAAATAATTAAATACTGTCACCTTATGTGTGATTTACTGTAGAAGTAAATGTATAGTATATAGTATATAGTTATGTCGGAAACCCTTTGTGGATATCTTCCATGCCTCTGCTGAAATAATTGCTGATTTCATATGACATGTGTGATGCATTTGGTAGATTTTATTTTTCTCTTAAACTTGGGATGTGCAGTAGTTTTGTTTTAATTTGCATATCCAGAACCTAGGGGAGTCATTGCAGACTTGTTTCATTATGCTGTTTTTGCAAGTCATTATAACTTGGAAGTATTAATGCATCATCCTGCTGCAGAAATTTAAAAGGCAACTATGAATTCATGAAAATGAAAATTATGATGCATTTATTCCCTCTCGTACTGTACAGACCTTGGTTTGTGGTGTTCAAGCATTCTGCTACACTTTAATGATTTATGTGTATATATATATGCTACCCACTAGCATAGGAAGGGTAAGGTGAAGGGGGCAGCTGACTCTGGGAGCAAAGTGATAAGGCATGCGAATGAGGGTTCCTGCATTCTTTTATTCAATGCCAAAATGCTGGTACAGAAAGGCATTTTGGTTAGAGCTTCTTTTTTTTATGTTTCTCTTCAGTTAAAGAGCTGAGTGGGGGAATGCATCTGTAGGAAGCGGAGGGGTACAAAAGCATCAGCTGGCTTTCTGCAGTAAAAACTGTTTTCTCTCTTTTTTTTTTTCTTCACATGAAGAATGGGGAGGGGGGTGCATGGATTTCTTTTCAGTTGAACAGCTGAGGGGGGTGAGGTGCTACCTAAGGGACCAGCACTGGGCACTAGATGTGTCTGCTACAGCTCTGGTGTTACTATTGCAAGACTGTTTTGTGAGACGTTACATTGTTTTGCTGAGTGTAAGTCACGCTAGCTTCAGCTACTAATTAACCTATTATAATTTTAGAGAGATTTTTTTTATGGATAAGACACATATAGCTACAGTTCTGGTTAGCATCTTTTAGTTCAGCTACTAAATTTAACTAATTCCCCTTCCTTCTCCAAGGAAAATGAGTATTACTTGGACTCGTTTGTTTATGATTTACTGTTAAAATGACTGTTCTCAGACAAGGTAGTTTATACTTAACATGTTCTATATCTATATGAGTGTGTGTGTGTATGTATATATTTGCACACACACACACACCTGAACAGTGTCTTTTGACGATGAAGGAATTCTCAATAAAATGAAAAAATATATATATATATCAACCATGCACACGTGGTCAAAAACAAATAAAATCAAAATGTGCTTTTTTGCAGGGGTCAAGCCCTCCTCACCTCCACACCCTTGTAAACTGTATATAAAAAAATATATATACATACATATCTATAGGAAACATGTTGACATCTGTAACACTGGGGAAAAAGTGGAAGAAGGTCGTCAAAGCAGTTATCATGCCCTAGGAAATTACCTTGGAGCATGCAGCTGTAAAACATTCCCCCACCCCCCACCACACACACACACATACACACACACACACACACACACACACATTCTCAATGTGAGACTGGCTACTGGACTTGCTGCTTTTCAGAAAAAATCTCAGGAAAGTATACTTTTGTGTTTTGACTTAAACCGCCCAACTTTTTTTTGGCATTTTCAATTACTTTTGCCATTTTAACCTGTTTTTGCATTGTTTTACTGTAGGTTCATAGGTTCATACTAGGCTATCTGCCCTGGGGCAATTATAAGCCTAGCCCGATTCTGTATGGCTTACGCCACCCCTTGATTTGAGTATACTGTGCCCTTTTTAAGGTTTAGTTTACTGTGCCTCTGTCTAATAGTGACACGGGAGTAATCCCTGGGACAAACCTACGATCCCCCATCCACCTATCGAGATTCTTCTTGAAGAGACTCAGTGAGGTGCTCTGCCTCACAAGAACTGGAATTCTATTCCAGAGCGAAGGGAGCCTCTGGGTTATGAACCTGTCCCTCCAGCAAGTTCTATTTATTTCTGTGCTGAGGTTCAAGTCCCTCGAGCGTGTGGCTCTAAGGGATTTAGATTTACTGAGGTGGAGCATGTCCATTAATTCTGGATTTGACATAGCTTTGTATGTCAGGCATAGATCGCCTCAAGTAGGCGGTATGCAACTGAGTAGAGCTGGAGTTTTTTTAACCGAGCAGCATATGGCATCTGTTTGAGACCCTTAATCCTCTTGGTGAGATACTTTTGGGGTCTTTCTAATTGCTGCAGGTGTCGGGTAAGGTACATCCTAAAAGGGGCATTGTATTCTATGATGGGCCTGATGAGGGATGAATAAAGGGGCACGATTACCTCTCTTGATCTAGATGTGAAACCCTTCGTGATGAGGTGGGCTATGTAGATGGTCTTTCTAACCACTTTGGCAATGGGGTTTTCAAAGGAGAGATTGCTATCAACTTGGGTCCCCAGGTCCCTAATAACTTTCTCTGTACTTAATGGGTTTCCGCCTATGTGGTAATTTGTGGGCACATTGTTTTTGCCAAAGGGTATGACTATACATTTTTTGGCATTTAGCTTTAAACCACGGCGCTGGTACCAGTTATCTGTCTCTGTGAGACCTTCTGTGAACCTTTTTGAAGGATGTTTGTGTCAGCTGGAGAGTTGATTATGGCGCCCAGTTTGCAGTCGTCTGCGAACTTGGTGAGCCATAGTCCTCCCACATTTGCCTGTACCTCGGAAAAGTATATACCGAACAAGAGTGGTCCCAGGACAGAACCCTGTGGGACGCCACTTGTGACCGGTTTCGAGTCAGACATGGCTCCAGCAACTCTCACTTTGTGGGTTCTGTCTTTGAGCCAGTTTGCGACCCATCTTGTGACATAGGGGTTTATATTTAAGCTGGATAGCTTATCTATGATGCCCGAGTGGGGTATTGTGTCAAATGCCTTTGCAAGGTCCAGATAGGCTGTGTGGACTACCTTCCCTTCATCTATGGCTTTGGTGACTGTTTCGAAGAAGTCAACCAGGTTCAAAAGGCAGGATCTGCCCTTGGCAAAGCCGAACTGGGTAGGATCTAGTGTCTGTAGGTCCCCAATGTCTTTGATTATGAGCTCCATGATGATCCTCTCCATAGCCTTGCAGACTAAGCTAGTCAGGCTTATGGGGCGATAGTTTCCAGGGTCCGTAGAGGCTCCATCTTTGTGGAGTGGGACCACTGTTGCTGTACGCCATTCTGTGGGCACATATCCTGTAGTGAGGCTGAGATTGTATAGCTGTTTTATTTGAGGGATTAGTTCCTCTTGGAGTTCATGTAGGACGCAACCTGGGATGCCATCTGGTCCCATGGAAGCAGTGTTTTTTGCTTTGGAGAGGGCAGCCTTCACCTGAGCATCAGAGATGTTTGGGAGGTAGCCCTCTGCCGGGATAGATACTTGCTCTTTTGGGAGGGAGGGGGTGGAGAAGTTTGCACTGAACCTGTCTGCCAGGTTATCCATTTTCCCAGTTAGTCTGTGTGGCCACATGTAGAGGCCATCTTTTATAGAGTGGATGTTAGGCTAAGTGAGAGTTGGACTAATTGCTGGTTGTCTTGGGTAGCTATGAGCACTTTGGCTTCAGGTTTCACTTGTTTTTCATTGGTTCTTGTTCATAGGTTCATAGATTAGTACTAGGCTAACTGCCCTTGTGAGCCATTTTAAGCCTAGCCAATTATCCCTTGTGAGACTCAAACTGTGCACCTTGTGTTTGTAAGGCAAACACCTCAACCATTAGGCCACCCTCCCAACAGTACTAGGTTAACTGCCCTTGTGGACCACTTTAAGCCTAGCCAATTACCCTATGTGAGAATCAAACCCTGCACCTTGGGTCTGTAAGGTAAATACCTTAACCATTATGCCAGCCTCCAATCTCTAAAGGAAGAAGAGCAACCATAGGTTCATAGGTTAGTACTAAGCTAACTGCCCTTGCAAGCCATTTTAAGCCTAGCCAATTATCCCTTGTGAGACTCAAATCCTGCACCTTGTGTTTGTAAGGCAAACTCCTTAACCATTAGGCCACCTGCCCAACCTAAATAAGAACAATTTTTTTGTGATAGGTTAGTACTAGGCTAACTACCCTTGCAAGCCTAGCCAGTTATCCCTTCTGAGATTCAAACCCTGCACCTTGTGTTTGTAAGGCAATCACCTTAACCATTAGGCCACCCTTGTATTTTCTTGCTTACTGTGTGGAGTTGTACAGCAGTGTAGCAGTGGTAGTTGCATAGCAGGTAGTGCACGCCAGTCGTTTGCTTTTCTTACATAATATTAGTGAAAGTGTGCCTTCCTTTAGACACCTGCTTCTGCTCTACTTAAACAGCGTTACCTTATTTGCTTAACGGGAACTGGATAATTTCCTGGATTATATAAATTCTACAGCAGTTTTTATTTTTATTTATTATGAGTGTAAGTATGGACCTTATGGTGTTTTTGAATGATGTGGTTTAGAGGATAGGTCATAGTTCTTTGCTATAAGTGTGGAGTTATAAAACTGCAGTAGCATACATCCAACTTATTTAAAAATAATGTTGTGAAGATCATGCTCATTACGCTTCATAATTTAACCACTGAGGCTGACATATTCAGTAGCAAGAGCAGTTACAGATTTGAGTTGAGGTTGAGGGGTTGACCTCAAAACATGCTAAAGTAAATTTTCAAGGGTGAGAAGGACATGTCCAGTTATTAATAATAGTAATAGGGTTGAGGAGGTTACAGCAGTGTTGTGGGGAAACTGCCTTGAATCTAAAATTTACCACAGACATTGGTTGTATTAAAAAGGTTAAGGAACAACTAGAAAATAGTAATAAGGTCCACTAAAGTGTTTGGAAGGGTTGGAGATAATTTGATGTTTAGTAATAGGAGGGAGAATTTAAAAGTATTTTTGAAAAGGAAACAGTCAAGGGTGAGACAGGTACCTACAAAAATGCATGGATTTCAGCATGTGTAGGTACATGTATGAAGGTCTCCGTGTTTATTCCTCCAACACATAACCACTGAACTGTCAAGGTTTCACAGAATATCCAAATTGTTGCCTTATATTTTTGGTCCATTTGTCATAAAACTTGTGGCTTTCTGGCAATTCATTGAGGACCGAAGTTATTAAATATTGGTAGACATTTGAGTTTCAGACTTCACATTCTTCAGAAAATGCATACTAATGCAAAACCTGTTATTCTATCAGTTTTCTAAGATTGTAAAAGCAATATTTAAAATCCATTCCTGATTTCAGGCCTTTGTTCTCCCAGTTATTTTCATTTTTTTTCCAGATTTCTTGACCGAGAGGTTGAGAGGTATGCTCCAACACGTCTAAAACCTAGTTTTCGCTTGGTTGTTTTTCATGTGGAACTAAGTATGTAGTTTATGTACCAGTATGCACATCTTGCAAATCATTTTATACAGACAGTTCAAATTTTAATTTATGAGAACACCCATGCAAAAATATATATATAAAAAAAAAAAGTAACGTGAATGCACTTTATAAACAAATATTCTCAGACATGTTCCTTTTGTAAGCCTAACAGTTTTTGGTATGCTATATTACATTCCCGTTAATATGAGAGAGAGAGAGAGGGGGAACAGCAAACATTGACTGCAAAGAGTACAGATGTCAGATTTTATGTGATGCATGTAGAAAACAAGGTATTAATAGTAATAATTTTTGAATTTTAAATGTTATTTGAAAATAAGGAAGTTTTAAGAGTTTAATTGGTCATGTGGTTGTGATTTGATATAGGTATTTAAGACTAGTTTGTAGATCTGATGAAGTCACTGTTTAGTGTAACATACATTTGAGAGAAAAGTGCTTACCTTTTGGTGTTATTAAATGTGGGTTTGATTTGTTTTCTGGTTTGGCTTTTTTTTTCACCGTACAATCCATTTTCTTATTCTATAACTACAATAGACCATTTGGTGTGTAATATGTTCCAGATGCCTGCTGTGGTATTCGTATTTTCCTAATTGCCTCATTTACCCAAAACATGCACGAAAACCTTATTTCTTAGAGGCATTCAGAGTTGCGTATGATCAAGAGTCTAAAGCTCTTAAATGTGTATCACGATTGAAGAGTGTTGTACAGCTCCCTAAAATTTATGAAATTAGAGACTGTCCAAAAAAATTATTTAGCTTTATCCATAATTTTTTTTTAGGAAGCAAACTTTATTGTTTTCTAATAACAGAATTTGAAGTAGGTAGATTGCTCAGTGAGGTCTGCCATAATTGACTCCCTATTTTGAGAAATCTGTTTGTAATAGGACCAGTTTAGAAGTTTGTGAGACCACTACCAACTCATTTTGTGAAGAGGGTGGAATTTTTGATTATTTTGCTTTAGAATTAATTTTGGGTAAATGAGGTAATTAGGAAAGTTTTGAGATACATATTTTTCTTAACTATCTTTTTTTCTGTGCAATTTATTACAGAAAGCATCTGATCTGGCTGACATGATAACTCGTGTGATCAAGGAGGGGTTAGAAGGCCTAGTGTTGAAGGATGTGAAGGTGAGTTTGCACTGCTGTCACCTGGGTAATGATGACCTGCTGTTAATTTGTATATTATTTTATATTCATTCGTGAGCATCCAGTGTCACTGCGGAACTTAATTTGGGTTGGTATGTTGTCATCTTGAAACTTGAGAATGCGAATCTCACAAATGTTTGCACTCTAAAGCAGCGTTTATCTAATACAGAGTAGCATGCGAGGGCTAAACTCACTTTATCAGCATACAGAACTTTTTATTAACAGTTTCATACGTTGAGGAAGCTGTTTGATGATTAATCATTATTAAATATGTTACATTGTTTTTAACTTAAAAAAAAGTTTTAGAGGGGAAATTATTTATAGAAAATGAAGCTGTAATGGAAATGAAGATTTCATTTTTTGCAATAATATTAGTGTGTCATTTTATTTCATTGTGAAGTACTACACTCTGTTGGGCGTTTTAACCTGGAAGCTTGCCTAACTAGCTTATAGGTCTGTATTGACTAGTATAACTAGTGTTTGTGTCTGACCAGCTATTATCTTCACTGACTGCATACACTTTTGATGGCTAACTAGTAATATGATTACATGAAGAGAAGTACCTAGAAGTGCTGTCCACTTCTTTTCTCCTGTGGGGAACACAGCTGAAGCATTTCCTGTGCTTTGCTTTTCTGGACCTAGAGTTCTTTTTCTGTCCAAATGTAGATATTTTTCAATGTCATGTTTCTCTGCCCATGTATTTAGTAATTTTTCTATATCTTAAACATATCCAGTGGAAAATAAATTCCTTCTCATGACTTGCACATCAGATGATTTTTCTAAGAGTTGAGCTCAGCATTCTAGAATGTCCTTACTGCATTTGATGTACATGTACTTCATGGCAATGCAGAGCAAAACTCATTGTTGCACTGCAGAGTCAATGTTAGAGACAACACAGGAGAAATCATCTTTATCCTGTGTTATTCTCATGTCTTCAGTCAGTGTACTTAACTCCTACTTGGTCTGCTCCCAGATGTGAGAAGGGCAGTATCTTGAGGGTTAACCTTTTTCAGGTACTGGGAAAGGGAAACTACTGTAAAAAATATTTCTAAGGACAAGGTGAGTAGTAGCCAGTTAGGTAAGCATGCATCTCACGAACCTGAGGCAGTTGTTAGTCATCTTGCCAACAGAATGGAGAGCACAGTTCTAAGTCAGAATCTCTATTAGCAACAGTAGTGATGCTTGTAGCTGCTGTCATCTCCTTGAACACATTTCTGGTGGTCAACCTCATCAGCACCATTCTAGTTCATCCCTATTCCTCCAGCTGAATTGACAGTTCTGTGGCCATTAGTCAGTCTGACTGCTACTGTTAGCTACTATACTGCCATTTCTGCAGCAGAAATTTTCTTTGTCTTTGACTCCCCAGATTCAGTGCTTGAGAAGGAGTTAGTCTCGTAGATACTGTTAACAATTTGCCACCTAATTATTTATGCCTCGTCTGCCACCAAGAAAGTAATACATTTGCAGGTTTCCAGGACATTTTCAAGGGCACCTAGATTTTTCCTTAACTGACTTCTCTTAGGTAATCCCAACAATAAGTGCTGCAGTAGCCTTAGCTGTATGGGATATGCTACATAGAATGTAACAGCTGGCCAGCTTCCAGAGCTTCAGGGCACCTCCACACACCCAAAACATCTTTTCATCTCCAGCTGAGCTGACTAAAAAGATGGATTTGAGTTACAAGCCTTTCAGGGCTTTCCTGCCATTAGAGAGAGTGTTCTTTGGTGGGCTTTGACAGATCAGTGGTTGGCTTGTGTTCCCTTTGGTGAAAAACCTTCCTGGTTAAAAATTGTTTGTTTTATTGTACTTGCCTGTTTTGGAATGAACGCTCACTTTTTTCCTGTCAGTTTAAAAGTTAAAAGTAATTCAAAGCCATTTTTCTGAGGCACAATTGTGTTTGTCACTTTTTATGGCAAGCAAAGTGTTTTAAAAGTTTTTTTTTTTTACTGCTTTTATTTTTATTTTTTTTGTGTGTGTGTGTGTGTGTGTGTGTGTGTGTGTGTGTGTGTGTGTGTGTGTGTGTGTGTGTGTGTGTGTGTGAAAAATGTGACTTTAAAAGACTTACATCAGCTGTAGTTACTTGTATTCTCCAGGAAATGGGTATCATTTTTGACTTGACCATGGACAAACTAGTGGTCCTGAAGTCTGTCCTTCCAGCCACAAGAAAAAGTTAAGCAAACAGCCTTTGCCACTATAGCAGGATAATAGTTTGCCACAGCCATAGATGGGTGAATCTGCTGTGACCATATCCTTTTCCTCAGACCACTCCTCTCTTACCTTGGATCCCTTTGATATAATACCTACAGCAACTATGGGCCATGGGTTAACAACATCTTCTCTGGCTGTTGGGAGTCCCCTCAGTGGGCAAGGGAGAGCCACTCTTGTCAGACCTAGGAGAGGGAACAGTGAAAACTTCCCTGTTTTGTCAGAATGTTGTGCCCATCCCCAGGAAACTATTGCTGCCATTAATAACACTGTTGGCCTCATTTTCTTCTGTCAAAAAGAAACCGAAAACTAAACATGTATGTACTCCTTCCCAGAGTTCCTTAGACAGAAGTAGTTTACTGGGTCTGTCTCCGGGTGTAATTCAGGCTATTGATCTTTCTTATAAGGTGGTTTCTGATAAAGAGGGATACATCTTTCCCTGTAGAAATTCAAGATTCTAAATCTGGATAGGAAGATGAAGGGACAGATGCAGGAGTTTCTCCACAGTTTCCTCTTTCAGACTCAGAGGAGAGCTCAGTTTATGATTCTCTAACTGGAGTTTCAGTTTCTCTGAAACTATTTCCAGAATGTGCAAGTTTTTCATTGCAAGAACACTGAGGTTTCTCATTCTCTCATGAAATACTATAAGCTTTTGCAGAATGAGTTTCCAGAACCTTCATCAGTTCTTCCACTTTTGTCAGCTGTGGAGGAAATGTGTGTGTCACTCCGTGTAATCTTCCTGATCATTGTCGACCTGTTGCCTCTAAAAAAAAAAAAAGAAAAGCAGATAGAATGTGTAAAGCTCCTCTGTCTTTTCAACTTTTTATACACTTCCTAAACATGACCCATCAACTATAGCTTTAATTAATCCTACTGTTGCTAAACATTCAGTTAACTTTATTCCTGCCTACTCTTTGATAAGGATGGGAAGATTATTGATAAGTATGGGGGCAAAGTGTATGTTTCTGCAACTTGGATTTTTCAGAATTTTGAATCATCAGGCTCATATGTTAAAAGTTTATTCTAGTAATAATTTAGTTTCTTCCATTGTACAAGTCCCTACTCTTTGTTTAGTGTGTGTGTATATGACTCGGGTGATACTTCCTGCAGGAATATGAACAGTGGCAGTGATACTGTTTTGAGGATGTTTGCCCAGCAATGCTCTCAGAATCTCCCAAGATGATGTGAAAAATAAGATTTTAAATTCTTCTTTGGATAGAGATTTAGTTTTTGGTTCCCGTACTTCAGGGGTGATCAAAAAGTGTAATGAAAGGCATAAGTTGGTACATGAAATCTCTTAAGATTTTACAGCCTTTCTTTTCTAAAATTTTAAGGGATTCCTAACCCCTCATCCAGGTTTGGCAAAAACAAAATAAACAGTCCAACAAAATTCAGGAAAACAGAAGTGTAAGAAGAAATGGCAATTGGGTTCCAAAAAGAATTCAGGAACCCCCCCCCCCCCAAAACCAAGAACAATCTAACAAGTTAGAATGACGTTTTAACGGACCTTCTTCCCTCCTCCCACCCTGGCATTTCCTTTTTCCTTCCAGAAAGTCTGACTCTCCACTTTTCTCTTTGACAACAGTTTCAGACAAATGGGTTCTGAATTGTATTTATCAGGGTTACAGGTGGCAGTGGAATTAATTCCCTTCATTTCAGGGGGTAATTCCTCATCCACCAGACCAGGCTGTTATTTCTGCCTGTCCATCACTTGCTGTCCCAGGGAGTGATAGAACCAGTTCATAAGATCATAGAAGGTTACTAGGCTAATGGCCCCAGGGCCCTTGCAAACCTAGCCAAGTTCAACCAGTGTTCCCAAGGGTGTCTGGCTCAAGCAGACACTAAAATCAGCACCCATTGCCCCTGTCCAAGAGGGGGGGTACAGGTGGAATCTCCAGGGTGAATTTCCGGTTACCCATCCAGTTGTCCAAATAGCACTTAAATAGGCCCAATGAGGGGAGCTTGTCCCAAAGGTGGGGCAATCTCTGTGAGACATATCTGTCTCTCCAGCAAGTTCTGTTGATGTCACATACCAGGTTAAAGTCCTTTGAGTGAGTGACCCCTGTGCCATTTGACTTGTGTATGTGCAGCATTTCCATTAAAGCTGGGTCAGAGATTGCTCTATATACAAGGCACAAGTCGCCTCTGAGCAGTCTTTGCGACACAGAGTAAAGTGACAATGATTTCAGTCTGTCCACATACGAAAGATCTTGAAGACCCTGAATTTTATTTTTAAGGAACCTTTGTGGTCTCTCCAATTGCTGCAGGTGTTTGGAAAGAACATACCAAAGGGACTGTTGTACTGTTATTGGCATGATGAGGGAAGAGTACAGGGGGTTATAACCTCTTTTTTTATGGAGGCAATGCCCTTACTTATAAGGTGAGCGATATAAAATGCCCTTCTTACCACTGTGGAGACATGGTGATCAAAATGAAGGTTGTTGTCAACCAGAGTGCCCATATCTCCTGTGCTTAGGGTACTGCTATTGATATGATAGTTTGCAGGAACATCACCCTTGCTGAAGGGGATGATAATTTATTTTTATGCATTAAGTTTAAGACCATGAATTTGGCACCAGTCATTAGTCTGCATAAGACCTTCTTGCAGGATGTTGACATCACTAGGGGTTTCGGTGATTGCTCCCATTTTGCAGTCATCAGCAAACTTTGTCAGCCACAGGCTTTTAGTTTTAGCCTGTACTTCGAAGAAGTAGATTTTGAACAGTAGGGGTCCCAGTACCAATCCCTATGTAACACCACTGGTTGCAGACCTGCTGGAGGAGGTGGAGTCCCCTGTTTTGACTGTATAAGTTCCATCAGTGAGCCAGTTTACAACCCACTTAACAATATATGGGTTGATGCTCAACTGAGTGAGTCTATCAATGATGCCTGAGTGGGGGATTGTGTCAAAGGCCTTGACTAAGTCTGAGTAGGCCGTATGCACAGATTTGCCCTAGTTTAGAGCTTTGGTGACTGTCTTGAAGAAGTCCACCAAGTTTAACAGGCATGATCTCCCCTTGACAAAGCCAAACTGGGTGAGGTTGAGCATTTGGAGATTTCTTATAACTTTGTTAATAAGGTCCATGATGATTCATTCCATGGCTCTGCAGATAAGGCTGGTCAGGCTAATGGGCCTATAGTTCCCGGGGTCCATGGATGCTCCCCCTTTGTGCAAAGGGATGACGGTAGCTGTTTTCCATTCCTCTGAGATGAAACCAGTGCTTAGGCTGTGATTGAAAAGCATGCTCAATGGTGATGCTAATTCCTGTTTTAACCCATGTAGAACACAGCCCGGGATGTTTTCTGGTCCCATAGATGCTGTGTTTTTGGCCTTGGAGAGGGCATTTAAGACCTGCTCCTCAGAGATACTAGCGGGGGGGGACAAGTGTTGGGGCTGCTTTGAGGTATATGTGGTGGGGACAGGGGAGTGAAATTTTCACTGAACCTGTCAGGTAGCAGGTTTGCTGTATCCACAGGTTCTATATACGTAGTACCATTAACTACGAGTTCAGCACAAATCTGGGCCTTACCTTTGAGGTTACGGATGGAACTAAAGAATGCCTTATGGTTGTCTTTACTTAGGGAAGCTAATTTGGATTTGTAGTTGACTTTGGAGGACTTCACTAGGAGTTTTATTATTTGCTTGTTTAAATTGAGGAGGGAGTGTTTCCAGCTTTGAGACTGTTCCTTTCTACTCTTAGACAGCAGTTTCTTTCTACTGATGTATAGCCTATTAATGGCAGCTGTCCACCAGGCAAGTTTTGTTTTTCCATGAAGATCTTTGGGTCTATCAGGTACGGCAGGGTCAATGCAGTTGTACAGGTGCTTGTATAAATCATTGATGTATAATTCAGTGTAGGTGTCTGTTCCATCAGTGGGGGAGGGGCTATGAACCTATTTATGCCGTCATGTAAGAGGTTGTAATTTGCCATGGAGAAGTTTTTTAGTCTAGTTGTTATTAAGAGGGGATCTTGTCTTATAGTTACTTCTAGTGAGACTGATTTTTGGTCAGATGTCATCAGGGATGGCCAGGTCTATATTAGCATTTCGAAAATGAAATAGGTCGAATCACTAAATGTCAAACTGAAATGTTCGACCTATAACATTTTCGAATGCCGATAAAAAAATAACCCCTCCCAAAAAAAATACTAAAGTGTGTAGGCAGGGGGGCAAGCTCCCCTGCACCCCCCACACCCCCCGCTACTTAAATATAACAACTCCGAGACCGTACTACATTGAGGTAAACGGAAATCTCCCCTTACGGAGATTTCTGTTTACCCATTCGATGTTCTGCCCTTTCGGCATTCTCGATGCGACAATATCAAATTCGATATTGTCAGCATTCGAGATGCTGATATAGACCCGGGATGGCCACACGCTAGGGGTGGTGCAGCGGTCCCCATGTTGGTGAGCACCAGGTCTAGGATGTTTGAGACCCTTGTGGTTGTGTCAACCAGCTGGTCCAGGGCATTGGAGTTAACAAAGTCCAGGAGCCCTTGGGTAAGTGAGTTACAACATGTATAATTTACCCAGTCTATGGACAGGTAATTAAAGTCCCCCAAAATTAGGGTGTTTGATTGTATCTTGATTGACTCAGTAGATCCAAGTAGGCTAAGTGGATGTCCTGCTTCATGGATGGGGTCCTATAGCTGGCAATGACCCAAAGAGGGGTCTTACCCACAGTCAATTGCATCTGAAGTAATTCAAGGGAATCGTGCTGCTTAACCAATCTAGAGGTATATTTATCTTTAATGAATATTGAAGCACCACATGCTTTGGTTCTTATGCCTTCAGTTTGTGGTCTGAGCATGTGGAAGGAAATGTAATGTGGAATAGCTGGGGTGCTCTCAGCAGCTTTAAACCAGGTCTCAGTGACTGCACAAATGTCAACATCGTCCAGGGTGAGGACTGCTTCTAGTGAGTGCAGTTTCTGGTGTAGACTCCTAGTGTTTAGCAGCATAACATTGAGGTTGTTTTTAGATGGTATTTTTATGTGGGGAATTTTGTTCTTGTGACATTGCCCAAAAAAGACACTATGGGGCTGGCAAGAGCCTTAGCCAGTAACCAAAATCCCAGGGGTGGCTGATGAAGACCATCTCTAGCAAAGCATCGAGGCCTATCGACCATGTCATCCCAGGCTGACAAATACTAGATCCCCTTTGAATGACACCAGTTGTTGAAGTCAGTCATTTTTTGTTTGTATTGAGAAGTGTTATCCTAGGTGAAGGTGAAATGCTGCTTAAGGCTAGAGACATACCTGCCTGAAACACATAATCCGAGAGTTCAGTCATGTCTTTCTCCATATAGTCCAGTGAGGTACATCTTAAGTCGTTCACACCAACGTAGACTATGACAGAGCCATAACAGTGCCTTTTGAGAGACTTGAGCGCGTGTGTGATGTGGCAGATCCTGGCACCTGACAGACAGCTGACCGTGAACTTTTCCTTATTCAACCTGGTGAGAGGGACCTCTGTGTGTCTAACAACTGAGACACCTATGACTAAGATGTTTGTTTCTGTAATATGTCTTAGGGACTTGACTGGAGAAACACTGGTCTGTGATACATTATGTGTACTATGTTCTGCATAGGATGTATTATGTGAAGTGTGCATGTGTTTGTGTTTGGGAGGTCTGTGATGTTTAGGTAAGCTACTTGTAAGGACCTCCACATATCTACTTTTATTTTTTGTTGGTTTGGTAGGTACAGGAGGTGAGGTGTGTACACTGACAACCTGCTTAGTATCAGATGGACTGACTAGGGAGTGAGAGAGCCTGGATTCAAGGTTGTATAGCTGCACCTCTCACATAATGAATTTGTGTGAACTAGAAGAAATGGGTTGTCAGTGTACATGAGGCAGTTGCCACATTGCCTCAGTTCTTTCTTCCTAGGTCAAGAAAAGTTTTTATTTAAAGATGTTTTAGTGCCAAAGAAAGAAAGTGTTTGGGGGCCAGTTCCAGATCTTTATTTCCTGCACAAGTTGAAAAACAGTGCCACTTCATAATCGGTTAGCTCTTTTTCCTCATTCACGTTTTCTAGTAACCCTTTATTTAAAAGATGTTTATCATTATATCCGTATTCATCCAGACTTCAAGTGGTTCTTAAGGTTTTGTGTGTCTGGATCTCATTATCAGTTTTCTGCCTTACCCTTTAGACTATTCACTGCCCCAAGAGTGTTCACAAAACGTCTAGCTTCAGTTGTATTAATAGTTGTCATTCCAGGCTACAGAGTTATCCACATTTTACTATATTTATACAGCTTGCTTGTCTTTTCAGAGTATTTTTTCAAACTGTGAGGAATCTCTTACTTGGGTGAGAGATTTCTTACACAAGCTGGGATACCAAGAGAACATTCTAAAGACTTTTTGACTTCTTCACAGAGGATTCTGTTGTAAGCTAGACACTTAAGTTCAAAGAGCTTTTCTTCCACAGGAAAAAAAGAACTACATCTACATCAGTTTCTATGGTTTCCCACTCAGATTTCAGTCTCTGTGAAGGAGTACCTCAGAATTTTGTGGTCTCATGGCATCTGTGATTATCACGATACCCCTGGGTAAGACTCCACATGAGAAAGATGCAATGGTGTCTTAATTCTCTTTGATCCAAGCACCAACATAGGTTCATAGTTAAGTACTGTGCTAGCTGCCCTTGCAGGCCATTTTAAGCCCAGCCAATTTCCCTCTTTCTGCTCGAATTAACCTGTCCCATTTGGTTAGAGATTGGTCTTACCCATCCCGTGGTGTGTAATTATATACTGTCCCAAATGAAAATAACTGGGATCATGCCATATATCATTTTAGGGGAACCGTTCATGAGATAAAGCATTTAGGAGCTGCCTCTGCCCATTAGTAGGGGGCAGTCTTGGGGTAAATTTTCTGTTTCCCATCCATAGATCCAAGTTGAGCTTGAATATAGACAGGGAAGAGCTTTGTTTTAAATGGAGAGAGAATCTGATCCAGAACTGCAGTGTCCTCTGTGAAATATACTTACCTTCCAAACTGTTCTGTTGATGTTGTAGATGAGCTTTAGATCCCTAGATAGAATATTTCTGATGCCATTTGACTTGCTGATTTGCAGTAAATCCATCGGCATTGGGTGAAGGACCTGTTAGCTGTAAGTAGGATACAGTGTATAATGACATGGATTTGAGTCAGCTCATGTTGGACATGTTGTTTAGGCCTTGTTTCCTTTTAGTAAGCAGGTGTTCATTTGTTGCTTGTGTCAAGACAGATACATGCCAAAGGGGGCATTATACTCAATGATTTGGCTAATAAGGGCCGAGTAAATGGCGATAATGATATCCTTAGATCTAGACACAATCCCTTTATTTATAGGTGTGCAATATGAAGGACTTTCTTACAACAATGGACATGTGTTGGTTAAAAGTTAGGTCACTGTCCACATAAGTTTGCAAATCCCAAACAACTAGGTCAGCTCTTAGGAGCATACTGTCAATGCGGTAGTTCCCTATGGACGATGACTTCCCAAATGATAGCGTAATGCATTTGTTGGCATTTAGTTTCAGTCCATAATTTTCACACTGATCATTTATTTGTGCAAACCTTCCTGGAGGTTGGCAAAGTCATTTGGCAATTCAATGAATGTTCCTAGCTTACAGTCGTCTGCAAACTTAGTCAGACATAGCTCTTTGGATTTCTACTTTTACTTCAGAAAAGTAAATGCCAAACAGGAGATGTCCCAGCACAAAACCCTGGGAGGCTCCACTGGTGACTGTTCTGTTTGTGGAGGTAAAGTCCACTGTTTTTATTTGCTGTGTCCTATCTGTGAGCCAGTTGGGAAGCCAGTTGTTGACGTAAGGATGTAGTCCCAGTTTATTTAGCTTTTCTACTATTCCTTAGTGGAGGATTGTGTCAAAAGCTTCGGCCAGGTTGAGGTATGAGGTGTGTACTATTTTGCCTTCATCCATTGCTTTGGTGACCTTTTCAAAAAATCTTACCAGATTGAGTAACCATGACTTGCCTTTGACAAATCCAAAAAAGTGAGACGGTTACAGTGTTTGGAGGTTCCCTATTTCCTGACTGATCGGTTCTATAGTAAGACTTTCCATGGCTTTGCGTATTAGGCTGGTCAGACTTTCTGGGTCTGTAATTGCCTGGGTGTATGGAAGGTCCTCCCTTATGCAGGGGAATGACTGTAGCTGTTCTCCATTCACTTGGTACAAGACCTGTGCAGAGGCTGAGATTGAACAGTGTTATTAGGGGTGTGGCTGAGATTGAACAGTGTTGTTAGGGGTATGGCTAAATTGTGCTTCGTGCTATTTAAAATGTATCTAGGGATATTGTCAGGACCCATCCATGCAGTATTTTTAGGTTTTGGTTGCACTTTAGAACTTTGTCTTATGTGGTACCTGGAGGGAGCCAGATTCAGGTATATCTTGAGGGACACACTGAGGGGAGAGGAGGGTAATGTTACAGCTAAATTTATCAGCCAGTAGGTTAATTTTATGTACAGCCTTAGTTTAGGTAACATCATTCACAGTCAACTCAGAGCATTGCTGTATTGTGCTTTTGAGATTACGAACATAAATAAAAAAGGCCTTGTGATTATCTTTGGCTTGAGTAGTTGTTTTAGCCTCAGACTTATCTTTGGTGGATTTTATTAAGCTATTGAGTAGTTTTGTTATTTCATTGACAAAGGCTTTAACATTCTGGGAATTACTCTTCTCACTTTTGGTCAAAATTATTTTCCTTTTATTGTATTGCTTTTCATCCTTTCTTTTGAAATCCCAGTCCTGGGGTTTGTCAGAAGAGAACTCACTTGGTGGAGACAGCATATATCCCATAAAACCAGGTCTCCTGTTCTTCCGTGCTCTAAAGCAGTCATTCACCACAGGTACCTCAGACTTTGCTTGGAGAACAGCTTCTGGAGGGATAAAACTGCAAGGTGTGTGGGACACCAAGTACAGACTGCAAGCACATAAATATGAACGAGATGCTTGCCCTGATCAAGGCACACAACTCTCTGAATTGTCTTTGGTCTCCAGGACCTCTTCAAATTGTTACAGGCAATACTACGGTCATGTGATACATCAACAACCAAAGTGGGACCAAGTTTTATCCCCTTTGCACAGTAGTCATGTTACAGGCACCCTACATTCCATCAGCACAATGTTATGTGGCAGATAAGCTGAGCAGGACAAAAATGGACCCTCATGAATGGAAACTAGATCAGTACTAGATCTGTACACTTTTCAATGAGGCGCAAATAAGGCAGACTGAATTTACTGTACAGTGGAAGATTTAGGTAATTTTATGATCATTCATCCCACACCTGCATGTCTTATTAGTTTCAGGGGCACTAGGGCAGAGAAGACAGATCCTTAGACAAGCTGGGTAAATGTGTTGTTGGTGAAACCACATTGTTATTTAGTGCCCACAGTTTCTTTGCCATGATTTGTCATATGGGTCACTTTTTGAATGAAATGCCTTGCAGAATTTCAAGGCTTTTCATCTAACAAGGATCTGGCTTAAGAGAAGCACCATGTGGAGGCAAACAAGAAAACAGTAAACCACACCCTGTGGACATCTTGTGCTATTGCTGTTGTGGTGAATAAAATATGCTGCAGTGCATATTTGTGTCCATAGTTGTTGCCTGTCTCTCCCTGACACATTTTTGAAAGACTTGGATAATGGTGCTGCATTTACATTTTACATCCTTATTAGGAATACCATTTAGGAGATCTTTACCTGGTTGCAGGAAGTGGAATTTCAGAAAATTTTTTGAGTGACCATTATGTATTTTCAGGCTAATATGGAGTATATTTGGGGTATTCAGGTACCTATACCCGTAGCATGGCCACTGAAGAAGCTGGTTAGCACTGTACTGTGTATGTTTGTGTGTGAATTCCAGTCACGGTTATTATTACCCTAGTTGTTAAATCTCGCTGTTAATAATCACATAATCTTGCATATATATTGGTGCTGTACACTTTGTGTCTTCTTTCCATATACCAGTCCGTGTCTCACACTTAGCTTATACGTACCTGTCTCCTAATTTATGGATTTAGGGAATATTGTAAGCCAGTTATGTAATACCCTTCTTTTTAGTTCAGAGTTGTACAAGATCACTTACAGGAGTTAAGACGCATTTCTCTCTGCAGTCAGATGAATGTTTTAAGAGTATTATTGACCTTCAGTTTGTTACAAAGTTGTACTTGTTTCAGAAGCTTTGAAATTGAACGAACTATTAGTTTTATTGACTTAACTTTCGCTGGAGGTGACTTTTGGATGTCCTTTTGGGTGCTGTTTTGTAAGGCATGAGCAGTTTGGCTCTCCTTAAAAAGATTTTGAGGTAGGCTGTGAATAGTGGATACAGTCTGACAGCATTTGGCTTTGGTTTCCTTTCTACCTCTTACTTGAAACACTCGTCTATTAGTTCTTCCATTTCTTAAGTGTATGCAAATGGAAAGGCCCCTGACACAAGTACCCCTTCCATCTTCCTACCAAAAGATCCTTATCATTGGCTGGCATATGAAAGTAGCTCCTGGCTGCAGTCGTTTTATAGGTTGGTTTGGAGATGGGGATTGGTACTTGGGGGGGGGGGGGACTCCTTTTGGGGTGTCAGCCCTGCTGCCCTCAGCCATGACTAGTGTGATACCTAGTGCGTATTTTTGCTTTTTAATGCCCTGTTGGGAGAATGTGAAGATGACCCCTCCCCCCACTCCCAGAACCAGTTAACGAAACAATTTACTAGCAAATGTTACTTGTATAGTTATATAGCCAGTCAGCTGCTTTATGACGGTCTGAGTAAGAGCAGTTGGATTAATTCATCTTATTTCCAATCTTCTCAACTTTAACCAAGATTATTACAAAGTTGTACTCGTTTCAGAAGCTTTGAAATTGAATGAACTATTAGTTTTATTGACTTAACTTTCGCTGGAGGTGACTTTTGGATGTCCTTTTGGGTGCTGTATTGTAAGGCATGAGCAGTTTGGCTCTCCTTAAAAACATTTTGAGGTAGACTGTGAATAGTGGATACAGTCTGACAGCATTTGGCTTTGGTTTCCTTTCTACCTCTTACTTGAAACTCTCGTTGTCTATTAGTTCTACCATTTCACAAGTGTATGCAAATGGAAAGGCTTCTGACACAAGTACCCCTTCCATCTTCCTACCAAAAGATCCTTATCATTGGCTGGCATATGAAAGTAGCTCCTGGCTGCAGTCTTTTATAGGTTGGTTTGGAGATGGGATTGGTACTTGGGGGGGGTCCTTTTGGGGTGTCAGCCCTGCTGCCGTCAGCCATGACTAGTGTGATACCTAGTGCGTATTTTTCCTTTTTAATGCCCTGTTGGGAGAATGTGAAGATTGCCACTGTGACCCCCTCTCCCAGAACCAGTTAACTAAACAATTTACTAGCAAATGTTTCTTGTATAGTTGTATAGCCATCCAGCTGCTTTATGACGGTCTGAGTGAGAGCAGTTGGATTAATTCATCTCATTTCCAATCTGCTCAACTTTGACCAAGATTAACACTTGAGTGGATTTTACATTTACTCATGCAGTTGCAGGTGTGAACATACTAGCAGTTACCTGATGTTCATGTATGATTCTGCACACACGTGTCAAGGACCTTAGTCTTGGTAAGAAGTAATGCTTAATTTTTCTGAGAAAGCTGAGATGAACAGTATCTGTAGGTGTTATGTTGTCCCTATCTCACCTTCGTTCTTGCTGGTTGGGTTCGGAGATGATCTTTGGCTCCGATTCGGCTGTATACTATAGCTCGAGAGCTTTTGCTGGCTTGAGGCTAGTCCCTATCCCAACATGCCTAGCGGGAGTTACCCAGATCTCGTTTGCCATTTGTAGCGTCGAGATTGCGGAATACTGGCTCAGTCTAAGTGTTTTTCTTTTTGACTAAATTCGAACATTTTGTTAAATATTTTGTTAAATCTTTGTTAGATATTTAATGTTAGAGAGTTTCGTCATAGGTTAGTGTTCTTTCTAACCTTCCGTTGTTGTTTGTTGTTGTGGCTGTCGTTTTACTTTAGGCCTACCTTTTCCTTGTGAACCCATTTAACTTAGAGGGTTCTCCTTCCCTTCAGCCCCGGTTTTAGTTAGAGGGCTTTCCCCTTATTCCCTTGTTTTCTAGGTGCAGCCATTTAAGTTAGAGGCTCTCCTCGGTTGGGGGTGTTCACCATTTTAGCTTAGAGGCTCTCCCTCTTCACTCCTTCCTTCCAAAAAAAAAAGTTTTTTGTTTGTTTGTAGTTAAACTAGTTTATTGGCATTTAACTTTGTGTATTGTTCAGGGCCTTTGTTCTTAGTTGATAGTATTTGTTCGCATACTAGCAGTCTAACTATGTCTAAGGATTCCACTAGAGACAAAACCTTTGGGTTTTAAGAAGTGTGACTCGTGCTGCCAAAAGATGTCCCTTATGGACGGGCATACAAGCTGTGTATATTGCTTAGGGGCCATACACCTGCAGGACTTGTGCTCTATATGTCATGCTTTCAGTTCTCAGCTCCTGCAGGAGAGAAAAAATAAACTGATTTTGCGAGGCTTATTAAAGGCCCCCTTTGATGCATCTACGGAGGGGACTCAGCCAGCAAAAAAACAGGACAAGTCCACTAAGCCACCATCTTCATCAGCTTCAATATCGGAGTCATCCAAAGGAAAAGACAAATCTTCAGCATTGTCAGTCCCAGATGTTCCACCCAATCTTCGGGATCAAGCAAACCTAGAAGTTCAAAGGTTGCTAGAAAAAAAGAGTCATCCAGGAAGTCCCTGATACCAAATCGAATCCGGAACTTACTCAAGGTTCTTTTTAGTTCCAAAAAAGACAGGGGACTGGAGGCCCATTTTGGATCTCAGCTGACTGAATAAATCAGTCAAGAAAACAAAGTTCTGGATGGTAACACTGCAGTCCATTCTTCCCTTTTTGGGTCAGGACAATTGGATGTGCTCTGTCAATCTCCAGGATGCGTACTACCACATAAAAATGGGCAGGCTATCCAGGAGATATCTATGCTTCTGGCTGGGAGCCAGTCATTACCAGTTCAGAGCTCTGCCCTTTAGTCTCACCACGGCCCCCCAGGGTGTTCACCAAATGCATATCAGTAGTTATGGCTTACCTGAGGCGTCTAGGATTCTGGGTGTTTCCATATCTAGACGACTGGCTCCTTACACCGAGCATCAACTAATCAAGGCAAGGGACTCCACAATTCACACTTGTTCACAACTAGGCAACACCATAAACTACGAAAAGTCTGCCTTGTTGCCTTTTCAATATATTACATTTATAGGGGCAGATTTAGGTGCTAGGGCCATGATAGCAAAGCTGCCTCAGGAAAGGGTGTAAGCCATTCATTGTCAAGTTTCAATCCTCATGGCAAAAAAGAGAATTCAGGCAAGATTTTTTCTCAAAGTCTTGGGTTCAATGGCTGCAGAAATTACTCTGGTCCCTATGGCGTGTTTCCACATGAGAATTCTACAGTGGCTCCTTTTTGCTCATTGGTCATTCCAGGATTTACCAATGACGCATCAGATTTTAATCATGGAGTCCTGCAAGAAGAATCTAGAATGGTGGCTTCATTCCCCTCTGGTGACAACAGGCAGGCCATTTCTAACCCCCCAACCTGTAGCCACAGTGACCACGGACGCTTCCCAGATAGGGTGGGGGGCATGATCTGGGACAGACAGTTCAAGGGACTTGGCAGCAACACAAGTACCACTTGCACATCAATGTCCTAGAGATGAGAGCAGTGCCTCTGACGTTGCAAGCACTTCAAGACTCTCTACCTGCAGAGACTATAGCATTTCAGACAGACAGTATGTTAGTTGTATGGTACATCAACAAATAGGGCAGAATCAGGTCTTATCCCTTGTGTAGGGAGGCTCTATGAGTATGGCAATGGGCAATATCTTCTCAACGTTTTCTGATCGCAACGCACATTCTGGGGAAATCCAGCGTGATAGTGGACAAGCTCAGCAGGGCGATTCTGATGCCTCACAAGTGGTCTCTGAAACAGGAAATTGCAGACTTGATTTTTCACAAATCCATGCTGCAATCTTTTTTGCTACCCCCCTCAACAACAAATGCAGCAGCTGCTTTGCCCTAGTCCCACCACCGGGACAGTCACTTGTTCACAATTGGCCCCTGGGACTGCTTTATGATTTTCCACCATTCCCCCTGATCCCCAAGGTTCATCAGAAACCAAAGTCACTGGGTTGCAAGATAATCCTCATTGCTCCTTACTGGCCTCATCAGATATGGTTCCCATTCCTTTGGCCTCATCTGCAGGGGGAGCCTTGGATCCTGGACCCAGTTCCAGATCTCCTGATGCATCAGTCGGGTGCACTCCACCCTTCCATCCAAGTTCTCAAGCTGACAGCTTGGTTTCTCCACTTCCAGTCTTAGCCAGGCTTCCTGATATTTCCCCGGCAGTTCAACACATTTTGATTTCCTCCCACAAACCCACTACCAGGAAACTTTATGGTAGTAAATGGAAGAGGTTCTCTTTTTGGGCACACAAGAACAAGATTGATCCCTTTACTGCAACCATTTCAAAGATTCTCAAATTTCTTGCTAAAACTTTTGAGCAAAGAGCAGCTGCAGCTGCTATCCAGGTTCAGCTGGCTGCCATTTTTAATTTTCATGTGGGAGAAATGGGCTCTAATGTTATGTCCCATAGGCTATGCAAAGCATTCCTAAGAGGTATTATTCTCTTAAGATCTCCAATAAGATAACCCCCCGGGACCTAAATTTAGTGTTAACAGCTCTGATTCTTCCCCCCTTTGAGCCAGCTGCTACTTGTCCCCTAAAATTTAACATGGAAGACCCTTTTCTTGACTGCCATTACCTCAGCCAGGAGGGTTTCAGAATTACAGGCCTTATCAATTCGTCCTCCGTACTTGATTTTCCACAAAGATAGAGTTTCTCTCAGAACCAATGCCTCCTTCTTACCAAAGGTGTGCTCAGAGTACAACTTGAATCAATCCATAGAGCTGCCTGTATTCTTCCCCAGACATGGCAACAAGGCAGAGTATAAGCTCGAGCAATTGGACATTCATAGACAGTTACGTTTCTATGTACACAGGACCAAGGACATCAGAAAATCCGCCCAATTGTTTATGTCCTTTGCCGAGAATAGAAAAGATTATTCAGTCTCAAAAGTGACCTTATCTAAGTGACTTTCAGACACCATCACCTACGTCTACGATTTACGGAACAAAAAACTTCCAGGAAAAGTTAGAGGACACTCAGCTAGGGCCTTGGCTACCTCTATTGCCTTTCAAGCCAAACTGCCTTTAGATTCGATCTGTGTGGCAGCTACCTGGGCTAATCCTCATACCTTTATCACTCATTACAAAGTAGATGTGGCCTCCCAGAACAGGGCATCCTTTGGTTCCATGGTCCTGAGGAGTCTTTTCCAGTGAGCCGCAGAAGAAACAGGTGCTGGGGACGCGGTCCCAACCAGCAAGAACGAAGGCGAGATAGGGACAACATAACATAAAGAAGTTATCTACTCACCATAACGTTCCATGTTTGTTGTCCTTAATCTTGCCTTCCCCCTTGCTGGAGGATTGAGAGGAGTTCCTCTCATTGGCTACAATGGCTGAGTTTCCCTTTATCTACCAGTTGGTTAGACCTAGACTCCCTTTCTATCCCTTTGCAGATTATTTACACCTTTATACACAGGTGTTCTCTTATATGTAACAATCAATTAATTTTTTACTTGCATAGTCTAGTGTTTGGGTTATCACAAACGAGATCTGGGCAACTCCTGCTAGGCATGTTGGGATAGGGGCTAGCCTTGAGACAGTAAAAGCTCTAGAGCTATAGTATACAGCCAAGTCGGAGCCGAGGATCGGTTCCGAACCCAACCAGCAAGAAGGCAGGCAAGATCAAGGACAGCAAACATGGAACGTTGTGGTGAGTACATAACTTCTTATTTTTTCATAATGTCATGGATTTCAGACTTATGAAGCAAAACTAAACCTACATTCTTTTGAGCAAGCAAGTGGTAGAATTTAAGAAATTTTTGTCTTGAAATGCAGTGGTGTTTCTTTGTAATTCCACTATTGTACACATGAATGTGTGCACATTAAAGGTGCTGGTTTGACTTTTATAGCATAGTATAACTAATTTGTGACTGTGGTAACATCACCTAATGATTATGAAGGGCAAAAATGGCAGATGTATACAGGACTCAAAACAAACATTGGTAAATAGCAAATCTTTCGATAGAGTTAATGTATGGGATCTTTTTACTAAGGTTTCATGGGTAATAACTTATGCAGATATCATCTAAATAAGTGTCTTGAGCGTACTTGTTCTTGCATATATATAATAATATTTTAAAAGATTAGAATGCTTAGAACCAGGCTCTTTTGTACCCCTGCTGTCTTGAAGCAAACTTGTCATTTCTGCACATCAGATAAAAAAAGGAGATGCAGTAAATCTTACCTCTCTGAATATCCTCTGTAATTATGGGAAAGCTAATTACATCTAGCTTCACATCATTAACATTGTGCATCCTCCTCCATCTTTTTTTAGACGTATAAAGCACATAAAAATAATTGGAATCTATAAACGAAAAGTCAGAGTACTCAAACACAGTTGCTCTCACTTCCTGAACATCCAGTTTAAATTACCTTAAGTGTACTGCTGGTACACAGTCAAAACAAGGTCTAACAAAGTTTATGAACCACAAGCACTTGCTGCATATACCTCTATGCCCTTTAGTACTGACTTAACCGAATACACTGTCTTTCTGTGTGAAAGTGCACATGCTCATGAAAAATAAACCAATTCTCAAATCTGTTCTGAAATTCTTGTCCATTGTCATTGTACTTCCCCTCAAAAAATGTAATGCCTAATAAGAATATTTATTTTCAGAAAGTGTACTATACTGTGTCCAATTCTGTCATCATATTCTTTATATTTATTTTTCTCTGTTTATAGTCTTACATGTTTTAAAGCTTTTCTTCTAGCATATCCAGAATATATGACACAGTTTTGTGCCTTTTCCTTTTCTTATCAGACCATATGGTTTCTGTTGTGTACCATAAGTATTGAAGTTTTAATGTCTTGAACTAATTCTCCTCATTTCTGTCTTCACACGTCTTATAATTGTACTAAACACCAAACAGCGAAGGACTATTAGGGCAACTTTGCATAGTTTTATTTTTTTTGTAAGTAACTGTATCCAAGTTATCCAGTTATAATTGGAATTCCAAATGTATTCTTACAACCACTGTCATGCAAGCAAAAAATGTTTTTTAAACCTCATACTTATCCCAATTGTCCATCACCTGTCCATGTAACCATGTTATGCAATATTTTCACAGGCTGTTTTATTAGTCTGCACTTTAACAACAGAACATGGATCAAAGACTATGCCCTGTCTTGGGGATAGTCATGTGATAATGTATACATTGGCTCCAAGTGAGTCTATCATGTTGAGTGATGTCACCACGTGGGCAGGTGTATTTGCTGGTGATAAGCTGATTGAGGATCTGACCTCCTGCAACCTATGCCAGGAGCGCATGCTAACAGTAAAAGGTCTGTATGTACCCTTATTGGCCAGAGTGTGCCCACCATAAAGCCCATCAACCTTGCGTCAGTAAGCTACTAGCTGGCCAGTATCCAGTTGCCTGGCTTGGGTTACCTGGGATAGTTCTTTTGAGAAAAAGCTGGATGTAAAACCAAGCAGCCTGCCAAACATGAACTAAGAATTGCTGCACACAGTGTAGGGTCACTGAGTTGGCACAGTGCGGACAGTGCAGAGGAGGCAAGACATACTATGTATCCAGGAAACAAGATGCAGGGCATACTATGTATCCAGGAAACAAGATGAAATAGTAGTACAGCAAATCCACTCATCTTGAGATCCAGACTCTGTTTTCAGGAGGCAGACATACTAGAAATGGTAAGGGAATTGTGGTGAGGGAGAAACTTCAGAAGGCAATGACGATTGTCATCATAATTAGTAACAGACTCGAGGCAGTCAGACTCCAGTGTCCAGACTCATGGCAGTCAGACTCCAGTGTAAGGATTAGGGCGGTATAAATACTCTCAGCCTGTACCCCACAGCAGGTTTGTGATAGTGAAGAAGAGTGCATTCAGGCAGCAGTTGCAGGCCTTACTAGGTAAAGCAGGACAGCATGAATTAGTGTTGATAATAGGTGACCTGAATGCACATATTAGGACAGACAGAACAGGATATGAGGACTGCCTGGGTCTGCATGGGTAGGGCAACAAGAATAAAGGAGAAGATGCCATTCTAGAGTTCTATATGGCAAATGGCTTGATGGTAACTGGTTCAGCAACAGGGACTGTAACAAGATCACATACAAGAGTGGCCAATATGAAACTCATGTAGACTTCCTCCTAGTAAGGAAAGGTCACTAGGGTGGAATCAGTGATTACAAAGCCATTACAAGTGAAACAGTTAGGCCTACAGCATAAACCACTGGTTGCCATCGTCAGCTGCAGTCAGTGGTCAGAGAAGGCTGTAAGGTCAAGTTGACTGGAGAGGAAGCACAAGAGTTCAAGGAATTGCTCAGGGCTCTAGCATCTCAGGAAGAAGAAGAAATAGGTGGAGTTGAAGAGGAATGACAGTGTTTCAAAATAACACATGTAAGGACTACAGAACAGAGACGTGGCCGAGCCAGGTATAGAAATAAGGTATGTAAGGAAAGCTGGCTGTGGAATACCGAATAGCAGAAAGTCAATGGAAAGAAAGATTGCAAGGAGAATGATAACTATACATAATATTGTATTCATAAAATAGCAAAAAGTACTCTGAGTACTAAGCTGACAAAAGGTGATTTTGCCACTAGTGTCGACTTGCATGTAGGGCTACAACGAATAAGCAAGAAGGGTTTGGAATTTACTGGAGAATACTGGCAAAAGAACCAAGGTATTAGGAGCAAATAACTAGACAGGGAAAGGTAATGAGTGGGATGAGGCCAAGAAGACATTTGGACAGCAAGCTAGAGACTTCCTTCCCTACTAGGGATTCATATCAGAGTATATGCCAAGAGAAAGGGATAAGGTAATCTTAAGTGAAAGACCTACTCTGGTCATTCTTTTAGTAAAATCTAGAACAGAAGCTGTTGTTAATGAACATATAATTAGTGGGACATAGGAAGTATTGCATGCTGTTAGAATCAGTCAGAAGAGGTTAAAAAAGATTGGGGAGAGATTGGAAAAGCAATTTGCAAGAGAACAATGGGAGGGCATATGTACGGCTCCAAAGTATGCAGTCAAGTCCAGAAGGTTTAGGATCTTGGTTTGGAAGTGTTGGCATGCGTATTTCTATACCCCAAGCAGTCTTCTTAGAATTTTTCCTCATGTAGATAGCAACTATTACTATTGGAGGTGTGATGGAGTAAAAAGAGGTAACTGGGAACATGTTTTGGGATTGTAATGAGTTGGGAGATTTAAAAAATTCCCTACAGAGTACTCTGTCAGAAATACTGGGTGAACAAATGGCAATAACTAAGGATATGATTTTTTTTTTTTTTTTTTTTTTTTTTTTTTTTTTTTTTGAGCTGGGGCATATGATCTGAATTGCCTAGTCATAATAAGGCCTTATTAAGTTTAAAGCATTTACTAGAAAATAAAAATAAAAGTGTAAACCAACTATATTTGAAGTATTGAGTATTATAAAAGCGAAAAAAAAACTGTAAAAGGAATTTTTAGAAAAGGGAAGGAGCAAATTACATGGAAATAAATGGAAATTATAGGAACAGTACATGCAGAATAATGTTCAGGAGGAGGACTGAGGTTTAAAGGAAGGCAGGAATTCAGCAATTTATGTACTGATGGACATGATAATTACAAAAAAGAAAAGATGTGTGTTGTATAATGTTTGTTTTCTTTAATGATAATGTATGTTTGCCCATGTCTTGAGTGATACTTTCATAAACGTGTTTAACATAGGATCATAGGAGGTTACTAGGCTAATGGCAGAGGGCCCTTACAAGCCTAGCCAAGTGCAACCCCCTGTTCCCATGAATATCAAGATATTAAGTGGAACTACGTCAACAACTACTGCCCCCTGTACAGGAGGGACACAAGTGAAACTCCCAGGATGAATTTGCTGTTTCCCATCCAGTCATCCAAATTACACTTAAATAGGGTCAGTGAGGGGCTTTTCTTTACCTGAATTGAAAGTTTGTTCCAGAGGAGAGGTAACCTCTGTGAGGCATAGCTGTCTCTCCAGCAAATCTTGTTGACTTCACATACTAGGTTGAGTTCTCTAGAGTGAGTGCATCTTATACCATTTGATTTACAAATGTGCAGCATTTCCGTTAGAGCAGGATCTGAGATCGCTTTGTATGCAAGGCAGAGGTCATCTCTGAGTAGTCTGTAATAGTCTGTAAGACACAGAGTATAGTGACAGTGAGTTCAGTCTGTCAGCTTATGACACAGACTGAAGACCTTGAATCTTCTTTTTTAAGAAACCTTTGAGGTCTATCCAGTTGCAGCAGGTACCTGGTAAGCTACATGCCAAAGGTAGCAATTGTACTCTATTATTGGCCTGATGAGTGAGGAGTACAAGAGGGTTATAACCTATTTTGTTCTGGATGCAATGCCCTTACTTATGAGGTGGGTGACGTAGAAAGCCTTTTTTGCTACTGTGGAGATGTGGTCGAAGGAAAGGTTGCTGTCAACCTTTGTGCCCAATCTCTCACCACTGAATGTGTGCTTAGGGTGTTATCAATGTCGTAATCTGCAAGGACGTCGTTCTTGCCGAAGAAGATGGTAGTGTATTCTTTTTCATTGAGTTTCAGCCCATGACTTTGGCATCAGTCATTTGCCTGTGTAAGTCCCTCATGTAGGATATTGACACTGTTTGGGGACTCGATGTCTGCACCCAGTTTGTAATCATCAGCAAACTTCATCAGCCATAGGCCTTTTGTTTTAGCCTGTACATCTGAGAAGTAGATTCTGAGCAATAGGGGCTCCAACAAAGATCCCTGTGGAACACCACTGGTTATCGGTCTGCTAGTGGGGGAAGAGTCACCTGTTTTGACTGTGTGCATTCTATTGGTGAGTCAGTTTGCAACCCACCTGACAATACGGGTTGATCTTCAGCTGGGTGAGTTTATCAGTGATGCCTGAGTGGGAAATAGTGTTAGAGGCTTTCTCCAGTTCCAGGTAGGCCATATGCATGGCTTTGTTTTTGTCCAGGGCTTTGGTGACTGTCTCAAAGAAGTCCACCAAGTTCAAGAGGCAGGATCTCCATTTAACGAAACCAAACTGGGGCAGGTTGAGATTTTGGTGGTCTCCTGTATCTTTGTTGATAAGGTCCATGATTATTCTTTCCATAGCCTTGCAGATTAGGCTGGTCGTCTTGTGGGTGTGTAGTTCCCAGGGTTATGTGGAGGCACCTCTTTTATGTAACGGGATGATGGCTGCTGTTTTCCATTCAGCAGGTACAAAACCAGTGCTTAGACTGTGGTTAAAAAGAGTACCCAGCGGTGCAGCTAGTTCCTGTTTTAATCCATTTAGAACACAGCATTGGATATTATCAGGTCCCATAGAGGCTGTGTTTTTGGCTTTGGACAGAGCATTTATGACCTGCTCCATGGAGATTCTAGGTAGAGGGCAAGTGGTAGGGATGCTTTGGGGGATATGTAGTGAGGACAGTGGGGGGGGGGGGAGTTTTCACTGAAGCTGTCAGCTAGCAGATTGGCTATTTCTGTAGGTTCAGTATATGTGGTGCCATTAGCAACCAGTTCTGAACAGATCTGGGTTTTTCCTTTAAAGTTTCTGATGTAGGTAAAGACGGCCTTATGGTTATCCTTAGCAAAGGAGCTAATTTGGATTCATAGTTAGCTTTAGAATGCCATACGAGATGTCTTATCTGCTTGTTTAAGCCGAGGAGGAAATGCTTTCTGTTCAGAGACCATTTCTTCCTGTTCTTGGACAGCAATTTTTTTCTGTTATTGTATAACCTGTTAATGGCGGAGGTCCACCAGGCAGACTTGTTCTTTCTTGAGGATGTTGTTTTGATCCTATCAGATACAGCTGAGTCAATACATTTGTATAGATGCTTATACAAGGCATTGCTGTAAATCCCAGTATAGGTATCCATACCATCAGTGAGGGCAGGGGCTGTGAAGCTATTAATGCCATCATGTATTAGGTTGTACTTGGCTTTGGAGAAGTTATTTAGTCTAGTTGCTGCTAATGGGGGGAGTCCGATGTTATTGTTCTTTCTAATGAGACTGATTTATAATCAGACCTCACTAGAGAGGGCTGCATGCATGGGGTGGTGCACTGATCACCCATGTTAGTGAGCACCAGATCCAGAATGTTTGGGCCCCTTGTGACAACCAACTGGTCCAGGGCATTGGAGTTGATTAAGTCCAAGAACCTTTGGGCAAGTGTGTTAGTACTTGTATAATTCACCCAGTCTGTGAGACACCTAAAACCAGGGTGTTTGGCTGTAGCTTGTGTAATTCAAGTAGATCTGAGTATGCAGTATATGGGTATCCTGGTTCATGGAGGGGGTCCTATAACTGGTGATTACTTGAGTAGGGCTTTACCTACAGTCATTTGGACCTGGATTAGTTCAAGGGAATAATTTTTTCATTTTGTTTAACCAATCTAGAGGTGTATTTATCTTTGAATATTCATACACCACTTCCTTTAGTTCTCGCACTTTCAGTTTGTGGTCTGAATGTGTGGAAGGCCTTATAACCTGTTATGGCCGGGGTTCTTTCTGCAGCCTTAAACCAAGTGTCTGTGACTGCACATATGTCAGCATCATCTAAGGTGCTGCTTCCAGTGAGTGCAATTGTAGGTTTAGACTCCTAGCGTTTAGCAGCATAACTTTGAGGTTGCCTTTTGAAGATATTTTTACATCTGGAATTTTGTTGCTGTATCATTGCCTAAAACAGGCACTATGGGGGTGGCAAGAGCCTTAGCCAGTAACCAAAATCCCAGAGATGACAGAGGAAGACCATCTCTGGCAAAGCAGTGTGGTCTGTCTAACATGTCATCCCAGGCTGACACGTACTGAATCCCCTTAGAATGACACCAGAAACTAAGCCAATTGCTGAAGTCAATAATTTTTTGTTTGTATTGTGGTATCATCTTAGGTGAAGGTAGTATGCTGCTCAAGGCTAGAGACATACCTGCCCGAGACACATATTCAGAGAGCTCAGTCATGTTTCTCTTCATATAGTCCAATGAGGTACGTCTCACGTCATTCACACCAGCGTTAACTATGACGGAGGCGTAACAGTACTTGTGGAGAGACTTGAGTGCATGTGTGATCTGGCGGATCCTGGCCCCCTACAGACAGCTGACCATAACTTTTTCCTTGTCCAGCCTGGTGAGTGGGATATCTGTGTGTCTCACTGTAGAGTCGCCTATGACCATGACCAAAAAAATTTGGTTTAGGTGTGCTTTGTCTTAGGGGCTTGTTTGGTGAGACACTTGTGCTTGCAGTTTTATGTGTATTGAGTGCCGTAGGTACTGTATTAGGTGTAGCATGTTTGTATTTCGGAGGTGTCTGGTGTTTAGGGAAATTTCTGGTGAGTACCTCTGCATATGATGGTATGTGTTGAGTGTGTGGTTTGTGCAGGAGGTGTAGTACATGGGCTGACAACCTTTGCAGTGTCACTTTTCTGTGAATGAGAGAGAGCAAGGATTCCAAATTCTTAGTGTGTGTGCATCTCTCACAAATTGAGCTTGAGTGCATTAGGAGCAGTGGGTTGTCAGTGTACATGAGGCAATTGCTACACTGCCTCAGGATACCCATGTCAATCAGGCTGGCAGGAGAAATGGAGGAGAATTGACCATCCATATTACTAGGTGTAAATCTGTCTACTTTAATGAGGAAAGATGTGGTTTAATTGCAGGCTTAATGCTGTGTCTACATTTGGGGAACTCAAGGGTTATGAGACTATTAGGGATTAGGAGATTTCAGTTAAAATGGCAAATGCTGTAGAAAGCCCAGCTCCAAATAGCTAAGTGCAATTTAAGGGACTCCTTAGTTGGAGCACAGGCAGCTTATAAGGGAAAATAAATCTACTTTGGCTTTTGCGTCTGTAATGCATCTGTAACTGCCAGTTGTTACCTCCACTGTGCAGTGCTACCTGAAGGTGCACTATGTGCAGGGTCAGATGCCTTGGATAGCTCAGATGAAGATAGTAAAGCAGTGGCTGGTGTCCAAATGCTGTGGAGCTGTGTTAAAACAGGCACAAACTCTGGGCTTATGTAGCAACTGTGATAACCCTTTCTTGAAACAGGTTAAGCAATTTTTAAACAAGCTAGCCAATGGAAATGCTGAATACTGAGCCTTATTCCAACAATCTCCAACTCAGATGGGTCCTTTGCTACTCTTCTGCCACAAGGGTGCAGGGGGCCCTCAATGTAAGATGGTTGGTTTTAGTGCTCAGATAATGCCAAACAGTCTAGAGTCAGCAAATCTAAATCTAGCCTATGCTACAAAATACACAATTACTAGAAAATACAAAGTGCAGGAAAAACAGTCTCAAGCAGCAAACAGTTCTAATAGTGAAATCTTAAAACAGTTAAAATGGCTAAAACCAGTTGAAAGTAGGCTGCAGTTCAGTAATTCACAGTTTAAAAGTGCAGTACACTGAATAAAAATACTTATTTTTCTGTACATTTCAAAGGGATGCCTTGGATTTCATTTGGATTCACTCCAGAGATCAGATAGAGCACACCAATCATAGAGCAACTCCTGTAAACCGAGCACAGGCCCTTGCAAATGTGTGGCCTAAATACAAGCTAAGTTAAGCAATTTTCAAACAAGTTGGCTAATGGAAATGCTCAATATTAAGCCTTATTCCAATAATCTCCAACTCCGATGGGTCCTTTGCTACACTCTTCTGCCACAAAGTGTGCAGAGGGCCCTCTTTATGTAAGATGGCTAGTTTTAGTGCTCAGATAATGCCAAACAGTGTAGATTCAGCAAATTTGAATCTTGTCTATGTTATAAAATACACAAGTACTAGAAAATCTCTACAAAGCTCTACAACTCTCAGTTATCTTCCTTTGAGCCTGTCTAAGCTCTAAATAATTTCTATAGCTTCTCTCTAAGCTCTCAACTCCTACAGCTACCCTCACACAGCCCAACCTTGTTGTTGTGTCTTTCGGCTTTTTCCCGGTTAGGGGTCGCCACAGCGGAACTCTGGTCCACTAATGATCGGCAATAGATTTTTACGTACCGAGTTGCCAGCTCTGATGCACAACCTTCAACGAAGGTAAGCCCATTCACGCATGTCTCCACACAGAAGACACTTTAGCTGAGAATCGAACAGGACAACATCTTACTGTGAGGTGACAACGCTACCGCAGCACCACCACCACAGTCACACAGCCCAACCTTGTAAATATTGTAAATAGCATTCTACTGTTGATGTGTGTATGTAAAGCGTATTTACATTTTTCTTAAAAGGTGTGTATGTAAACTGTTTCCACACCTAACACATATCTGTTTTCCTCAAATGAAACTGTATGATCCCTACCTTCAAGCTTAATGAATTTAACTATGGATGATATTGAATGCATTTATGAGTAGCTATTCTACATAATATTCTCTTTAATATTAACTATCCGTTGTATCTAAATTGTGTAATACATCTTGGAGCTTTTCTCCCCGGGCCTCCACTGAAAATGGGTCAATTTGGCCCAGTGGACTTCCCCGGTAATCAAACTGCAAATAAATAAAATAAATAAATAAAATACAAAGTGCAGGAAAAACTGTATCAGACAGCAAACAGTTGAAACAGTGAAACCTCAAAACAGTTAAAACAGCTAAAAAAAAGCAGCTAAAAGTGGGTGGCAATTCAGTAATAACACAGTTTAAAAGTGCAGTACAGTGAATAAAAATAATTATTTTTCTGTAGATTTCAAAAGATGCCTTGGATTTCATTTGGGTTCACTTCAGAGATCAGAGAGAGCTCACCAGTCATCCTATCCTGTACAAAAAAAAAAAAAAAACATGCAGGAAAAAGTAAGAGAAAAGACTGATCAGGCTAAGAAGGAATGCTGGTTGGTTAATAAAGAGGCGTGACAATAAAAAAGAACAAGGCATTAGAGGCACTCTACCATCTCTTTACGTGACGCAAAGAAACAGTTTGCAAAACAGACAGAAAATAAAGAAAATAGTCAGACATCATTTGTAAGAGATGCCAGCAACAGCCTACACCCACTCCACAGGAAATAAAAGGCAGACAGAAGGAGTACCTCCAGCAACTTCTGAATGAGGAAGACCCCACAGAAGCTGTACTGCTCCAGACACAGCCAACAGTGAAAGAGGAGGAGTCCACCCCAGAAGAAGTAAGAACTGCAGTAAGGAAAATGAAGTCAGGGAAAGCAGTAGGCTCAGATGAGGCCACAGCAGATATGATCAAGACGTTGGGTAAGATATGGGAGAAATGGCTCCTGGGTGTACTCATAGAAGTATGGAGAGACAGGCGTATTCCAGATGACTGGAGAGTAAGCATACTAGTGCCATTGTGTGCAAGAACAACAGAGATATTCACAGCTGTGGGCAGTACAGAAATGTCAAACTCCTGTCACACAGCATGAAAGTTCTTGAGAGGGTGTTTGCTAAATGAATATGTAGATTACTAGAAAGATGGGAGATAAGTAGTTTTGATTCAGATCAGGATGCAACAAAATCGACCCATGCTTGCAGTGAGACTTGTTGAGAGGAAGATAGAGGTAAGGAAAGAGTCTAACCGGGCATTCCTAGACTTGGAAAAAGTGTGTGTCAAGGTCCTAAGAAAGTTGATTTTAGCAGTCCTGTGGTGGTTCAGAGTCCCAGAAGCATTGGTAAAATTAGTGCAGGCTATGTACAAGGACTCGATGATTAAAGTACAAACAGTATTTAGTCTCTCAGAGGGTTTCCCATTGCGAGTGGATGTGTATCAGGGGTCAGCTCTGAGCCCTCTGCTGATGTTCTTCGTGTTTCACTGTTGCAGTCATCACATTTGGATTATCCTTGGCAGGGTAGTCCTCGGCTGGCCCGAATACCAGAGACTTAGTATTTCTGCGTCGGTTGCTATCGCTTGAGGACTGACGTCAGGTTGTCAGTAGTATAAAGTAAGGCAGACGACGCCTTTACATTAGTCTTTCTTGCAGTGGAGCCCGAAGCAGAAGTAGTTCACACGAGTGCCGGTCGGCCGCTACCTGAGTTTTCGTCTACCGAATTGAAGTTGAAGTCTTCTAAAGCCAAGTACCCCATTGGGGATCCTTTCTTCTTGCACTAACCGATGTCAGAAAAAGTTAATAATTGCCTCACTTGTGGAAAGCAAATACCACACAGAGACTTCCACTCTTACTGCATCACTTGTTTAGGCCCAGACCACGACATCCCTTGTTGTCACTTCTGTGCTTTGTTCAGTGCCATCCATCGTCGGGCCCTTATTGTAGCCAGATATTTTTGCTTACAGTCCTCTACTTCTGATATGGCTTTGATAAGCCATCCCATAGCAGATCTTCTGAAAAAACATAAAGATAAAGACAGAGACAGACCTCATAGGTCCAAACATACCGACGACACTTCCGTTAAGCTAGTCGTCAATTCTCCAGTATTCAGTGAGGTGCTTTTGCAGCCCCTGATGCCCGCTTCTGTTGATTCACAGGCTGCTACTGAGACCCTTTCTGAGTCCGGTATGCCGCAAAATTCTTCTTCGACTAAGGATCCTGCGGTCGTCAATACCTTGGGTGGGTCCGGAGATGCTGAGCAGGCACCGGCTTCCGAGGAAGTGACTGATGACTGCAACAGTGAATACACTCGAACATCTACATTTATGATAAGTGTACACAACTGTACTTTCTTACTGGTGATAGAGACTGCATTAGCAAACAGATAGGAGGGGATAGATCAAGAAAGTTGCTGTATATAGACTATGGCATTACAGGCAGACTTTCAGCAAGAATTTCAGCAAAGGATGGGGGAATGGAATACAAACTGGGAGGCACATGGGATGAAACTGAGTACAGGTTAGACAGTTGTAATGACAGCAAATCAGGGAAATCTGAAGAATCTGAGAATTGAGAAAGAAGGGAAAAATAGTGGCTCAGGTTAACAGCTTAAAGTGTATGGGAAGAGTGGTTGAAGAAAATGAGGAGGTTAAAGCTAGAATCGGAGAGGCTGCAGCTAACTGGCACAAAGTGTCAGGTGTAGTGTATGACAAGAAGAAGGCCAAAGTAGCTGAAAAGTAAAGTGTGTAAAACAGTGGTGCAACCAGTATTCCTGTGGCACAGATATAGGGTGTAAAGGCAGATCAGTTCAGGAAGCTGGAGATGATGAAGTGTCTAAGATGGGTGGTAGGATGCACATTGTGTGGCAGACTAAATAACATCAGAGCTGAAGCCAAAGTAGCTCCAATTGCAAAGAAGGACAAGGAGAACAGATTATGGTGGTTCAGGCATGTGTGCAGAAAAAAACAAAACAATCTGGTGAAGATGATTTAGGACAGAAAGGAAGAAGGCAAAAGGAAATGAGGCCATGCAGCAAAGAGGTGGATGGATTCTCTGAGAGAAGATCTGCTACAGTTAGGCACGACTGTTGAAGATAGGAGAGTGGCACTGAATCGAGAGAGAGAGAGGCTTCTAATTCATATAATTCTCTGACCTGTTCTTCTCTAATCTACTCCCCTGACCAAGTCCATTCAGATGAGGAAGACTCTCCTGTGGAAGAGTGGAAGAAGCTTCTTTTGACGATAGAATATTAAACATAATGAAACATTTTGAGTGGGAGTCCAGCTAGATTACAGAGGTTCAGAAAAGCTACTACAACCTCCTGGAAATGGGTACATCCACCCTTTTCCCATTTCCCCCTGTTCTTGAGGGTTTCTTGAATGCTTTTCAGTCCACCTCTGCTGCCCCTGACTTGCAGCCCTCTGCTCCCAAAATGCCAAGATTGATTTTATAAGGTCTCTGATAATCTTAAATTCCTCTTTAGAAATCCTGTGCCAGACTCCACTGCAATCTCTCTCGCTATCTCTCTCTGTTCTGATTAAGGTCCTCCTTAACACCAGTACCCTCCCTTCAGACACAGTATGGCAAAGTATAGGGGTTGTAAAAAGGTTTTTACCTCCTCCACTTTGGCATTCGGGCTATAAATTACCAAACCCAAATAACCAAGTTTTTATTCCATCCTCAGTTCCTTAAAAAAGGTAGTAGTGGATTCACAAGGACAACAAATTTCAGGCTACAGTAGCTGGACACAGCATTAAATGTAGTCATGATGCTGTACAGGCCTCATCTAGAGCAGCTGCTACTGGATCCATTGTCCTCAGTAATGTAGGGATTCCCAGTCAACACATACCTGAGGACTTGAAAGCTAAAATTATAGATTTCCCGTTAGACAAAAAAAAATCTTTTATTTGAACCTCAGGAAACCAGTCTTTTCAAAACCCTCAGAGAACTGCAAAAAAATGTGAAAGACTGCAAACAGCTTCTAGTAATCTCTGTACCGAAGTACCAGAGGAATTAACCAACAACATCCACCTCTTTTGTTAGAAGAGGTCTAAGGCTCAGCCAGAAACACAGAAAGGCCCCCCGAAAGAGATTCCCAGAGAAATTA
Organism: Protopterus annectens; assembly: GCF_019279795.1. Taxonomy (NCBI): domain Eukaryota; kingdom Metazoa; phylum Chordata; order Ceratodontiformes; family Protopteridae; genus Protopterus; species Protopterus annectens. Next base: position 144,459,595 of record NC_056750.1, read on the forward strand.
CTGACAGAAATTTCTCAAGGTGGGGGCTCCCTTTGAAGACAAAACTCTGTCACTCCCTACAAAGTCTACCTCCCAGCCCAGCCCCTTTCAAAAAGGCTCATCTAAGCAGTCTTCACCTTGGAAAATAATTCCACAGACCAGTGGGTGATCTCCATGCATTCTGCCTCAGGCTTTTCTAGTTTCTCTTGATGCAAAAGATGCCTACCCCCATATCCCAGTTCATCCCCCTTGCAGAAGATTCCTCAGATTTTATGCTGGATAAACTTTAAGTTTACTGCTTTGCCTTTTGGGCTTTCCACAGCCGCAAGCGCTTTCACAAAGTGTATGGCACCAGTAATTGCTTTCTGTCGAGCACAGGGTTTCCAGATTTTTCTTTGTGTAGACAACTTGTTAATCCAAGCCTCCTTTCCTCAGATATAACTGCAACACCTTCAGTTAACCCTCAACCGTCTCTCACCATTGGAGTTCACTAACAACTACAAGAAGTCCTCCCTGCACCCCTCTCAGAACTTAGTTTTCCTGGGCTGCAGACTAGACACCATAAAGATGTAGTCGTACCTACCTCAGGAAAAAGTGCAGAGCCTTGCAGATTACTTTTACAACATGAACTCCCTCAGCCAAATGCTCAACAAGAGAGAGATACTAAGGGCCTTGGGATTCATGGCACCATCTATTACAGTGCTGCCTCTAGCGAGAGTGCATTTGAGGAAAATCCAGGGATACCTGAAAACAGTTTAGTCCCAGTACTCCCATCCTGTAGACACAGTAATCCCTCTATTACCTTGCCTCAGGAGAGAGTTCTCATGCTGGAAGGACGAGCTGAGACTGAGCCCAGGACTTCATTTCACCCCACAACTTTCAGTTACAGAAGTGCATATAGATGGCTTGGACAAGACATGAGTCTGGACAGGGACACACTGGGTGGGCTCAGGGCAGGTGGCAACCTAAACTACTAAAGGAACACACTGGCATGAAAGAAATGAGGGCCTTCATCCAAGCGTTTCAAGTATTTTCCCATGTCTGGTGACCAGGTTCCCTAAGAGTGTTCACACACAACACACAGTCATGGTACATAAACAAGTAAGAAGGAACCAGGTCTTACCAGCTGTTCAAACTGCCACAGACCACTTGGGAGATTGTCACCTAGAAAAACATGTCTTTAGTAGCCATATACATTCCATCACAGGACAATTTGTTAGCATAAGCATTTTGCAGGACCTTGGAGGATCTTCACGAATGGGCCCTCAATAGATAGGTATTCCTGGACATCCTCCAGTGTTACGAGACACCACAGATAGACCAGTTTCCATCAAAGATCAGCATACAGCTACTCCTGTTTTGCACCAGGGGCCTGTATCCCTCAGCCCGGAGGACAGACTCTTGCAGCTGTCGGTGAACAGGGAGATTCTGTATGCCATTCCTCTTCTACTTCTCATCCCAAGGGTTCTTTTAATGGCCCAAAAAGAAAAGCCCCATTTTACCAACACAGTATTGGTTTCCTCCTCTTTTTAACCTAACCAGGGACATCTACTTCAGACTGCTACTACAAGTGTATCTCATCACACAGCAGGAGGCGTCACTACTACACCCCAACCTGTCATCCCTGAACCTAACCCTGTGGATGGTAGGGTTCTAATTCCTTACAGGTACTACTTTTCAGTGGATGTAATTAAGTATGTTCTTTGTATTTTACTGTTGCAGTCATCACATTTGGATTATCCCTGCCAGGGTATCCCTCAGCCTGCCCAAATACCAGAGACGTAGTATTTCTGCGTCTGTTGCTGTTGCTTGAGTACTGACGTTAGGTCGTCAGTGGTATAAAGTAAGGCAGCTGATGCCATTACATCAGTCTGCACGAGCAGTTTGCACGAGTGCCGGCCGGCTGCTACCTGAGTTTTCATTTTTGAATTGAAGTTGAAGTCTTCTAAAACTAAGTACTCCGTTGGGATCCTTTTTTCTTGTACTAACCGATGTCAGAAAAAGTTAATAATTGTCTTGCCTGTGGAAAGCAAATACCACACCGAGACATTCTCTCTTACGGGTTCACTTTTCTAGGCCCAGACCACACCGTCCCCCGTTGCCGTTTCTGTGCTTTAACATCAGAACTATCCGTCATCAGGCCCTTATTGTAGCCAGATATTTTTGTTTACAGTCCTCGAATTCCAATATGGCTTCAGTAAGCCATCCGACAGCAGATCTTCTGAAAAAATGTAAAGATAAAGACAGACCGCACAGGTCCAAACCTACCGATGACTAAGCTAGTCGTCAGTTTTCCAGTACTCAGTGAGGTGCTTTTGCAGCCCCTGATGCCCACTTCAGTTGATTTGCAGACCACTACCAAGACTCTTTCGGAGTCCAGTATGCCCCAAAACTCTTCTTCGTCTAAGGATCCAGTGATTGTCTCTACCTTGGATGGGTCCAGAGCCGCTGAGCAGGCTCAGTCACAAATGCCTAAAATGGCAGAAGACCTTTTCATGCTGATAAGGGGAAGCCAAGCTACCCCCTCAAAAAGGAAAAGAGATCTGTCCCCAGTAGTTTTGTCTGAACTAGAGTCAGATGAATCTGATGAGTCTGACTATGAAGACATGCAACCCCTCTCCACTTATGAGGATTCTTATGCAGAGGAATCCATTCCTTCAGCCTCTCCCCCAGAGGATTTTTTCCCTTTGGGGAAACCCTGCATTCTTTAAGGGAGCATTTCTAATGGGAGAGTCAGGACTACCCTCAGTCTAAAAAGAGATTCAGGGAATTCCTAGATCTTCCACAACACAGACCCTTGGCCAATCCTCCAGTCCTGGATGTGATGGATGATGTTTTCCTTGAATCCAACTTGACTCCTGATGCCCTACCTCCTGCTCCCAGAAAACCAGACAGGTACTACAGAGTCCCTGAATCACACAAATATATTTTTAAAAATCCCAACAGCTGACACTGAGGTCATTTCTCAAGGGCCAAAAGGGATTAAAGCAACCTCTGCTAAGAGTCCCACCCCTCAGACAGGGATTCCCGAGCATTGGACGGATGGGATAAAAAGTATACACCTTAGCTACTCTTGCTATCAGGGCACTAAATTGTCAGTTCCATATGCTTAAATATCAGCAACATACCTTGGAACTCCTTAAACAAAAAATGTCTTCTTTTCCTGCTTGGGCAGAATCTAAAGATGTACAAGGCTTAATGCATTCCGCAAGTCAAGTAACTAAACACACGTTACACTGTGGTTTTGATGCCGTAGAAGCTTCTTGCAGGACAGCAGTCACTAAATCTGTCATTAGAAGACATGCATGGCTTAAGGAACAACCCCTCCCAGACCATGTCAAATCAAAATTGTTGAATGCTCCCTTGCACAAAGATAACTTATTTGGTACTAAGCCAGAAGAGGTCTTAAAAAAGATGGAAGAAAAAGTAAAATCTATGCAAACAGTTAAAGATTTCTTACAGGTCCAGCCCCCTAGGTTCAGCAGGCATTTTCCCTACAAGCACTGATCCTTTCCTGCTCTGAGTAAACAAGCCCATCCTAGGCTCCCGTGGAAACAGACTTCCCAGACAGCAGCCACAGGGAATGCAGAGATCTAAGCAGTGGACTACCTCCACTTCAAAACCAGGGAGTTCTAAGCCACCCCCTTATGGTAAGAACCACAATGACTTGCCTCCTCCCGACCTCCCCTCTTCCCACCTTCACTTAACCCTAGGAGGAAAACTCTCCTTTCACTCAAGCACCTGGGCCGCCATTACCAAGGACCAATGGGTTCTGAACATTGTGTCTCAGGGATACAAATTCTCCTTCCACACCCTTCCAACCCCAAAAGGGTTCCCAAGTCTACCACCAAATAGAGGCTCAAAAGCAAATCCATTTCCTGCTCTCTTTGAGCCTGCAGAACAGATAGGCCAAGGCTTCTACTCCAGACTTTTTCTGGTGCCCAGAAAAAGGGGCACCTAGCACCCCATCCTTGATCTATCCATTCTAAACACCTTCCTGGTGATCCCAAAATTCAAATTTCTCACCCTCCAACAGCTCCTACCTATGCTGTCCAAGGACACTTGACTAGCCACCCTGGATCTAAAAGAGGCCTACCACCACATTTCTATCAGGGAATCATGCAGAAAAGATCTCCACTTCAGGGCAGGATTTCAACACTTTCAGATGTTCTTCATGTTTCACTGTTGCAGTCATCACATTTGGGTTATCCTGCCAGGGGTAGCCCTCAGTCGGCCCGAATACCAGAGGCTTAGTATTTCTGCGTCAGTTGTTGTCGCTCCAGGACTGACATCAGGCCGCCAGTGGTATAAAATCAGGCAGCCGATGCCATTACATCAGTCTTTCTTGCCGAGGAGCCTGAAGCAGAAGTAGTTCACACGAGTGCCGGTCAGCTGCTACTTGAGTTTTCGTTTCTGAATTGAAGTTGAAGTCTTCTAAAGCTAAGTACCCTGTTGGGGATACTGTTTTCTTGCTCTAACCGATGTCAGAAAAAGTTAACAATTGTCTCACCTGTGGAAAGCAAATACCACACCGAGACTTCCATTCTTACTGTGTCACCTGTTTAGGCCCACACCACGATGTCCCCCGCTGTCGCTTTTGTGTTATGTTTAAAGCCAGAACTATATGTCGTCAGGCCCTTATTGTAGCTAGATATTTTCCCTCTCAGTCCTCGAATTCTGATATGGCTTCAGTAAGCCATCTGACTACCAATCTTCCGAAAAAACGTAAGGATAAAGACAGAGACAGACCGCACAGGTCCAAAACTGCCAACGATTCTTCCTCTAAGCTAGTCGTCAGTTCTCCGGTCCTCAGTGAGGTGCTTTCACAGCCCCTGATGCCTGCTTCTGTGGATTCGCAGGCTGCTACCGAGACCCTTTCGGAGTCAGGTATGCCGCGAGACTCTTCTTAAACTAAGGATCCTGCTGATGTCTCTACCTTGGATGGGTCTGGAGCCAATGAGCAGGCATCAGTTTCTGAGTAAGTACTTCGCACTACTAATTCTAGACAAAGACCGACTTCTTTCGCATCTTCAGTTCTTTCTAAAACTGCCGAGTTTCTAAGGTCCAGGGTACGAACTACACCCAAAAAAATGACAACCTAAGCTCAGGCACCTGCTTCCTTGCCTCAATCTCCAATGCTTAAAATGGCGGAAGACCTTATTATGCTTATTAGGGGGAGCCAGACTACCCCTTTCAAAAGAAAAAGAGACTTGTCCCCAGTAGTTTTATCTGAACAGGAGTCTGATGACTCTGATCCATCTGAATATGAAGATATGCAACCCCTCTCTGCTTATGAGGATTCTGATGCAGAAGAATCCATTCCTTCTGCCTCTCTACCCGAGGATTTTTCATTTGGGGAAACCCTTCGTACTTTAAGGGAGCATTTCCAATAGGAATGTCAAGACTATCCTCAGTCAAAAAAAAAGACTCGGGAATTCTTAGATTTACCACAGCACAGACCTTTGACCATTCCTCCTGTCCTGGTTGTTGTGGATGATGTTTTTTTATGGAATCCAGTTTGACTCCTGACACACTTCCTCCTGCTCCCAGGAAACCTGACAGGTATTACAGAGTCCCTGACTCTCACAAATTTCTTTTCAAAAATCCTACTGCTGGCCCAGAGGTCATCTCTCAAGGACCTAAAGGAATTAAAGCAACTTCAGCTAAGAATCCCACCCCCTTCAGATAGGGATTCCAAAGCTTTAGACAGATAGGGTAAAAAGTATACACCTCTGCTACTCTTGCTATTAGAACATTAAATTGTCAGTTCCACATGCTGAAATATCAGCAGCATACCATGGAATTACTCAAACAAAAAATATCTTCCTTTCCTGCTTGTGCAGAAAATAAAGAATTACAAGAGCTAATGCATTCTGCAAGTCAAGTAACTAAGCACAACTTGCAATGTGGCTTTGATGCCCTAGAAGCATCTTACAGGGCAGCAGTCACTGGGTCTGTCCTGTAAGGTATGCTTGGCTTAAGGAACAGACCTTGCCAGACCATGTCAAATCCAAATTATTGGACGCACCATTGAACAAAGACAACTTATTTGGCACCAAGGCAGAAGAGGTCTTAAAAAAGATGGAAGAAAAAGCTAAATCTATGCAGATAGTTAAAGACTTCTTACAGGTCCAGCCTTCGAGGTTCAGTAGGCATTGCCCCTCCAAGCACTGGTCCTTTCCTGCCCTCTCCAAGCCAGCTCAGCCCAGACCCAGGGGAAGCAGACCCCCCAGACAGCAGCTCCAGGGAATGCAGAGATCTAAGCAATAGTGTTCCTCCTCTTCAAAAACAGGGAGTGCAAAGCCACCCCCTTATGGTAAGAACTCACAATGACTTTACACCTCCACCCCTTACCTCTACCCACCTGCTTGTGCCTATAGGAGGAAAACTCTCCTTCCATGCAAGCAACTGGGCCACTATTACCAACGACCGACGGGTTCTCAACATAGTGTCCCAGGGATACAAATTTTATTTCCACACACTGCCAACCCCAAAAAGGTTCCCAGATCTTCCTCCAAACCACTGGGCAGGGGCCAAAAAGTAAGTCCTTTACCTGCTCTCCATGAGGGCAATACAGCATGTTCCTGCAGAACAGATAGGCCAAGGTTTCTATTCCAGACTCTTCCTGGTACCCAGAAGAGGGCACATGGCACACCATCCTCGATCTATCCATTCTAAACACCTTTCTGGTGATACCAAAATTCAAAATGCTCACCCTCCAGCAACTTCTACCAATGCTTTCCAAGGATGCTTGGTTAGCCACCCTAGACCTAAAAGAGGCCTACCTACACATACCAATCAGGGAATCATGCAGGAAATACTTACGTTTCAGGGCAAGATCAATGCACTTTCAGATGTTCATCGTGTTTCACTGTTGCAATCATGACTGTAGGGTTCTCCCCTGTCGGCAGGCAGCCCTCGGTCGGCCAGAATCCCAAAGTCTGGGTCCGACGTTGACTGTTCAGCCATGCTCCCTGATGTCAGAGCGCCAGGAGTACAAAGCTGACAGCCGACGCCATCTTCTCCAGTCTTTCTTGCCGTGTGGTGATAGCAGTTCGCAAGTGCCGGTCGGCTGACTCCTGACGATTTTTTCTGATATACTTCAGTCCGAAGATTTTCTTCTCCACTCAAAGCTAAGTACCCGTTGAAACTTTTTTCTTGCTCCACTCCGATGTCAGAAAAAGTTAATAATTGTATTTCATGTGGGAAGCAAATACCTCATAAGGATTTTCATTCTTACTGTATTCCTTGCTTAGGCCCTGACCACGACGTAGCTAGTTGTTGGTTTTGTGCTAGATTCAATCAACGTACAATTAAGCAAAGGTACGATTTTGCTTTTCATTACTTCGGTAGGCGCTTTAACTACAAAATGTCGTCCGATATGGTTCCGGCTACCGGAGTTCACAAACGTCGCAAGGATAAAGACAGGCCTCCGAGGTCCAAATCTGATGATAGCGCACAAGCGGAGCCAGCTTCAGGTTCGGTCGTCGTCAGTGAGGCGCTTTTGCAGCCCCTGTCGTCGGCCATTTCAGAACCGACGGCCGAAACGGACTCTCATGAGGAGCCAACCAGGCCTTTAAATATTTCTGTTGCAGGACCTTCGGACAATGCTCCTTCGGATGGGTCTGGAGCCGCTGTGCAGGTACCGGCTTCCGAAGGGGTTTTCAGGCCTACTCAGCTTCTAACAAAGGCAAAGCCAAAGACAAAGGCAAAGACTCCTTCTAAATCAAAGACTACAACACAGGCCTCTTCTGAACCGGCTCCCAAGTCACAGAAACAGTTACTCAAGATGGCGGAGGATTTACTTACTATGATTAGGGGTTCACATCCCCCTCCAGATAAAAGGCCAAGGCAGGATGTTTATTATGATTCCTCTGATCAGGCTTCTGTTTCCTCAGTTTCTTCTTCTGATCTTTCCCTCCTTATGAGGATTCTGATGCTGAAGAATCCATTCCTTCAGCTTCTCCCCATGAGGATTTCTCTTTTGGGGAAACTTTGCATGAAATGAGGGAACATTTCCACTGGGAAGGACAGGAGTATTCGGAATCTAAGAAAAGACTGAGGGATTTTCTTCTTCTTCCCCAACATAGACCCCTGGCTATTCCTCCTGTTTTGGATATTGTGGATGATGCCTTTTCGGAGGCTAACTTAACCCCTGACTCTTTTCCTCCTGCTCCTGTTAAGCCTGATAGATATTACAGGGTTCCTGATTCCCATCAGTTTTTATACAAGAACCCTTCTGCTGACCCTGAAACCATTTCTCAGGGTCCTAAGGGAGTTAAGGCCGCTTCTGCCAAAATCCCATTCCTACTGAAAAGGATTCTTGATCCTTAGAAAGATGGGGCAAAAAGGTGTACACTTCTGCTACTTTGTCCATTAGGGCTTTAAACTGTCAGTTTCATATGCTAAAATACCAGCAGTTTCTCTTGTCTGTTTTAAAACAAAAGCTTACTTCCATTTCTGCCTGTGCAGATGATAAGGAATTACATGATTTATTGCATGCCACTGAACAAGTTGGGAAGCATGGTTTACACTGTGGATTTGATGCCTTGGAGGCTTCTTGTAGGGCTGCGGCCTCGGGCACAGTCATTAGAAGGCATGCATGGCTAAAGGAACAAAATTTGCCTGAACAAGTAAAGGCTAAATTATTGGATGCTCCTGTTCAGCATAATGTTTTGTTTGGATCAAAAGCTGAAGAGGTGATTAAAAGATGGAGGATAAGGAAATCCATGCAAACAGTTAAAGATTTCTTACAAGTACAGCCACCTAGATTTAGCAGGAATTGGCCTTCAAAAAATGGTCCTTTCCCACTTCAGACAGGCCTCAGAGGGGTAGATATAGACGCTCCAGAGGAAGGCCTCAAACACAAGCTTCTTATAGACCAAGACAGTGGACTGCTTCCACCCCTAGGGAGGAGAGGACAGGTCACAAACTCAAAGGAAACAAACTCAATGACTCCCTCTGTTGGGCTACAGGAACTTCTTGCCTGGAAGCCCCTCTCGGAGGAAAACTCTCTCTTTTTATCAAAATTGGACTCAAATAACCCAAGACAAGTGGGTTTTGAATGTGGTTTTAAGAGGTTACAAATTCCATTTTCATACCTTGCCAAGGCCAAGCGGATGGCCAGACCTTCCAAAACATCAATGGACGGAGGCCTTGAACCAGGTGGAAGCTCTTTTGGCTATGAATGCCATAGAACTGGTTCCACTTTCAGAGATGGGAAAAGGTTTTTACTCAAGGCTCTTTCTAGTCCCAAGGAAGCAAAACTCATGGAGACCCATTCTGGATCTGTCGGTCTTGAACACCTTTCTAGAGATTCCAAAATTCAAGATGCTTACTCTACAGCAGCTACTTCCAATGCTGTCCAAAGATGCATGGATAGTAACTTTGGATTTAAAGGAGGCATATTTACACATTCCCATCAGGCAGGATCGCAGAAAATACCTCAGGTTCAAGGCCAGATCGAGGCACTTTCAATTCTCTGCGCTGCCCTTTGGATTGTCTACTGTGCCCAGGGTCTTCACCAAATGCCTGGCTCCAGTAGTAGCTTACTGCAGACTCAAGGGAATTCAAATTTACCCTTATCTGGACGATTGTCTAATTCAGGCAGACAGCAAGGATGTCTTACTCCAGCATCTAGAATTTGTACAGAACCTCCTCAAGTTCCTGGGATTCTCTGTAAACATAAAAAAGTCAAATTTGACTCCATCACAACAGATAACTTTTCTGGGTGCACTTCTAAACACCACAACCCAGATGGCATTTCTGATATCCGAAAAACAATTACAGCTGGCTTCAACTTTCAGAACCTTGGCAACTTTAACTCAACTATCTGCAAGGAAATTCCTGCAGGCTTTGGGTTACATGGCCTCCTGCATCCTTCTCGTACCATATGCAAGACTACACATGAGGAAAATACAGTGGTACCTAAAAAGTGTATGGTCTCAGCATTGCCACAGTTTAGACATACTGATCTCCGTCCTTCCTTGCCTTCAAAAGGAATTTCTTTGGTGGTCCACGGCATGTGCTCTAAATAAAGGGAAACCATTCCATCTGCCTCCTACCACTCAGATTGTAACCACGGACGCCTCGGATTATGCTTGGGGAGCCCATTTTCAGGGCAATTGTCTGCAGGGCCTTTGGACAAAGGATCAGAAGCATCTGCATATCAACTTAAAGGAAATGTTAGCCATTCAGAAAGCTCTATCTATCTTTTACAACCAGGACAACTACTAATACGGACAGACAACACCACAGTTATGTGGTACATAAACAAGCAAGGGGGATCTCATTCCTACCCCCTTTGCAGACTAGCCATGGACCTATGGAACACAGCTCTAGCTTGCAATCTGGATCTTCAAGCTCAGTTTCTACCAGGGAAACAAAACTTCCTGGCAGACAGTCTGAGCAGAAACCTTTCGGATCTACACGAGTGGATGCTGGACACCAAAATATTCAGGATGATAACAGCAGTCTGGGGATGTCCTCACATAGACCTCTTTGCATCCCATCTCAATCATCAACTACAGAATTTTTGCACCAGGACTTTCCACAGAGAAGCTTGGAAAGTGGATGCCCTGTCATTCAGTTGGAGGAACCTCTCGGGATATGCTTTTCCGCCTCTTCCTCTTCTTCCACTGGTTTTATTGAAGATAAAACAGGACAAGCCCAAGATGATAATCTTGCTGGCTCCAAATTGGCCTCGACAGTTTTGGTATCCAACTCTAAAATCCTATGCCTGGAGCCCCCTTGGGTTTTACCTCAGTTTCCGAATCTTCTGTCTCAACATCAGGGTCAGGTTCTACACTCTCATGTCAGAACTCTCAGCCTGGCGGCCTGGTTAATCCAGGGCCTTTGATTTCTTCTCTCCTACCCAAGCAGGTTATGGATGTCATTTTAGAAGCCAGAGGTCCTAGCACTAGAAAATCTTATGCAGGAAAATGGAAAAGATTTTGTTCCTGGATGCAGGCTCAGGATTCTGATCCTCTTCTTCCTAACATTACTTTAATTTTACTTTACTTGACAGATCTCTTACATATAAGGGTTTTTCCCCACTCCTCAAAATAAAGGGGAAAGGATCTTACATTCCTTGGATGTACACAGACAACTACGTTTTTACCTGGACAGAACCAAGGACATCAGAAAATCAGAACAATTGTTTGTTTCTTATGCTTCAAGTTCCCAAGGTAAAGCCATTTCAAAACAGACCATTTCTAAATGGATTGCTCATGGAATCAGATTTTGTTTTTCACACCATGGAAAGCAAATCCCAGGGAGTATACGGACTCATTCCACCAGAGCTGCTGCCACTTCTGCGGCCTTCCTCAGGGGAGTTCCTATCAAAGACATTTTGGAAGCTGCAACTTGGAGTTCTGTGCATACTTTTTCTAAGCACTACAATTTACCTCTCTACTCTAAGTCTAGGGCAGGCTTTGCCTCTGCAGTCTTGCAGGGCCTTTTAGCCGCCCCTTCTTCTTTATGACCACCTCCCTTTCTCTCAGCTGTGGGATTCTACCCTACAGTCATGACTGCAACAGTGAAACACGATGAACATAGTACAGTTGTGTACACCTACCATAAATGTAGATGTTCGAGTGTCTTCACTGTTGCAGTCTGGGTTTCCCTCCCTCCTGTCCCCTCTTTTTTCACCATTCTTCTGAGGTGTATTTGCAAAGGTTATGAGACCTTTTTCATTTTGGGACACCTGACATTTGGGGCAAGAAAAACTGGAGAAGATGGCGTCGGCTGTCAGCTTTGTACTCCTGGCGCTCTGACGTCAGGGAGCATGGTTGAACAGCCGATGCCGGACCCAGACTTTGGGATTCTGGCCGACCGAGGGCTGCCTGCCGGCAGGGGAGAACCCTACAGTCATGACTGCAACAGTGAAGACACTCGAACATCTACATTTATGGTAGGTGTACACAACTGTACTTTCTCTGCACTTCCCTTTGGCTTATCCACTGCTCCCAGAGTTTTCACAAAATGCTGACTCCCGCCATTGCTTTTTGCAGACAAAGAAATATTCAAATTTACCCATACTTAGACGATTGCCTGATTCAGGCAGACAGTCAGGAAAACTGTTACAGCACCTGACTTTTGTAAAGGACCTAATGACCTTCCTGGGGTATACTTTCAACGAAAAGAAATCAAAACTAGTCCCCACACAAACAGTTGTATTCCTGGGAGCAAGCCTGGACACAGCATCCCAGATGGAATACCTTACTCCAGAAAAACAAGCCTACCTGACAGGCTGCTTCTCTCAACTAGCCACCAGAACCCAGTTAACCTCAAGGAAAATCCTGCACGCTCTAGGGTTCATGGCTTCCTGCATCCTACTCATTCCATATGCCAGACTGCATATGAGGAAACTACAATGGTACCTAAAAATCCTTTGGTGTCAACACTCTCAAGACCTGGAAACTCTCAAACCAATGATACCTTGTCTAAGGAAAGATTTTCTTTGGTGGGCAGCAGCTTGCAACCACAACCTCACACTGCCCAGACCCACACCAAAGACGCATCAGACTATGCCTGGGGTGCACACCTAGACGGCAAGTGCATTCAGGGCTACTGGAGCCCAAATCAAATACATCTGCACATCAACCAAAAAGAGATGTTAGCTGTTCTGCACGCCATGACAGCCTTCAGATCCCTACTCTCCCTGGGGCCTCTACTGATCAAAACAGACAACACCACAGTGATGAGGTATATCAACAAGCAGGGAGGGACTCACTCTTATCCTGTCTGCAGGCTCGCCATGACCCTTTGGCACACAGCCTCAGCCATGCAACTACACCTGATAGCACAATTTCTGCCAGGCTCTCTAAACTCTCTGGCAGACAACTTAAGCAGAAACCTGCTAGACCCACATGAGTGGCAGCTAGACCACAGAACCTTCACCCTTGTAACACAGAAATGGGGCACCCCGAAGGTAGACCTCTTTGCCTCCCACTCCAATCATCAGCTCAGAAAATTCTGCACCAGGGAACGTCACAGCAAGGCCTGGTAAGTGGATGCTCTATCCTTACAGTGGATAAACCTCTCGGTCTATGCATTTCCCCCCTACCACTCATATCAAGGGTATTGCTCAAAATAAGGGTGGAAAAACTGAGGGCAATCCTGATTACCCCAGACTGGCACCACCAGCACTGGTACTCACTGCTGCGCAGCCTGTCACCCCTGCCACCATGACAACTACCTCAGATCCCTCACTCCTGACCCAGGGTGAATAGAGAATTCATGCATCCCCAATTGCAGACCCTCAACCTGGCAGCCTGGCTTATTCCCTGACCACCATCCCTCAAGCTGCCAGCCTAAGCAAAAAAGTCCTAGATGTTATACGTGAGGCCAGACACCCCAGCTCTAGGAAATCCTATGCTGACAAGTGGAAAAGGTTTTACACCTGGATCCAGGCTAAAGGAGCCGACAAGGCACAGCCATCCCTGGCAGTCCTACTACACAGGGGTCTATCCTTCTCTTCTATTAAAATTCATGCCTCTGCCTGTCTGCTCATTACAGCACAGAGCCTCCTCTCTTCTCACACCCTCTCATCAAACAGTTCTTAAGAGGGGCTAACAACTTAAGACCACCCAGAAGAGCTCCTACCCCAGATTGGGACCTTAACTGTGTTGGAAAAGCTCACCCCACCCCCCTTTGAACCTGCAGCTTCAACAGAGTTAAAATTTCTCTCTTGGAAAACAGCCTTGCTTCTGGCCATCACTTCAGCTAGAAGAGTATCAGAGCTACAAGCACTCATGGCTGTGGAGCCCTTCATCATTTTCCATGCTGACAGAGACTCACTCAGGACTAACCCATCTTTCATGCCTAAAGTGGTGTCCAGTGTAGCTCTCAACCAATCCATACATTTGCCCACCTTTTTCCCTAATCCACAAAACAAGGGGGGAAGGATTCTGCACTCTGTAGATGTGCAAAGACAGCTCAGTTTCTATCTGGACAGGACTAAATCTTTCCGAAAAACTGATCAATTGCTAGTCAGCTTCGCAGCAGGAGCAGAGGGCAAGGCCATATCCAAACAAACCATCTCCGAATGGATAGCACACTGCATCCATTTCTGCTACAGACAGCACGGGAAACCACCCCCAAAGGGGGTCAGCACACATTCCACCAGAGCAACCTCCACCTCTGCAGCTTTTCTCAGAGGGTCCCCACCAGGGACATCCTGGAGGCTGCAACATGGACATCTGTTTATACCTTCACCAAGCATTACCACTTGCCTATCTTCTCCAAATCCATGGCAGGCTTTGCCACTGCAGTCTTGCAGGGCATCCTAGTCAGTGGTACCTAAAGAGCCTTTGGTGTCAACACTCTCAAAACCTGGAAGCTTTTCTACCTATAATTCCTCACCTCAGAAAGGAATTTCTTTGGTGGGCAACAGCATGCTCCCACAACAATGGACTGCCCTTCTCCCCACACCCTGCCACGCAGACCCTCACCACAGACGCATCAGACTATGCTTGGGGTGCACACCTGGATGGCAGGTGCATACAGGGCCAATGGAACCCACAGCAAATCCCCCTGCACATCATTCAAAAGAGATGATGGTTGTGCAGCATGCCTTGATAGCTTTCAAAACCCTTCTCTCTCCAGGGGTTCTCCTGATCAAAACAGACACCACTGTGATGTGGTACATCAACAAGCAGGAAGGGACTCGCTCCTACCCTCTATGCAGGCTGGCCATGACCCTTTGGCTCACAGCCTCTTCCATGCAACTACACCTGTTAGCGCAATACCTACCAGGATCTCTCAACTCCCTGGCAGACCAATTAAGCAGAAACCTTCTGGACCCACACGAGTACCTTCACCCTAATAACTCAGAAATGGGGAATCCCGAAGGTCGACCTCTTTGCCTCCCACACCAACCATCAACTCAGCAAATTCTGCACCAGGGAGCATCACTGCATGGCTTGCAAAGTGGATGCCCTGTCCTTCCCCTGGGTCAACCTCTCGGTCTATGCCTTTCCTCCCCTACCTCTCATCCCCAGGGTACTGCTCAAAATAAGGGGGGGAAAACAAGGAGCATTCTTATAGCTCCAGACTGGCCCCGACAGCACTGGTACCTTTTGCTGTACAGCCTGTTCCTGCTGCCTCCATGGCATCTTTCTCAGATTCCAAACCTCCTAACCCAGAGGCAAGGGGAATTCATGTATCCCCAATTGCAGATGCTCAATTTGGCAGCTTTGCTTATTCCCTAACCCCAAACCAATCTGCCATCCTTAGTAAACAGGTTCTGGATGTTATCCATGAGCCCAGACACCCTAGCACCAGAAAGTCTTATGCAGATAAATGGAAAAGGTTCTGCACCTGGATCCAGGCTAAGGTAGCCAGTACAGCACATCCCTCCATCCCTCTCATCCTGGATTACTTAGCTGACCTACTACACAGTGGCCTCTCTTTCTCCTCTATAAAAAGTCTTGCCTCTGCTATTTCTCCTCATTTTCCCACTGAGCAGCTCCTTTTCTCACACCCTTTGATCAAACAGTTTCTCAGAGGGGCTAACAACTTGAGGCCCCCCAGAAGGGCAGCAACACCAGCTTGGGACCTTAACTTTGTCTTGGAAAAGCTCATCCTGCCTCCTTTTGAACCAGCTTCTTCTGCAGAGCTGAAATTTCTCTCCTGGAAGACAGCCTTCCTTCTGGTAATCACTTCAGCCAGAAGAGTCTCTGAGCTGCAGGTACTCATGGCTGTGGAACCTTTCATCATCTTCCATGCTGACAGGGTATCCCTCAGAAGTAACCCATCCTTCATGCCCAAGGTGATGTCCAGTGTAGCTCTCAACCAATCCATTCATTTGCCCACCTTCTTTCCTAACCCCCAGAACAAAGGGGAAAGGATTCTTCACTCTCTAGATGTACACAGACAGTTCAGATACTATCTGGACAGGACTAAACCCTTCAGAAAGTCTGATCAATTGCTGGTTAGCTTTGCTACAGGGGCAGAAGGCAAAGCCATCTCCAAGCAAACCATTTCCAAATGGATAGCACACTGCATCCATTTCTGCTACCAACAGCATGGTGAGCCTCCCCCCAAGGGGGTCAGGACACACACCACCAGAGCAGCCTCCACCTCTACAGCTTTCCACAGAGGAGTCCCTACCAGGGACGTCCTGGAGGCTGCCACCTGGACATCTGTTCACACTTTTACCAAGCATTACCAGCTGCCTCTCTTCTCCAAATCCAGGGCAGGGTTTGCCTCTGCAGTCTTGCAGGGCATCCTAACCAGCCCCTAGCTTCCTTGACTGCCTTCACCCATTTCCTCAGCTTTGGGAATCTACCCAAATATGATGACTGCAACAGTGAAACATGAAGAACATAGTACAGTTGTGTACACTTACCATAAATGTAGATGTTCGTTCATAGCTTCATAGGTAGATACTAGGCTATCTGCCCTAGGGCATTTATAAGCCTAGCCAGAGTGTATTTGGCTTCCGCCTCCCTATTAGATTAGCCTACTGTGCCTCTGTAAAGTAGGTCACAGAAGGTACCCTTTTAAGATTAGTTTACTGTGCCTCTGTCTAGCAGGGACATAGAAGAGATCCCAGGGGTGAATTTGCGATTTCCCATCCACGCGTCCATATTTCTCTTGAAGAGGGTTAGCGAGGGGCTATGTCTAACATGAATTGGGATTCTATTCCAGAGTGAGGGGAGCCTCTGGGAAATGAATCTGTCCCTCCAGCATGTCCTATTTATTTTTGTGTTGAGGTTTAGGTCCCTGGAGCATGTAGCTCTAAGGGACTTGGATTTTTTGAGGTGAAGCATGTCCATTAATTCTGGGTTTGACATGGCTTTGTACGTCAGGCATAGATCGCCTCTGAGTAGGCGGTAAGCAACTGAGTAGAGCTGGAGTTTCTTTAGTCGAGCTGCATAGGACATCTGTTTGTAGCCCATGATCCTGGGGTCTCTCCAGTTGCTGCAGGTGTCGGGTAAGGTACATCCCAAAAGGGGCATTGTATTCAATTATGGGCCTGATGAGTGACGAGTAGAGGGGCACAATGACCTCTCTTGATCTAGATGCAAACCCTTTAATAATAAGGTGGGCTATATAGAAGGTCTTTCTAACCACTTTGGCAACGTGATTATCAAAGGAGAGATTACTATCTACGTTGGTCCCCAAATCTCTAATTACTTCTTCCGTACTTAATGGATTACCACCTATGTGGTAATTTGTGTGCACCTTGTTTTTCCCAAAGGGGATGACTATGCACTTTTTAGCATTTAGCTTGAGGCCGTGGCTCTGGCACCAAGCATCCATCTCTGTGAGACCCTTTTGAAGGATGCTTGTGTCAGCTGGAGATTCGATTATGGCCCCCAGTTTGCAGTCATCTGCAAACTTTGTCAGCCATAATCCCCCCGTGTTAGCCTGAACCTCAGAGAAGTATATACCGAACAAAAGAGGTCCCAGAACTGAGCCCTGTGGGACGCCACTTGTAACTGGTTTGGATTCAGACATGGCACCTGCGATTCTGACCATGTGGGCTCTATCTGCAACCCATCTTGTGATATAGGGGTTGATATTTAAGCTGGTAAGCTTATTTATGATGCCCGAGTGGGATATTGTGTCGAAGGCTTTTGCAAGGTCCAGGTAGGCTGTGTGGACTACCTTGCCCTCATCTATGGCTTTGGTAACTGTTTCAAAGAAATCAACTAGGTTTAAGAGGCAAGATCTGCCCTTAACAAAGCCGAATTGGGTAGGGTCCAGTGTCTGGAGGCTCCCAATGTCTTTGTTTATGAGTTCCATGGCTTTACAGACCAGTCTAGTCAGGCTTACAGGGCGATAGATTCCGGGGTCCGTTGTGGCACCACCTTTGTGGAGTGGGACCACTGTAGCTGTACGCCATTCTTTGGGTACATATCCTGTAGTAAGGCTAAGTTTGAACAGTGACTTAATGTGAGGGTTCAGTTCTTCTTGGAGCTCGTGTAAGACACAGCCTGGGACACCGTCCGGTCCCATAGATGCTGTGTTTTTTGTTTTGGAGAGGGCAGCTTTCACCTGTGCATCTGTGATGTCAGGGAGGTTACATTCAGTTGGGATAGGCATTTGCTCCTTTGGGGGGGAAGGGGGGGAGAAGTTTGTGCTGAATCTGTCTGCCAGAATGTTGGCTATGTCTGTAGGTTCGGTATATTTTGTACTGTTATGCAACAATTCAGAGCATATCTGGGAGTTTCCGCCCATGTTCCTGACATAATTAAAGGAGGTCTTGTGATTATCTTTAGTGTCTAGGGCAATTTTTCTTTCAAAACTGGCCTTTGATGATTTTATGAGGGATCAAAGTTTCTTGCTAATACTGATCAGAGATGCCTTCCCTTTTTGGGATTTTGCTCTGTCATGTAGTAGCTTCCTCCTTCTGTTGTATAGCTTGTTTATGGCCGGGGTCCACCAGACCGGTCTCCTGTTTTTGGAAGAGTGAGTCTTGGTTTTATTTGGGATAGCACGATCCATGCATTCCTGCAGGTGCTCATAGAATGCATTTGTAAAGGATTCTGCGGATTGGGCTGTATTATCCTCTGGCCCAGGGGCTTTGAAGGATTCCACCTCAGTCTTGAGAAGTGCAAAGTTGGCTTTTGAGAAATTCTTTACAGTGATTTCCTTGGCTGGGGGTGGGGACGGGATATGGATGTCCAGGGAAATTTGTTTATGGTCTGATCTTACCAATGAGGGGTTTACCTCTGGTGTGGAACATAGTGTATTCATTGTTGCAGTCCTGGTTTCCCTTCCTCCATCCTCTTCTTTCTCTTTTTGTTACCATTCTTCCTTGTTGTTCTCATTTCCTTACAAGGGACATATTGGTATTTGTTTTCCACTGGTGGGGTTCTTCCACCAGAACCTGGCCTCCTACTTTGGGGGCTCCTGACAGGTTATGGCAAGGAAAACTGATGTAATGGCGTTGGCTGCCTTACTTTATACGACTGACGACCTGATGTCAGTCCTCAAGCGGCAGCAACAGATGCAGAAATACTACATCTCTGGTATCCGGGCTGGCCGAGGGCTACCCTGACAGGGATAACCCAAATGTGATGACTACAACAGTGAATACACTCAAACATCTACATTTATGGTAAGTGTACACAGCTGTACTTTTTCCAAGAAGCCCAGGAGTCCCACCAAGTTGAAAATCCTACATAGCCAAATGGAAAAGAGTCTTCTTTTGGTGCCGCAGTACTATACAGGACCCCAACAAATCACAGATATCTCCCATACTAAAATATATGTGTGAGCTCATGCATACAGGCCTGGCCTACTCTTCCATCAGTGGCCACCTGTTAGTCATCTGTGTGTGTCTACTGTCTACCCCACAATTCTCATGTCCAGACCAGAAGTCTAACTATTCCTTAAAGGGGTGCTGCATCTTAGACCACTAAGTAGGCCAATTACTCTTCCTTGGTCTCTCAACTTTCAGCTAGAAAAACTTTACCTCCTTTTGAACCAGTAGTCTCAGTAAACCTAAAACTCTGTACCTGGAAAACTTTTCTTACTTCAGCTAGGAGAGTCTCAGAATTTCAGGCTCTCATTACCATCCTGCCCTTTTTTGTTTTTCACAAGGATGGGGTGACCTTGAGAGCTAACCCTTCATTCATTCATAAAGTGGTGAACAAACTATCACTTAACCAGGCTATAAATCTCACTACCTTCTTTCCCATCCAACAGAACAGGGGGGAAGGTTGCTATACTATCAAGACCTTCACAGACAGATTCTATTTGGACAAAACCAAATCCATTAGAAAATCTGACCAATTTTCTCCTATATGTACTCAGAACTGGGTCAACCAGTGTTTAAAGAAACAATTGCAAGCTGGATCTCCAAGGCCATTTCCTCTACATGGTAAGTCCTTGCCCTCTTATCCTCGAGATTGTTCTACCAGGGAAGTAGCATCATATGCAGCCTTCTACAAAGGGATTGATGTCAAGACCATACTAGTAGCTACCACCTGGTCCTCTGTACACACCTTCATTAAATACTATTGGATCGATGCTTTCTCAAGATCTAGAGCTGCCTTTGCTAAGTTTGTCCTTTTGGACCTGTTGGACAGTTCTGCAGCCCACTAACCAGCCACCCATACATTCCCTTCAGCACCGTGAATCACTCATTCATTATGAATATTGCAACAGCGATGTCAAACTAGACATAATACAGATGTGTAAGAACTTACCGTATGTCTTACTGATCACTCTTGCAGTATTTCATCCCACCCTCCTCCCTCTCTGCACTCCTTTTCAATAATATCACTGCCACTCTCTATTTCACCTCTGTCTGTTCCTGTACTATGGACAGTATGTAAGGAAAGAAGGAATCTCCTTACCACTTCATGTTTTGCCCCTCCTAACTGACCAGTCGTGCACTCTCAGGGGTCTTCAGGCCACTGGCTTAGAGATAGTCTGAGTAATTATGCGCATAAGGCTGCCTGTATTACCCCTATGCTTATAAGCTGAGGTCAGACATACAGTCATGGGATGGTAAAGCTTTGGTACTCCAGCTGGATGTCAGAGGTGATAACTCATTAATTGCGAATAATGCAACAGTGATCAGCAGGACATCTACTGTTATGGTATAGTTCTTACTCAATTGTACTTTCTGTCCTCTCTCTTCCCAAAACTTTTCATTCAGAATTGATAAAGCATAAAAGGAGTAGGAGTAGGAGAGACTGAGCAAGAAGAGAGACGTGAGTGACACTGTCAGCAGGTAAGATAGCATTTTGGCTTAGTGAGGTTTGGGGTTGCAAAATATATGAGGTTTACATGAGAACTGTGGCTCTTCAGAGGAAAAATATGGGAAATAAAGATTGTAGTGGGTTGGTTAATATGGCGGCAAAGTGCGTAGAGGGAATCAGTAGACAGAATGAGGTGGAAGACTGTTGGATGAAGAAAGGCAGAGTACAGAATAACAGGGGCAGTGGTTCTCAGAGGGTTACAAGCAAGGGGAAGGGATGTCACAGAGTGAAAGGAGGAAATAGTAAGGAAATGGACAAGGAGGGGCAGTTAGCAAGATGAGCAAGGCAAAAAGTGAAAAGGGTACAACAGTGAAAAAGGCTTGTAGAAAGAGTACAGAAGAGATGAGAATGGGATTGGGGACATCACAGGCATTGAGGCAATTAGCACAGACAGTGAGGAGGACTGAGGTGTAGTGGAACCAGAGGAGAAAATATCGCAGGTGGTGGGGGTAATGACATAGCACACAAAGTAAGGATAGTGAGAACCACTCTGTTGAGATACCGGAGGCTTGTTCACCAAGAATGTTGAGTCTTGGCAAGGGGAAACAGTGGAAGCCAAATTGCAGTGAAACTGATCATACAGCTCAAACTTACTGACGTAAGGAGTTGGTAAAGGTGGTAAAAAAGTGGGGGGTGGACACATGTTGGGGCAAATATAAGCACTAGTGATCAGGCAGAGTAGACTTCTGATGTGATAGTAAGCAGGGCCAAGGAGGTTGCAAAAGGATGCCAGCATAGGGGGTGGTACACATAATATTCTCAGAAGTTTTAACCTATACAAGCAAGCAGCATGCTACGGAAAGAGAAGGTTAGGAATGATTGACTGTGGCAGTGCACAAAGAAGAAGAATTTGGAACCAACAGGAAGTCAGAGTTGTCATGGCATAGTGACTGACTGTTTTGCATGGGCACCGATGTTATCCCAAAAGTAAAAATGGGGGGCTGGGTTCCACTCTGGGTTTTTCAGAGCTGTTCATGCCCCTTGGTGCTTCGGCACATGTAAGCCCGACCCTGGCTTCGACTTAGGAGGTGGTCTCTACAGTGCGGGATGGGATCATGATTCTGAAGGAGTCTATTTCATTTCTGGGCTCCCATCCCTCTTTGGGCAGGACCTGCTTTCCAGGCCATGGAGAAGGCCCTGTCCATTGTGGGCAGACAGTCTGTGCCTCCCTTGTCAGACCAAACATCTTGTCTTTCCCCTTGACTGGAACTTCCCCCAGTCTCTTCCATGGGACAGTGGACACAAAAGACTCAAGATCTAACCACGGTGGGTATGTCCTCCACAGATACCTTTCTGGACGATACCACCAAAGAAGTACCTTCAAAGAGAAAGTTCAAGAGGAAGCACTTAGAATCCGAAGATGCCAATTTCGATGAAGGGGAAGATTCCCTAAGTTACCCCTGTAGATGTTTCCTTCGGGGGACATCCTAGAGATCCTAAAACAGAGGGGTGGCTGGACTTCCTTCCAGCATTCCTCAGAGGAATCGGTATACCTAGAGGCTTTTCGTACCCAACCCTCTACCTCTTGGATATCTCCGCCCAATGATGATCTCATTAAATCGATTGCTGAGCTGGCCTGGAAGTTACCTGACACTATCAAGCCAATTCCTAAAAGACCAGAGTGTATTCTTTCAGCCCCTCAAGATCAGCAACACTGGGCTAAGGAATTCCTGTTGATAAAACGACCTCAGAAAACTGAAAAAAGGGGGCCACTGGCAGTAACAAAGTTCCACAAAAAGGAAATTTATTATTCCAAAAAAGAGAGACTGTAACATAAGGGCTTTCGTCTTGCTTCAATGAGCAAGACTTCTTCAGACAAGGAATGCACAAAAGTGCAACCATTTAAAAACAAAATAATCATGTCACATAACTACATCAATTAAGTCCTGAAAGGTACACCAGGATTATTTCATTTTGCCCAGTTTGACTAATTAATTGTGCCATAACATAATTTATTACTTTTACTTGTTTATGAAATTCTGGTTTTAAGAGCATTGCAGGGCTACTCTTGATTTTATAATAATAATTTTATAATTTACAATAATTTTATGTACAGTTCTCATAAATTCAGTAAGGCCGTTCACGATCGTATTGTTTATATTTATATTTAATTTAATTTAGCATATTTATATTTAGTAAGTTTACCTTTCAGGACCTAATTGTTGTAGTCATTATTTTATTTTTAAATGGTTGTACTTTTGTGTGTTCCTTGTCTGAAGAAGTCTTGCTCATTGAAGCAAGACAAAACCGCTTACGTTACAGTCTCTCTTTTTTGGAATAATACATTTCCTTTTTGTGGAACTTTGCTGCTGCCAGTGGCCCCCATTTTTCAGTTTTCTGAATTCCTGCTGATGCCATGGTGGTAGCAGCAGCCACCAAGAAGGAACTTGCTGATGAAAGTCCTACTGTTCATCCGCCTAATAAAGAGTCTAGGGACAATGGATAGATTTGGAAAGCGTGTATACACGTCATCGACCTTCGCTCTCAGATCCTTGAATTACATGGCACATTTTACGAGACTTCAGAGATCTGATAAAAGAGGTATCGGATACTCTGACAGGAGCAATAGCTGACGGAGTTTGAGACAAAGGAGCTTCTCGGCTCGGCATCCTAGAATCCATTTCCAACTCTTCCATGAGGCTAGTTGTGCATGCTGCGGAAGGGATGACGAGGGCAGCGGGTTCAGGTGTAGCCCATTAGGAGACACACCAGGATGCACTTATGTGTTTTCATGGAGCCATTTAAGTCTTCTTTCGTTAATGCTCCGTTTGACGGAACTTTCCTGTTTGGTCCTAAGGTTAGACACTCTGGCCAGATGTGAGAAAGATGAAAAGACTCTTTCTGCTGTGGGCATATACTTTTCCACTCCTCAGCGGCCTTACTCAAGGAACCAGAGAAATGGGAGGCTATGATTCAAGAAGTCCCAAGGGCCTTTTCAGGACTCCTATGGTAGCGACTTTCCCTGGGGCAGAGGTGGAAGTAATAATAGAAGACACCATGCAAGAGGCAAAGGTGGTTCACAGAATCCATGTTCCAGGAATTCTTTCTTTGGGAATTCCTATCAGTGTGCCTGAATAGAGGGTCGATTGCTGACCTCTGAAGGCAGTTGAGGGGTGATTATCCCTGCACCAGTCTGCCTGGCTAAGGATAATAACAGACAGTTGGGTGCAAAGGATTATAACCAAAGATTACAATATCCCTTTTTCAGAACAACCAAAGAGATTGAAAAGGATTCCAGATGTTCCACCCAGTCTCAGGGATGCAGCAGTCTTAGAAATTCAAAAACTGCTCAACAAAAGAGTCATCCAAGTAGTCCTACCAGACCAGATAGGATCCCGAATTTACTCAAGTTTCTTTTTAGTGCCAAAGAAGGCAGGGGACTGGAGACCAATCCTGGATCTCAGTCAGCTGAACAAATCAGTTCAACAAACCAAATTTTGGATTGTCACAGTTCAGTCTATACTTCGTTCTTGGAAAAAGACAATTGGATGTGCTCAGTAAATCTTCAGAAATCGTATTCCCATATAAAAATCGACGAGCAATCCAGAAGATATCTACACTTCCGGCTGGGAGCCAGTCATTATCAGTTCAGGGCACTACCATTTGGTCTCATCACAGCCCCCAGGGTGTTCACCAAATGCATGGCAGTGTTAGCAGTCTACCTCAGACTGCTAGGATTCCGAGTGTTTCCATATCTAGACGATTGGGTCCTTACCGCTCCCACCAAGTGTCTACTTGAAGACTGTATTCATCACCTTTGTTCCGTCCTGGGTATCACTGTAAATTGCACAAAATCCCATTTAGAACCATCTCGGAGTTCATTGGGGTAAGGCTCTACACAATCACAGGCCAATATTGCATCTCTTCCCATAGAAACACTTCAGAGGATAAGATCGCAAGTCAGCCAGATCATTTGCAGCAAGAAGGTAACAGCAAGCCTCTTTCTTCAAACTCTAGGGTCAGTGGCAGTCTCTATCACTCTAGTTCCCCTAGCGAGATATCACATGTGAATTCTTCAATGGCTCCTGGCATCTCAGTGGTCCTTACTGAATCAACCAATGTCCAGTTTGGTTATGATCACCAATTATTGCAAGGAAGATCTGATTTGGTGGCACCACTCCAACAAAATTGTCAAGTCGTCCCCTTGTACCCCATCAGTCCCAAACTATAGTGACCATGGACATGTCCCAGATGGGGTGGGGAGCGGGCATTATCTGGGAAAGACAGTCCAAGGCACTTGGACTCAACTGGAGACCAGTTTGCATGTCAGTGTTCTAGAGATAAGGGAGAAGCCCTTAACATTGCAGGCATTTCAAGCAACCCTCCCCTTGGGAACATTTGCAATACAAATAGAGAATATGTCAGTAGTTTGGTACATCAACAAGCAAGGGGGAACCAGGTCTTACCCTCTTTGTCGAGAAGCACTCCAAGTATGGCAATGAGCAATTTCTTCCGGCTGTTTTCTACTAGCAATGCACATTCCCAGGAGTTACAGAGTGATTATGGACAAATTGAGCAGGACCATCCTAATTCCTCAAGAGTGGTCTTTCAACCAGTTGATAGCAGACAAGATTTTCTGCCACTGGGGCCAGCCTTACTGCAATCTGCTTGCGTCCCCACCTGAACAACAAGTACAGCAGTTACTTTGCCCTAATAGTCACCGAGAGATGCTCTCCTTCACGATTGCCCCCCCC
Organism: Protopterus annectens; assembly: GCF_019279795.1. Classification (NCBI taxonomy): domain Eukaryota; kingdom Metazoa; phylum Chordata; order Ceratodontiformes; family Protopteridae; genus Protopterus; species Protopterus annectens. The sequence goes on from NC_056750.1 coordinate 144,484,991, forward strand.
GGTCAATTGTATGCCTTTCTCCTGATTCCTCTCATATCCCAGTTTCTAAAGAAAGCCAACAGGTCGAAGAACTGGGTAATTCTCATTGTCCCATTCTGGCCTCTACAGGTCTGGTCTCCCTTCCTTTGGCCTCATCTAATTCAGAAACCTTGGAGTCTAGACCCGGCTCCAAACCTATTGTCCCACCCAGAGGGACTAGTTCATCTGAATCTTCAGAATCTCAAGCTCACTGTGTGGCTTCTCCAGTTCCTATGATTTCTAGGCATTCTTCTCACTTCCCCACTTCAACGTATCATTTTAGCCTGCCACAAACCTTCAACAAGGAAATTATACTTTAACGAATGGCTAAAGTTTTCTAAATGGACCTCAGAGTCTGAACTTGACCCATAGTCTGCACCTTTTGATAAAGTCCTGGAATTCTACTATTCGAGTGCATCTGGCTGCAATCTCTAACTTTCATATTGGCTTGAATGGTTCTTCTTTAATGTCCCATAAACTTTGTAATGCATTTTTGAAAGGAACTTTAATACTCAGACCTCCATATAAAGAGCCCTCTGCACCTTGGGATTTAAACCTGGTACTTCAATCACTAATTTATTCTCCTTTTGAACCTTCCGCAAGTTGTGATTTGAAGTTTTTGTCCTAGAAACCTTTATTTCGAATAGCTATTACTTCTGCTAGGAGGATCTCTGAGGTACAGCCTTATCTTGCAAACCTCCCTATTTAATCTTTCATAAAGACAGGGTCTCCCTACGAACAAATCCATCCTTCTTACCAAAGGTTGTATCTGAAGCAAATATTAATCACACTATATAACTCCCAACCTTTTTTCCCAACTTCTCGAATAAATGTGAATACTGTCAACACTTACTTGATGTACATAGACAATTATGTTTCTACCTTCACAGAACAAAGGACATTAGAAAATCTGATCAGCTGTTTGTTCCCTTTTCTTTAGAAAATGATCTTCCCATAGTTACCGAATTTACTCTGGCTAAATGGCTTAGAGACTGTATTACCTTTGTTTATAGCAAAACGAGAATGCATCTGCAGGACCTGTAAAAGCACATTCAACTTGAGCAATAGCTGCTTCTGCAGTTTTTCATGCCAGAGCTTCCATAGATGATATTTGTGCAGTGGCTACATGGGCATCTCCTCATACTTTTATTACACATTCCAAACTGGGTCTGGTCTCTAGGGGACTGGCATCATTCGGCTCGATGGTGCTCGGGAATACTCTTCCGTGAGACCTCCCAAGGTTCAGGTAGCTAGGAACTCTGTCCCACAGTCAAGGATTAAGTGAAGATCGACAGCATCAAATAGGTTCATTGGTGTTTACTAGGCTAATGACCACAAGGGCCTTTTTAACCCTAGCCATGCATCCCAAATCTCTGACAAGTTCTGATACCCTTGATAAGTGTAAGCATGGGCCTGGAAGATGAACTATTTACAAGTTACCTGTTTGCATCAGCGACATAGCTGCCAAACCAGGGATGAATTTCCAGTTTCCCATCCAATTATCCAAGTTGCACTGGAATTGGATTAGGTAGGAACTCTGCTTCACATGGATGGGGAGCCTGTTCTATAGACAGGGTAGTCTCTGGGATACATACCTATCTCTCCAGCAGGTCTTATTTATATCACAGGCAAGGTTTAAGCCTTTAGAAAGGGTAATTCTGGTACTGTTTGTTTTGTAGATATGCAGGAGGTCCATCAGAGTGGGGTCTGACAATGCCCTGTATGCCAGGTACAGATCTCCTCTCAAAAGCCCGCAGGAGACAGAATACAGGGATAGGTACTTGGGGCAGTCTGCATAGGACATATTACTTATGCCCTGTATTCTTTTAGTGAGGAACCTCTGTGGACGTTCCAGTTGTTGGATAAAGAAGTTATGTTTTACCATAAAATTCCATCTGTGTTGTCGATCTTCACTTATCCTTGACATTCCCACACTCATTCCCCCTGCCTGTCAGTCTCTTGGGGGATTGGATCTCTCCAAAGATTTGTTTTCATTATAGAGATACAGATATGGTCTGTGATCTGTTATTTCTTGTGTGTCACTGTTGTTTGCAAACTCGATCTGAGGTAATCTTGTGAGGAGCATTATGGGTAGAGCTTAGCTCGAGAGTTTTTGGAAGGCATGAGCTGGAATAACAACCAAGTTGGTTCCGACGTTTGGAACCGAATCCACAGTCAAGGATAAGTGAAGATCGATAACACAGATGGAACGTTATGGTAAAACATAACTTCTTTTTTTCTCTAGTCCCATGTTGGCTTAGTTCTTACTCTACTTCCAACTTCTTTCTAAGTATGATATTCTTCATGGTTGCTATTGTTCTCCTAAAGGACTTGCATCCCAATTCTGACACTCTCCTTATTTCTCAAACTCCCTCTCTGTTTCATTAACATCCCTTTCTGTTTGGATTTATTAACTTCTTGTGTTATGTATTCATCATCTTCCCCACTAAAGTCGATAAAAGTAGTAACAGGCATTCTGCGCTAGACTGGATACTGTCGTCTTAGCCAAACCATGTAAGCCCATCTGGTTGCCTCCCTGATATAATTAGTGATCATCTTCCAACTTTTATAGTATGACACCATAGCAATGTAAACAAAATAATCCTGTACATCCAAATACACAATCTTACTTCATTTAACAAGGGCACCTTTATCTCTCACTTATCCCTCATCATTTGGGCCAAACTCAAGACCTTCCGTTTAGATGATTAATCAGTCACTTACTTTAGTACAGCTTTCCCAAAGATTCTTAGCAAACTTGCTCCCTTTTGTACAAAAAGAGTTAAATGAAACCCTACACCTTGATTAATCAAACAAACCAAGCAACTTTTGTCACAAAGAATGGCACTGTAATAAAACACAAACCAGCTTACTGATTTTTAGACAACTTAGAAATAATGCTAAAAAACAAATTGTCAAACAGTCCTACTATGCCAATCTTCAGCATAAATATTAAAACAATTCTGGGCCATAATAATTAATGTACTCCACCCTGGTCAAACTACCACACTCCTGCCAAACACAAATAGCACTACTGATAGTATCTCTACTCAGCTCAGTAACCACTTTGAGCAGGCTGTGCACTGTTTCAGCAAAGATAACCCTGCTTCCCCTTCACCCTCCCAATCTTTACTAAAAACAGTGCTCCCTTTAAGTTTGAATCTGTCCCAATGACTACCATTAAAAAATATTTTCAAATCTTGAAACCCACTGTCTTAGCCATTGACAATCTGACAGTTGAATATATTAAAATGACAGCAGATGTCCTTAATTACTGTATTGCTATCCTGTGAAAGTGCCTTTTCTTAAGAAGAATAGATATTTTTTGACTCCTTCCTCCATTTTAGATAGTTAGCATAGTTAGTAATATAGTATAGCTGTGTGGTTATAGCCATAATATTTTTAGGATAGTTATAAGGTAGTTGCTAGTAACAGATTAGCTGCTAGGTTTTTTGGTGGGACTCTTTTCTAGATAAGTATAATGTGCTACTTATTAGATGTTAGGGTTTTGCTGTGACTGTTTTTTAGACAGTTATAGTGTGATATTCAGTATAATTTAATGTTTGCTATAGTTTTTCTAATGTCAGAGAAACCTCAGTGGTTAAAAAATGCTCAGCCTGCAGCCACAGAATTCCTCCTCAGAACCAGTACTCTCTTTGTGTATATTGTTTAGGTGCTGCCCACCTTCAAGCTGGCTGCAGTATTTGTCCTGCTTTTGGATCCAGAGCTATTCAAGGCAAAAACGAAAAACTTATTTTAAAAAGATTTCTCCTCCCTCAGACAATGTTTTCATCTTCTTCTTGTCTGATTTCTTCTGCTATTAGATCACCTTCAGCTTCCCCAAGCAGTAAAACAAAGAAAAGGAGGGAAAAGGAAAACAGATCAGTCTAAGGAGAAACAAAAAGTAGAATAGTCTACAAAGAAAAGATCTGAAGAGAGAAAATTGGAAGAGAAAAGATCTGAGAAATCAAGAAAAAAAGGTCTCCAAATCTGACTAATCCTTTGGATCCAGCACCTAAAATACCAAGGAAGTCAGATCCAGTCTCCCTATCCTCAAGCTAGATTCTCATCGGAGCCGGTCAGCCCTTGGCTCCCTTCACCTGTTTTACAGAAAGATTGTTCTCCAGGCCTTCATCAGTGACATCATCATTGAGGTCAGCCTGATCCACTAGAACCCTTACTGAAATGGACGTTGATTATAGGGGGAGGAAAATCTTAAGGAAAGAAATTCATCTGTGAATTCTCCTGGCACTGTCCCCAAGGGGAGCTCCAGGTACAGAGCCATCTCCTCCTTCACCCTTTTCTCTCATACTGGTTTGCTCTTCGGATCTGGTTTCAAGCCCTTTTGGTGCACCTCTGTTGGATCCAGCAGTTTGAGGAACTTCATTGTTGACTGCATCAATTACTATCTTGACTCCGATTTTCCCGGTGATGGAGTTGACTCCTAGGCGTTCAGAGCCATCTCTTCCTCTTGGGACCACGACACTCTACACCTCAGATCTGAGGTCATCCCCAGAGACTATCACGATTGGACCAGGAAAAGTTCTGAGGCTTTGGATAAGGGGAACACTTCCTCTGCTCTGACCATGGCATCATCTTTTGAGACTGTTATAAGAGCCTTGGCTTGGCCAAGAAGGCAGATGCAGACCTCAAATTTGGATCTGTCCCAACTCCCAGTGGGTCATGTAACTTATTCTTCTTATTCTTATTGGGGGACAGGCAGTACCTATAAGGTTGGAAGATACTGTACACTTGAGTTTCCAGTCTGATTTGGACCTGTCTCCAAAGGCACCCCAGAGGCAAGGTCTAGACTCCTCTCCTGAGTTTCACTGGAGACACAGATTTGGATGAAGGTGAAGGGTCCCCTAGACTCTCCATGAAGACATCACATTTGTTGCATCCTAAAATTGATGAAACTGGGTGGAGGTTAGTCAATAGAAGCCCCTTCTCCAGACAAATCTGTGCTCCTCAAAGCTTTTGGTACTGGATTATCTGGGTTCTGGGTGATATCCCCAATGATCTTGTGACCCATCTGGTATGGAAGGACCCTGATGTAATGGAACCCATCCCAAAAAGCCTGACAGGATTCTAGTGCCTCCAAAAGACAGGGAACATTGGCATAAAGGACCACCAGTAGATACAGTAGTAGTAGCAGCAGCAATGAAAGAGCAACTGTCTGAGGAGAGTTCTTCTGTTCATCCCTCTAGTAGGGAGTTGTGTGAGTAGGACATATTGGGAAAATGGACTTGTGCTTCATAAACTTTCACACTCAGCGCTGAGTCATTTCTGGGCATATTGCAGGTGCTGCAAAGAGCACTTTTGACTAACAAAAAAGATTGAAGCAATACTGATTTCACAAACTTTAAGCATACTTTGACTTACTCATCATGGTATCAGAAATCAAAAAGATGTGGAGAAATTAAAACGCTAAATTACTTTGCACATGTGACTCGTTTTCAGAAGTACCTGACCAAGGAGGTTTCCAAGTCCCTTTTGGGTAACTTTCTAGAGGATGTTCAGAAAACAGTGGGTACCCAACTAACTACTCTACGATCTACTTCCAGTATTGTCATGCACCTGCTTTCTAATGCAGCAGATGTATCAACTAGAGCAGCAAGCACTGGCATTACCATACATTGACATGCTTGGATGCATCTCTGTGATTTTGCGGAAAGCTTTATGAAATCCTTTAATGTTAAGTTGTCAATCTCGCCTTCATTCTTGCTGGATGGGTTCGGAGCCAATCCTCGGCTCCGACTCGGCCAATACTAAAGCTCGAGAGCTAATTCCACCGGCTCGAGGCTCCCCTATATCCCACAATGCTAGGCGGTAACTACTCAGATCTCGTTTGCCGCTATAGCTGACGAGGTGCTTTTCCTACCGGCTCAGGCAGGTGAGTTAAACTTTTACCTTATTAGGTACTTCTGAAACCCCTTTTTTGTTGTCATACATAACCTTTTTAGTTTAATTTAAGTGTTTAGATCAATCGACCCCTGTTTGTCGAGTTTTTTTTTTTTTATTTCTTCCCTTTCTTCCCTTATCTTGCAGGCCTACGGCCCCTACCCTTCCCCAGTCCTTTAGTGACTATAAATTAGTTATCCTTTTTTCAGTTAAGGGCTTGTGTGTGTGTGTGTGTTTTAGCTTTTAATTTAATATTCTAATATTTTAATATTTTAATAATTTTTTCTGTATAGGGTGTGTCTGTAGTGTGTTTCTGTTGTGTAAGGCACTCCTTTCTACAATGTCTAAAGACAAGGTCTCAGGCTTCAAGAAGTGTGACTCGTGCTGTCAGAAAATGTCTCTGACAGACGGTCACACTTCTTGTGTGTATTGCCTGGGACCTGTGCACCTGCAGGACTCATGTGCTGTGTGCCATGGTTTCAGCCCTAGAGTCCTGCAGGAATGCAAGAACAAACTGATCTTGCAGGGCTTACTAAAGCCTGAAGGCCCCCAGACTCAGTCTGTGTCGGGGAAGCCTTCCAAAGCTTCCAAACAGTCGGCTCCGGTTCCAGAGTCGACTGCTGGAAACACTAAGTCGGCTTCGACATCGGCTCCGGCTGGAGCCGATGTTTCCAAGCCTCATACTGTTACCTCGGCTCCGGCTGGAGCCGAGGCTGATAAAACTCCGTCGGCTCCGATACTTTTATCGAAGCCACGGTCTAGGAAGAGGTCCAGATCCCCCTCTATCGGCTCCGTTCATTCGGCGCCAGGATCCCCTCTCCTTTCTGAACGGAGCCATAAAACTCATACTTCACGGTCTTCCAGGTTATCAGACCATGATTTGCAAAGGGTAGTGAGTAGACTTTTCAAGTCCGAGGCACTGGCCCAAATGCTGCATAGCCCGACTCACCAGTCAGTGGCTATTTCCGTTCCCCAGCACATTCCTCCTCTGACTCCTTTGAGTTCGGAGCCAGGGCTTGTCGGAGCCATGGCTGTCGGTGCGTCGGATCCGATACCTTCCCTTTCGGCTCCGTCGTATGCTCCGATCTCCTCCTTAGAGGGATCTCGGCGCCGAGCTTCCCTCGTCGGCTTCGAGGGGGCGAGTGGCATCGGACCCTTGTCCAACCCCGCTCTCCCTCTCGGGGCTTCGGCGTTGGTGAGTTTGGCTCCGACATCGGCTTCGGAGCTGTCCCTGTCGGTGCTGGGGGAGGTCCTTGTCTCTTCGGAGCGGGGGCCTCTGGCCTTGCCTGACAGGGGTGCCTTCGAGGTCATGCGGAGCGTGCTAGAACCAGGTTCTGCCCCACAGTTGGCTCCTTCAGCCCCCTCATCTACAGTGCCTGCGGTGATTTCTACTCACCCCCTTGTCTTAGACCGCAGAGAGCCAACTCCTCAAGCTTCCCCATTGGGAATTTCCTCCTCTTCCGAGGCCTCTCCTGACCCTGCAGGAGATCCCCCAAGGAAGAGGCAGTGCAAGAGGAAGCACATTGACTCCACTGAGTCTATCACCTCTGACACTGACTTAGAGGAATCCAAAGGGTCCCCTCGATCCCCCTCTGAGGATGCCTCCTTTGCTGACATCCTTGAGATCCTGAAACAGAGGGGGAACTGGCCAGCCCTTAATCCTTCGGAGGATGAGTCAGTGTATCTTGAGGCATTTGGTTCTCGCCCTTCTACCTCCTGGGTGTCCCCTCCCTTTGACCCCCTTATGGAAGTGGTGGCAAGGAAGGCTTGGACGGCTTCTGACTCAGTGGAACCCACCCCGAGGAGACCATCCAAATTTATTACTGCCCCCAAAGACAAAGAGTTTTTATCCAAAGGTGTCCCTGTTGATGCCATGGTGGTGGCTGCAGCCACAAAGAAGGAGCTAGCTGATCCTTCGGTTCCTGTCCATCCTCCTAATAAGGAATTTAGGACCATGGACAGGTACGGCAAGCGGATGTTCTCGTCAGCGACCTTTTCAATGCGGTCGCTGAACTACTTATGCCACTTCACTCGTCTCCAAAGAGATTTACTCAAGGATATGGGTGAACTGATGAAGGATCCTACAGCTGAGGGGTTCAAAGACACTATGAACTCCCAGTTGGCAACCCTAAATTCCATCGTTAACTCCTCCATGCGGCTGGTCTCATATGCAGCAGATGGGGCGAGTAGAGCCGCAGGCACAGGCGTTGCCTTACGACGTCACGCCTGGATGCGGCTATGCAACTTTGCGGACCCTTTCAAGGCGTCCTTCACCAATTCTCCCTTTGATGGATCATCCTTGTTTGGTCCACAGGTGAAGGATACATTGACCAGGTGCAAGGTAGAAGGTAAGACTCTCTCTGCTGTAGGAGTCCATTTTTCTACCCCTTCTAGACCCTATCCCAAAGGTCAAAGGGGAGGAAAGATGTGGTTCCACAAACAATCCCAGGGAGTCTCATCTGACGCACAAGGCCGATTCCCCTCTAGAGGCAGAGGGGGGAATAACAATAGACGCCGCCCTAGAGGCAGAGGAGGTCCGCAAAACCAGGGTAGCAGAGAAATGTTCTCTGACAAACCCTTTCAGCACCCCTGAGGGGCTGCCCGGCTGTCCACCTTCGGAGGCAGTCGGGGGAAAGTTATCACTGTACCCAAAAGCCTGGCTTTCCCTTACTCAAGACAAATGGGTACAGTCGATCATATCCGAGGGTTACAAAATTCCCTTCATTCACACTCCAATCCAACCAAAAAGATCCCTTCCAGATGTTTCACCCGGTCTAAGGGAACAAGCAGCATTAGAAATTTCAAAGCTGCTATCAAAAAGAGTCATCCAATCAGTCCCGGCATACCAGCAAGGATCCGGAATCTACTCCAAATTCTTTTTGGTACCAAAAAAAACAGGGGACTGGAGACCCATACTGGATCTCAGCTACTTAAGCAAGTTTGTCAAAAAAACGAAATTCCGGATGGTCACGCTACAGTCCATTCTACCCTTCTTGGGTCAGGACAATTGGATGTGCTCAATAGATCTTCAGGACGCGTACTACCACATCAAAATGAACAGACGCTCCAGGAGATATCTCCGCTTCAGGCTGGGAGCCAGTCACTACCAATTCAGGGCCCTGCCCTTTGGTCTCACTACAGCCCCCCGTGTGTTCACCAAATGCATGGCAGTGGTCACGGCTCACTTGAGACGTCAAGGATTCCAGGTGTTTCCTTATCTGGACGACTGGCTCCTTACTGCCACCACCAGACATCAGCTTCTCCTATCCAGGGACTTCACCATCCAATCTTGCCAAGCTCTAGGCATTTCGATAAATTTCGAAAAATCTGCCTTGTCGCCTTGTCAGTCTATTGTCTTTATAGGCGCCACCTTAGATGCACTGAATCTTTCAGCCAGACTCACAGAGCAGAGGGTGTCAGACATTCGGAACCAAGTGTCCCTTCTCTTACAATGCGTCAAAGTCAAAGCCAGACTGGTGTTGAAGGTACTAGGACTCATGGCAGCAGCTATTCCCCTTCACCCCTTAGCTCGCTTTCACATGAGGATCCTCCAATGGATGCTGTTTACTCAATGGTCCTTTCAACAGCTCCCGATGTCCCATACCATATTGATAACTCAAGCATGCAAAAATCAACTGTCTTGGTGGATCACATCACCTCAACTTCTCCAAGGAAGACCCTTCATTCCCCCCCCCCCCAGTCGCCACGTTGACAACAGATGCCTCCCTGATCGGGTGGGGGGGGGGCATTATCAGGGCAGGACAGTCCAGGCCACGTGGCAATCTTTCAAGTGCCACTTGCACATAAACGTCTTAGAGATGAGAGCAGTGCTTTTAGCGTTGCAAGCCCTTCACGACTCTCTTCCCACTGGGACTATTGCAATTCAAACGGACAACATGTCCGTAGTGTGGTACATCAACAAACAAGGTGGAACCAGATCATACCCTTTATGTCGAGAGGCACTCAGACTTTGGCAATGGGCGATCTCTTCTCAGCGTTTTCTGATAGCAACGCATATTCCCGGGAAATCCAACGTTATTGCAGACAAATTGAGCAGAGCAATTCTCATGCCTCACGAGTGGTCTCTAAAGAAATCAGTTCTAGAAGAAGTATTCCTAAGATGGGGCCAGCCTTGCTGCGATCTTTTTGCTACTCCCCAAAACAGCAAGTGTCACGACTTCTTCACTCTCTTCCCGTTACCAGGCCATCCCACCAGAGACGCTCTAGTCCACGATTGGCCCCGGGGACTTCTGTATGCCTTTGCCCTTTCCACTGATATCTCAACTAATTCAGAAAGCCATCGCCTTGAGAGTGACAATGATCCTCATTGCCCCTTACTGGCCTCGACAGATATGGTTTCCCTTTCTTCATCGTTACCTTTTGGAGCAGCCTTGGCATCTGGACCCAATACCAGATCTGATAACCCACCAATCGGGTCAGCTGCACCAATCTCTGTCTTCTCTAAACCTCACAGCGTGGTTTCTCCGATTCCAGCCTTAGCCAGGCTTCCCTCAATATCTCGCTTGGTCCGAGATATCTTGATAGCCTCTCATAAATCTTCTACCCGGAAGATTTATAGTAGCAAATGGAAACGTTTTTCCTTTTGGGCATCATCGAAAAACATAGATCCCTTTACTGCACCTATCCAGTCTATTTTAGACTTTCTAGCAGAACTCTTTCATTTAGGATCTTCTGCATCAACTATTAGAGTTCAATTGGCTGCCATATCAAATTTTCATGTCGGTGTTTCAGAGTCTAGCATCATGGCTCACAAACTCTGTAAAGCCTTCTTAAGGGGTGTATTTCTTCTCAAACCTCCAATCAAAGATCCCCCGCCTCAATGGGATTTGAACTTGGTTCTGGCATCTTTAATTCTTCCCTCCTTCGAGCCGGTGGCTTCATGTTCTCTGAAGTTGCTTTCTTGGAAGACACTTTTTCTGGTAGCTATAACTTCAGCGAGAAGGGTATCCGAACTCCATGCTCTGTGCAGTCGTCCTCCTTACATAGTTTTTCACAAAGACAGGGTATCCCTCTGTACTAATCCATCCTTTTTACCTAAAATTTCTTCTCAAATAAACCTAAACCAAATTATTGATCTCCCCGTCTTTTTCCCTAACTTTTCAAACAGGTCGGAACAAAAGCTACATTTTTTGGATGTTCATCGCCAACTTAGATATTACTTAGACAGGACTAAACAATTCAGGAAATCTGATCAATTGTTTCTGTCATATGCAAAAGGCAAATTGGGCCTTCTAGTTACTAAAGTATCCCACTCTAGATGGCTCACCTCTACAATTACCTTCATCTATGAGATCAGACATCAAAAACTACCCTCAAGACCTAGAGCTCATTCAACTAGGGCATTAGCTACATCAGTAGCTTTTCAGGATAGGCTGCCAATAGATTCAATTTGTGCAGCAGCCACCTGGGCTTCTCCTCATACATTCATTTCACATTACAAATTGGACATGGTTTCCAGAAGCCGTGCCAATTTTGGTTCCACTGTTCTCAAGAGTCTGTTCCGATAGGCCACCAGGGATAAGGTGCTAGGGACGCGGTCCCATCCGGCAAGAATGAAGGCGAGATTGACAACTTAACATTAAGAAGTTATGTACCTACCATAACGTTCCATGTTAGTTGTCTTCTTCTCGCCTTCTTTCTTAACGTCCCTCCTTCCCCCAAGCCTGGACAGACCGACTGGAATTCTTTTTGTGTTTTTCTTCTGAAAGTTGTCATTCCCACACGTTATTCCACCTCTTCTATCCTTACTGAGGTCTGTCTTTCTTTACGCAGATTGTTTTGAGGTGGGTTTCCTTACTCCATTTTATGGAGACTAGGGTTGCTTGGTATAGCTATCAAACGAGATCTGAGTAGTTACCGCCTAGCATTGTGGGATATAGGGGAGCCTCGAGCCGGTGGAATTAGCTCTCGAGCTTTAGTATTGGCAGTCGGGCCGAGGATCGGCTCCGAACCCATCCAGCAAGAAAGAAGGCGAGAAGAAGACAACTAACATGGAACGTTATGGTAGGTACATAACTTCTTATTAATGCCTCATTCAATGGATCCACCCTCTTTGGGCCAAAAGTTAAAGAAACTGTTACTAGGATTGAGCATCTGTCATCTGAATCCATTTCTTCACTCCTCAAAGGAACTCTTTCAGGAAGCAAAGGGGTAGTAAGAAGATATAGTTCAGAAAATCACAGGCTTATCAGCAGTACACTCCTGGAGACAGACCCCCCCCCGCCCAAAAATCAGAGAGGGAGGCAACTCAAATAATGTCACCTCATGGGAAGAGGAGGACTGCATAATCAGGGTTTTTGCAGTCCCTTCATTGAGAAAGCCTATCAGCAGTCCTGAAGAGTTACCCGACTGCCACAATCTGGAAGTAGTCAGGAGATGCCTAACCTTGCACCACAAGCCTGTCAGAGCATTACATAGCATTCATGGGTCCTACGGATAATCACCAGAGGTTGTACTTTTCCTTTATTACACCATCCAAAACAGAAGTTAAGGGTTCCAGATGTTCCACCCAGTCAGTTGGAATTTGCAGTAACAGAATTTCAAAGTTGCTACAAAAAAGTCATCCAACAGGTCCCCCCCAAACAGTTAGGATCTGGAGCTTGTTCCAGGTTCTTTTTAGGTTCAGTGAAGACAGGGAACCTGGGGCCAGTTTTGGACCTCAGCCACCTCAGTCAGTTTGTGAGAAAGACAAAGTTCTGAATGGTCACATTACAGTCCTTTTTGAGGAAGGATGATTGTATGTGCTCTATAAATCAAGATGCCTACTATCATACAAAGATACAGAGGCAATCCAGGAGATTTCTCCATTTCTGTCTGGAGGCCAATAATTTCTAGTTCAGAACACTGCCCTTAGGTCTTACCACAGCCCCCTGGGTGTTCAAGATTATGGCAGTGGTAACAGCTTACCTCTGAATGCAAGGGATCCGGGTCTTCCCATATCTGGATGATTAGCTCCTAAATGCTTTTTCTAGGAATATACTGGTATTCCATCTTCCAGATGTACTGGGGATCACAGTAAATCAGTCAAAATGACAGCTGTCTCCCACGCAACAAGTAGAAGTTTTAGGATGTCATAGCAACACAGTTCTTCAGATTGCAAGCTTCCATATGCCAGAGTACTGTCCTTGCAAATAATGGCCTCTCAGGTAGCTCAGTATTCCCTTCCTTAAGCAGAGTTGATTCTCAGTCTGTTAGGTTCAATGGCCTCTACCATCACGATAGTTTGACTTACAAGATACCACATGATAGTGTTACAGTGGACTCTCTTCTATCCAGTTGTCATAGAGTCAGCACCCCCTCCATCCAAAATTTGACTCATTCAAATTTGTAGAGGTAATATCAAATAGTGGATAACCTCCTCATCGATAATGTAAGGGAGGCCTTTTTGCTCACTGATTCCTTGGACCACACTGACTGCGGACATTTCCCTTGTTTGGTGGTGGGGCAATTTGAGGGGACGATGGTTTAAGGTACTTGGTCACCTGTAGAGGCTAACCTTCACATCAGCATCTTGGAGATGAGAACGATCCTCCTAGCATTGCAAACTTTTCAGGACTACCTGCCCAAGGGTGTGATAGCCTTCCAAAAGGGCAATATTTCAGTAGACTGATACATTAGCAAATGAGGAGGAACCTAGTCATACCCACTTTTCTGAGAAGCCATAAAAGTATGGCAGTGAGTGATGTGTTCCCATTATTTTCTGATTGCAACACGCATTCTCAGAACATCAATTGTACTAGCGGACAACTTGCGCAGGTCAATCCTATTACCTTACAAGTGGTCTCTCAACCAGATAGTGTCAACGGAAATTTTCAGCCACTGGGACCAACCATGCTGCAGTTTCTTTGCCTTGTACCTGAACAAGTGCATCAGTTACTTTGCCCTGATCCATCCATAGGGACAATCAAAGAGGTTGTTCTAGTCCACAGTTGGCTCCAGGATGTCCTCTATGGCTTTCTCCCAACACCACTCTTGACAAACTCCATTCAGAAGGCTACAAGCTGGAAGACTAGAGTGATCCTCATTGCTCTTGTCTAGCCCCAGCAGGTTTGGTTCCCCTTCCTTTGGCCTCATTTATTTCCTTTTCACAAAAAGGTCAACAAAAAAGATGTATCAAAGCAAGTGAAAAGATTTTCTATTTTGGCATCTTCAAGAGGATTGGCTCTGTTCTGTGCTTCTCTTCCACTGATCTTGGATATTCTTTCAGACCTTTTTCAGCAAGGGTCAAGTTTTTCTATTATCAAAGTTTAAATGGCTGCCATTTCAAATTTTCACATAGGGCATAAAGTTCCTCCATTGCCTCTTAAAATCTCCTAAGATTTTCTCAATTGAACTTTCCTGCTAAGACCCATCATGTTCCCTCGTGGGATATCACGGTCACGCTTCAAACCCTAACCTAGAAACCCTTTGAACCGCCAGCCTCAGTAGATCTTAAGTCCTCATGGAAGACAATTTTTCTGGTTGCAAGTACATCCACTAGACTGATATCTGAATTACAACCACTGTCATGCAAACTGCCATATCTCGTTTTTCATAAAGACTGAGTAACCTTGAGAACAAATTCTTTCTTTCTACGAAAGGTGACATCCGAAGTAAATTTAAATCAATATTTTGATTTACCAGTCTATTCCTCAAGTTCACAAACAAAGGGTAATATCTGATACAGACAATACATGTTCACAGACAGCTCAGGATTTTAGTTATGCTGTACCAAGGACATTTTAAATGGCTTTTGGACTATATTTCCTTTGTGTATAATGACTGGGATTTACCCCTTCACATGAAACCAAAAGCCCATTGCACAAGAGCAAGAGCTACCTGTAGGGCTTTCATGTAGATAGTTCCCGTTGGTGACATTTGTGCAGCAGCAACATGGTCCATGGTTCACACCTTTGTATCTCATTACAAATTGGTTGTGCAATCCAGAGCACTTTCATCCTTTGGTTTCACTATTTTGTGGAATGTCCTTTCTTGATATCACCCAGGTGTCTTTTTTGGCAGCTTGGTAATCTGTCCCAAACTTTGAATTGGATGAAAATAGACAACATCTGGTATGAAAGTAATAAATAATGACAGGTCTGTATTGTCTGATTTCCATCTAGTTCAACATCCCTCACTCCTTTCCCCTTCCAGTATCATCACTGACAGCTTCTGGTTTTCGGACACTCGGTGTCTGTTCAAAATGTTCCCTTGATTATTACTGTGGTTTTAACAGGTATATCATCTCAGACACCTACAGGTGTCTGCAGTTGCAAGAGGAGCTCTATAATTTAGGTAAGGTCAGCAAATTTGATCCGAGGTAACTTAATTGAGAAGAAGGAATTATGGGAAGAGATGACTCAGACCCTTGGATCCACAGCTCTAGAAGAAGGTGCTGAGGTCAGATCTGACAACCAAAAGTTGAACCGGATAAAAAGGAGGTAACATGGATTTGTCATTATGGCAATACATAACTTTTGTTTAATGCTGTTCTTGACCAAAACCAAAACCAAACCTTTAGCCTTGCATCAAAAGGCAATACTACAATAGAAATTATATCACAAACTAAATTAATGGATGTTACCATTGCCATTGATGAAAACCTAAAGTTTGAACTTTATATTCTTTGAGCAATAAAATCACACCCAAAACTTGGTGTGCTTTATCGAGCTAGTCCATATCGTTCAGAATCAGCTAGGAAAACTATAGGTTAATCCTGTCTTCTCCCATCACTTTTTTATGGAGCTCCCCTTATTACTAACTTGCACTCTGAGTATATGAAGAAACTGGATGCATGCTGTAACAAGATGGCTAAATTCACAACTAACCTTCCTTCCAGAAGACATCACTATGTTGCCCTTGAACAGTTACGCTGGATTGAGTTCCCAACAATATCTGTGCTACACACAACTCATTACTGCACACAACCTAATTCATAAACTTGAGAACTGTCCTCCTTTAAACAACTCTCTCCAGCACTACACCTCTGCAAGGAAACTGCTCTCAGGAAATAAGTGTCTCTTAATTTCCAGTAAATCTAAAACTATAGCTGGCAACTTCCTTTGCTCACGTTATGTCACTAAATTGTGGAACAACATTCCTGTTTAACTACAGCAACTAGAAAAACTGAAATCCATTAATGCCAGACTCAATACCTGCCCAACTTTTGCTTATGGTCTTGCTATGCACCTGGATGATCATGCCACCTCCAACCATAAAAGGTATCATCCTTCTCTGAAGTGCTCTACACACACATCACCCTAACTGTATATTCTTATATCCATTCTCTTTTATAAAGTATCCCTTCGAGTCAAGTAATCCTAAATCACCTTGTTCTAATGGGAGAATTAACTTATCTCACTTAACTCTTGCCCTCTCCCCCCAAAAAGAAATCCCTTCAGTTTTATATTAATTATTAACAGGAAAAGCATAAAATGGAGCAGAATAAAATGATGGCCAGCAGATATAAAAATAAAATGTCTTTAATGGAATCCAAACGTAAGCGCTTTCACACTTACACTGACTGCTTCTTCAGACGATACTGTTAGTCAAAACCATTCATCCCTTAAATACAGTGCTTAACATTCAACTGCACTACCTTTCTGATTGCTTGTTGCACATTTAAAGGAACACCATCATTGCTACTGCAGAAACAGCTAGTACTAAATACATATACTAAGACTAGTTACATTCAAGGCTGTGTAATAAAATATGAAGCTATAACCACATTATCTATTTAGTGTATGTATCTATACAATATGTAAATAGCATATGAGCAACCTATAAAAAAATTTAAAAAAATATGTAAAAAATATATATATATTACCCAAACTATGTTAACTACGCAGAGGTCTAGCTTTTTCAGTATGTGTTTGATGGGGACTTTGTCATTCAAACCACTGCCACTGTCAGCTCTTAATTTAATGATCCAGCGGGTTTCATTTGTTTCTGTCCTATTTTTAACATCTCCACATCTCCCATCCAGTCTGTTTTTTCCATAACTAGGAAGTGAAATTTGTTTGTTTCCCCTTTATGAATAACATGTTTAGCTAAGGCATTAGTGGTGGTTCTAGTATTGATATCATATATATGTTCCCTTATCCTATCACGTAGTCTCCAATCAGTCTTGCCCACATAGAATGAGCCACAGCTGATGCAGTGGGCTAACTAGACCACATTTGTAGTGTCACAAGTGCTTTCAGCATTAAATGTGAATGTCCTATCAAAATCTGGATGATAGAACTGTCCTGTTGGATTTATGTATTCATAAAAGTTACACCTATTACAGGGACTAGTACCCATTTCCAAACTCAATATTTCACTGAGTATCCTTGCCCGTTGAATAACATAACCTTCTTTTCAGGGATTTTATATTTTTATATGTGAAACTCAGATTATTACCAACAACTCCTAGTATCTTTTCATCAGCTGCTAGAATGGGCCAAAACTTCTTGTATATATTAGTGGCTGTTCTAACATTAGTTGAGAAATAAACAGGTAATCTCACTATGTTGTGCTTATTATTGCCTCGCATTTGAACTTTCATCCACCCAGTTATATCAGAGAAATAGGGATGTGCCTTCTCTGTTCTTTTTTTCTTGACCTCTTGAATAATACGCCTAACTTTGTGCATGTGATATATCCCCTGCTTAAAAATCTATGCTCCAGTTCTTCTATTTCTGTCACAAAAAACCCTCATCCTTTTGACATAACCTGGAAATTCTCATAGCTTATCCTCTTACTATATTATCAAATGCTTCTCATAGCTTGTCCTCTTACTATATTATCAAATGCATGTGGGGGATGTATACTACTTCTATGTAATAAGTTATTTCTGTGACATGTTTTCCTATGCACTTTTGGCCTATTCTAGCAGCTGATGAAAAGATACTAGGAATTGTTGGTAATAATCTGACTTTCACATATAAAAATATGAAACCCTGAAAAGGTTATGTTATTCAATGTGCTGGAATACTCAGCGAAATAGAGTTTGGAATGGGTACTAGTCCCTGTAATAGGTGCAACTTTTGTGAATACATAAATCCAACAGGACAGTTCTAGCATCCAGATTTTTATAGGGCATTCACATTTAATGTTGCAGCCACTTGTGACACTACCAATGTGACTTATACTATGTCGGCAAGACTGATCAGAGAGTATGTGATTGGATAAGGGAACATATATATGATATCAATACTAGAACCACCACTAATGCCTTAGCTAAACATGTTATTCATAAAGGGGACACACACAAATTTCACTTCCTAGTTATGGAAAAAACAGACTGGATGGGAGATGTTAAAATAGGACAGAAACAAATGAAACCCACTGGATCATTAAATTAAGAGCTGACAGTGACAATGGTTTGAATGACAAAGTCCCCATCAAACCCATATTGAAAGCTAGACCTCTGCTTAGATAATACAGTTTTAATAGGATGTTAAAAAATGTGTGTATACTGGTGTGGTAGCAGGGTAATGTATATCTTTTTTTTTACATCATTTTTTTTATTTTTATAGGTTGTTTATATGCAATTTACACATTGCATAGATCCATAAACTGAAGAGGTAGTGTGGTTATAGCTACATATTTCATTATATAGCCTTGAATGTAACTAGTCTTCGTATACTCATTTAGTACTAGCTGTTTCTGCAGTAGCAATGATGGTGTTCCTTTAAATGTGCAACAAGCAGTCTGGAAGGTAGCGCAGTTGAATGTTAAGCACTGTATTTAAGGGATGAAGGTTTCTGACTAATAGTATCTTCTGAAGAAGCAGTCTGTGTAAGTGTGAACGCGCTTGTGTTTGGATTCCATTCAAGACGTTTTACTTTTATAACTGCTGGCCATAGTTTTATTCTTCTCCACTTTATGCTTTTCCTGTTGGTTGTCTTGTGGAGCAGGCTATTTATCCGGTGTATCTTTGTGCTGTGGATTTATATTAGTTATTGTTCTCATCTTCTGCAGTTGTTGGTAAAAGTATGCCTGATCTGTATATAAAACTAAAGGGACTAAAAACATTTTTTTGCTTATATATTTCTATTTGTATACATAATCTATAGCTTCAGTTTGTCAGTCTAAAGCTTCACTTTCTCCGTTTTTTTATTAATTTTTATTTAGTCTCTTCCAACAATAGAATTATTTTTAATCTACACACATAAATACTTCATCTTACCATGTTCCCATAAACATGGGTAATGTTGAACCAATTCATGTATGGATCCATAGTTTACTGCTATAGCTTTTGTTTTGTCTTTTCAGGATATAAAATTAGTGAAGATTTGAAACTGTCTCAAAATGTTCCATAACACTGCAAATTCCTTTTCTGGATTTATCAAGTACAAAATGTTGTCTGTAAAAAAAATCTCTTTTTTTTTTTGATTGTCTTATCATTTGTATCTTTGAATTTTTGTGTCCCACTTTTGTCTGCGGGTTGCTCTAAATACAAAGCAACTAAATGGGAAAAAGGGCATCCCTGCCTGGTTCTTCTGTTTAAACACAGCTTGTTGGAGAGGAACCCTCCCACCTTAATTCACTCCTCTGACCCTTGAAATATCCCCCTAATTAACCAAATTATTCGTTAAGTAATGCAAATGTTACTATTGCTCTACTCATAAAGTCCCAGCCGACTCTACTGAATGCTTTCTCTGCGTCAAGCCTCACCAAAAGTAGTGGCATTTTCTTACACTCAGCTTCTCTTCAAATGTTTACTTGTAAACGCAATCCATAAAAAAAAGGTTTACCCATGGAAGTGGAAAATATTTTCTTTTTGGGCTATTTCGAAAGGCATAGACCATTTATTTATCAGCCCTCATGTATTCTATATTGGAATTTCGGTCTGAACTTTTCCACAGTGGCTCTGGTTTTTTCCACTGTCACGGTGTAAATCGCTTCAGTTTCTAAGTTCCACATAGGTCAGAGTGACACTGCTATATCATCTGTAAAAGTTTCCAAAGCCTTCATGAGGGGAACATTCTGTCTGCTTCCTCCAGAGACCAGGTACCTCCATGGGATGTCAGTATTTTGCTCCAGGCATTAACTCAATACCCTTTAAACCAGCTGCAACAGTAGACTTGGAATTTCTTGTTTAGAAGACAATTTTTCTTGTGGCTGTTAACATCAGCCAAGCAAATTTCAGAATTACAAGCCCTTTCTTGCAAACCCCCTTACCTATTTTTTTCACAGAGGTTCCTTAAGGACTAATGCATGTTTCCTACCTAAGGTGGCATCTCAGGCAAATGTAAATCAATTAATCAACCTACTAATTTTTTCCAAAATGTTCAAACAAGAGAATACATTCTACCCATGTTGGATGTCCATTACCGACTTAGATTCTACCCTCACAGAACAAAGCACTTAAGGAGTTCAGACCAATTATTCATTGCATTTTCTAGAGCTAAATTGGGCAAAGCAGTCTCTAAGGTAACACTTTCATGATGGTTATCAGATTTTGTATATGCAAAAAAGGGTTTATCCCTGCAAACAAAACCCAAAGCTCATTCCACAAGGGCAATAGCCACATCTACAGCCTTTGTGAATAGCTCCCTGTTGGTGATATTTGTGCTGCTGCAACTTGGTCAACAGTTCACACATTTGTCTTGCTATAAACTGGATGTACAATCTAGACCATATCCCTCCTTTACCCAAACAGCTATCGAAGAATTAAAATCAAGGCCACTGGTTCAGACCCAAAATACTGTATTCTGTAGTGCCTCGGTACAAGACCTTCAAGGAGTTACCTTTCCTCCTTTAGTTCCACCATTCTCAGGAACATCCTTCCTGGATACCACCCAGGTAATAACTACTTGGGAATTTGTGCAGACTAGACACCAAATTAATGCAGGTTTTCCTACCAGCAGACAAAGTGCAAAGCCTAACCAGTTACTTCCTTTCCCTTCTTCCTGTTCAGTTTTGTACTGCAGAGGAGATCTCCGAACACTGGGGTTCATGACAGCAACCAGCCTCATGTTCCCCTTTTCCAGACTCTGTGTGTGTGTGTGTGTGTGTGTGTGTCTTTCGGCTTTTCCCGGTTAGGGGTCGCCACAGCGGAACTCCGGTCCGCTAATGATTGGCAGTAGAGTTTTACATGCTGGCTTGCCGGGCCTAATGCACAACCTTCAACGAAGGAACGCCCATTCACGCATGTCGTCACACAGTAGATGCTTTAACTGAGAATCGAACGGGCAACGTCTAACTGTGAGGCGACAAATCCATTGATAACTGAAATCCTCTGAGTCCCAACATTCTCGTCTTCTGGACTCACAAGCTTCTCTCCTGTTTTGCCTAAAGAAGGAAATCCTGTGGTAGATATTACAGATTAAGCTCAACTCGGGTGTGCACTTCAAACTGCAAACACCGCAACAGGAGCTGCACACAAATGCATTAGATGATGCATGGAGAGTATGGACGAGCATCCTGAGAGTTCAGGAACAGTAGTAGAATTTATCAGTCTGAAGGAGATGAGGGCACTAAAACAGGTCCTGCAGATCTTCTCCCATTATTGGGAACCAGCTCCATTAAGAGTGTTTACAGACAACACAGTGGTCATGTGGTACATAGACAGTGGGGCAACAAATCATACAGACTCTATGGTCTGGCTCTTTTGGCTTGAGAGCAGGCCACAGAAGCAAACTGCTTTGTCCAAGTGGTTTGTATTCCCTCATAGGATAATGTCCTGTCAAACATCCTAAGCAGATCAAGGGAAGGCCCCCACTAATGGCTGCTGAACAGGGAGAGCATAGTCCACAAATAGGGGTGCCGCAGATAGATCTGTATGCTTTCATCAGCAATGAACAACTTCTGTTTTTTTTTTGTTACCAGGACCTTCTTTCCTCAAGCTTGGACAATTGACAGTCTTTTCCTTGGAAATGGAGGTTTTTATTTCCCTTCCCTCCACTTTCTCTTCTTCCAGGTGTCTTAATAAAGATCCAAAGAGGATACAGAAAGATCTTACTGGTGACTCTCTATTGGCCAAGGCAGTATTGGTTCCGCCCTGTCATATATCCTAGGCAAGGGCCATCATCAGAAGCTTCCCTCCACAGTGGACTTGCTCTCACAACAGAAGGTCTCACTGCTTCATCCCAATATGTCATCCCTCAACCTGACATTATGGATGATAGGATTCTTATCCCTTTTAGACACCAATTTTTTGAGGACATGCTTAAGGTTCTGCAGGAGACTAGAAAATGAGAACAAGGAAATCTTACAGCAAAATGGAAAATATTTACTATATGGGGTCCAGCTAAAACAGACACAGTACAGGCTAATACCCCAGTGGTCCTCTCTTATTTATGTGAGCTTTTGATATCTGGCCTAGCATATTCATCTATTAAGCTACATATTTCAGCCATATCTGCTTCCTACCTCTGGATCCTCCTCTTCTGGCCAAACTAGAGGTAAAACAGTCTTAAAAGGTGTACTCCAGCTGAAACCTCAAAGGAAATCTAGTCTGCCTGCTTTAGTATCTCAATGTCATGCTGGAAAATTTCACTGTTCCCTCATTTCAAAGCAGCAGCCTCTGCCTCTATCAAATTCTGTACTTTGAAAACCATTCTTCTGGTAGCTCTCAGCTCTCCCAGACAAGTTCCCAAACTAGAGGCCCTTCCTCCCTTCCTTATTTTTCACAAGCATAGTGTGTCTTCTTGGGCCAGTGGTGAATGAACTGTATCTTAATTCAGCCATAAATCTGCCCACCTTTTATTCCACGAAACAAGGGAGAAAGTATTCTACATTCTCTTGCTGTTCATAGATAACTCGGATTCTATCTAGATAAAACTAAAGATATCCACAAGTTGGACCACCTGTGTGTCTCTTTCCAGGATTCCAAGCTAGGGAACCTAGTTTCTAAGCAAACTATTAACTTGATTTTCAAATCCATTACCTTTTGTTATACTCAGCATGGCAAAATCCTTGCCTTCTCCAGCAAAAGCACATTCTGCTAGAGCAGTGTCATTATTTGGAACCTTCTACAGTGGGATTGACTCTAGAATGATTTTGCAAGCAGCTGTTGGTCTTTGTTGCATACCTTTACCAAACATTACTGAGTGGATGCATTTTTACAGTCACCAGGTCAGTCCTGTCTGGGTTACTGGACAATTCTATTTCTCATCCAAGCACCCTTTACTCCTCATAAGCTTTGGGAGTCACCCAGCAGTTTGAAATACTACAACAGATAGTATAGTTGTGTATGAACTTAACACAACACTAGACATTCTACTGATGATCACTGTTACAGTATCCCACCACTGTACTTTTGCTTCTCCCCACTTAACTGACCAATTTGTTTCATTTCTCAGGCCTCTACAGGCTTACTGGCTTGGAGATGGTCTGAGGATTTATGCTGATATGTCCGCTTATGTAACCTTATGCCCATGGGCTTATGTCATAACTTAGACATATTTGGTCAATGGAAGGTTTTGACTTTGGTACCCTAGCCGGATGTCCCAATAGTCTGGAATACTAACGCATCTACAGTTATGGTAAGTTCTTATACGTTTGTACTATTCTAAAGTGCATCACTTTGAGGTTCTTAACTTTTTATTCTAATATAAAAAAGAATGCCCCACGTGATGTGATTGCAGTTGGAAAAATCATGACAAGTAGAGACTGCCTTTTTTTTCTTTCTTTTAAATACTGATGGCTATCATAACTCCTAGAGTTGCAGCATCATGACCCATTGATAGTTAAAGAATCTCCTGGCTGTTATCTGTACCAGTTGCCTGCCAGTGATGGAGGTAGGTCCTGTGCAGGAAGGCATTGGAGAATTTATCCAAAGATCTTTGGCAGAAGCATGAAAAATATAAGTTAAGGATTACAGATCCCAGGTCTGAGATGTCAAGGCCTGCCTTTGCTCTGAATTCCAGTGCTCCCATTATGAAACCCACTCCTCTCACAGTAAGCTCCACATTGTAGATTGGTTCTTCCTTTAGCCTGGGGTCATTTTCCCAGTCTTATTTGGCAGTCCAGTACAAAGATAAGCAAGACAATGACCCATTCTTATATGCTAGCCTTATTTTTCAGTTCCCACTTTAGCTTGCTGACATTGTGAGCCAGTATTCTGTTAATGGTACATTAAGAGATCTGTGAAGTCCCTTGGTTATATGTCTGGGTCTAAACTTTGGTCTGGTGGCACAGCTCCTCTCATTCCCCCCCTTTTGAATTGATTGCGAAGTAGTGAAGGTTGAGCCTTTATGCAGAGAACCCTTTTATCATGTTATTTGGGCCTTTGAACTTCACTGTTACTGTACTGGACTTGGTTCAGTGTGTGGCACCTAACTGCTGCAAAGCATGATGTAGCAGTTAGGAGGCATCAGGTCCAGGCAGCAGCTTTGAAGATTGCTTCAGAGTCACACTCCTGGTCAACCTGTCATGCAGTCACCACCTGCTAAGGAAGAGCGTGTTAGGAATATCTAGTGGGATGTGGCAGTCTCAGTCTCTCTCAGCCAGAATCATCTGTTGTACTAAAATCTTAGGAGGAGATCTCTGTTGTAGAAACTATTAAACTGTCGTATACTGAATATAAAGTCTGAACACCTTGAAGTGATTTAACAGCTCTAAAAAGAAGTCCATGCTTCAGTGTAAATGACAGCACTAGCTAAGTCATGGTTCTCCTCCTGTTAATAGATGAGAATATTTTTTGAAAAGATGCAAAGTTGCAAATGTAGCACAGCTAATTAACATGATGTAAGGCACCTCAGAACCAGAATAGACTGGAAAATAACCAGATATATTTATGAGAAGAATCTTTAAATTGTACTAGATGTCTAAGCTAACCCTTTAATATCCAAAATGTAGGGATCCTTTTGATAAGTTTGTAGGCTCCATAAAAGCACTGTTTTTCTTATCCCCCTCACAGTTGTCCAAATGCTTACTTTGGTTATGCAGACATATAAATCTGGGTTATTATTCCACTGGAAGCAGGTATTAAAGATCCAGGCAGTTTTGAAAATGTACAGACTCTCATAGGTTCATAGATTAGTACTAAGCTAACTGCCCTTTCGAGCCATTTTAAGCTTAGCCAATTATCCCTTGTGAGACTCAAACCCTGCACCTTGTGTTTGTAATCAAATACCTTAATTATTAGGCCACCCTCCCAACCCTTGCTGTCCAGGAAAAGAGTGGACAAATGCTGATGTTCTGAAACCTCTGCTTGCAACAGAGAAAATCGGACCCTTGTACTGGTCATTGCCAGAATGGTCATTTCTCCTTGTGGGCCACATTGAAATGAGCTGTTGTGTTATTTTCAGCTGCCCAATAGAGGTTTCAGAACATCAGCACTTGGCCACTCTTTTCCTGGACAGCAGTTCCAATACCTTGAAGAGGATTGGCAAAGGCACATGTTCTTTTGCCATCCTTAGCATCCAGGCACTTAACTACTCTTCTCGGGGCTTACACAGTTCTGCCTCCCCACCCCCAACACTGGGGGGAGGGAAGTGGCTGTGAAAATTCTCAGTTCAGCATCAGAGATAGGAATCTATTTGATAGAAAAGATTTGCCCAGGTTGGTCCCCTACATCCATAACACTGCCTTGCTCAGTCTGTTGTCATTCTTCGAGGAGCTTTGTCAGGCTATCAGCAGCAGGGCTGTCTTGATGAAGCCTCCAAATCATTGAGGACCAGCAAAGGAAAGGAGCAACATTATCCATTGTGAAAGGGCTGTACAGTTTTATTCCTGTAAGCTCATGCAGGAGCAACTGAGGTGCAGTGTTAAACATCAGCCTCTGCCCCCAGCAGGTGGCCCTGCACTAAAGTTCTTGAAGAAGATTCCATCACAGATGGCTAACTGCCATTTTTAATTGGCAATCATGCTCGAGTAGGAAGGTGGTCATCCAAGTTTGCACCATTTTGGAGTACCATTAACAAGGCAATTGGGTCTTGGACATCCTAAAGAAAAGCTGTACCTTGGGCCTGCTGAGTACCTTCCATCTTTTTGTCCTCTGAAGAACAAGGTGTCATATTACTTGGTGCAGTTTCACTCCTTCCTGGACATGGGGCTTAACAACAAGATGACTGTAGCAACAATGAATAAATGAACTTGTGTTTCCATTTCTTCACATTCCCCAAGAAATTGTAAGGGGAGAGAGCTAGCATTTCTAACACCATCTTATTCAGATGCATTACTAGGTAGTCACATTCCAAACAGTGGTACTACTGCGTCTGGGTTGCTTCTGTAGAAAAGGACATAGATGTGACCTACGATACCTGGGAAGTGTAAAGGCTTTAGTATACAGGCTGGATATTTTGCTATCCTCAGCAGGGTATCCCAAGAGTGAAGAAGTAGGACATCTGCTGTTATGGTAAGATCTTACACAACTGTACTATCAAAGAACTTCAAGTTTGTTTACGATATAAATAGGTCATGTTGGAGGGACAGGTATATGTCTCTGAGAATTCACATTGTCTGGAACAGGCTTTCCATCCATGTGATGCATAGCCCTTCCCTAACCTTATTTAAGTGTAACATGGACCAGTGGATGGGAAACTGGAAGTTTACCCCTGGTCTGGCACCTATTTCTGTAGTAGACAGAGGCAGTAGTTAAGTCATGCTCTAGCAAACCGGTACCGCCTTAAATAACCTCTGAAGCACATTTGGGTTGCATGGCTAAGCTTGTAAAGGCCCCAGTGGTCGTGAGCCTCGTATATACCCTTGAACTTATGTGGTTTTAGGTAAGAATAATAGTAATAGGATTTATTCTCATCTGATAAATATAACCACCACAAACATGCTAGTAGTTATAATGCAGTTCAATGTTTGTCTGTTCCTGTGACATTTGTGTATATTAATATTGTATTAACATGATAAATTTTAAAAACAAAAATTAGATTTGAAATACTGGTTGTTTTCTATATACCTGTTTTTACTGTAGAGAGAGAGTTATTGATGGAGCCAGTAGCAGCAAGGTGATATAATGGGAAGATAAAGCTATATCTCATTATGACTTAGTTGCTTAAAAAGTACTGTGTGTTGATAAAATTTTACTGAACTTGTAAATAAACAAGACTTTGTACAGTTTCAAAGCATAAGAAATTTCATTATACAGAATACAGTATTTTGTTGTAACATGGTCTAAAAGCTTTCTTACTCTTAAAATACATTGCATCGGATACAATAAATGAGTTAGCATCTACACCCAAGCTATTAAATTATTCAGAAGTGTGATAGATTCTAAATCTGTTCTTAAAGAGTCTTATTGTGGTTGTTTGCAAACATCTTTTCCTAATTAATCTGAATCATGCCGATGTTGAAGCTTAAATTAGCATCTGAACACTACTACGTCTCCTTCGTGGCAAACCTTTACATTAAGATATATTTTTTAACTCCTTAGAAAATAGAACAAAAACTTAAAGAAGGGAAATTGCTATGTATTTCACAGTTTTGAGCAATCTTTCATCAGATAACGGTGCATTAACTGTATAGTGTTAACCTAGTGCATCTATTCCATCATGTGCTCCAGATGAAATTTCTCTCCCCTGGAGCTTATTGATGACTGAGAAAATTAATAACAAAGAATTGGACAAAATACTTCTCCAACTTTTTCTGTATTTATAGGTCTTGTAACCGTACTTTATGATAAAGGAGATAATACCATATAATATAATTAATTTTAAATTTGGGACAAAAATTGCAATAACCTTGTCAAATAATTACTGATGCCTCACTTTGTAGTGCTTAAAGTTTTTTTCTTCTATTTCCCCTGTGCTTTCTGACCACCATCAAGCCCTGGACTGCAAAGCAGGTGGACTGTATCAATTTCCCCGATACTAGGGACATATCTAGTACAGTACATTACTATTGGTGAGGGTAGTGGGAGCTATCTAGAATACTTGTTATGCTGTTAGCCATGAGGCTTGCGTGTGGTCCAGCAACATCCTTACAAGTACTGATGTTTTCATAGGCCCTAACCTATCCCCCTAGTGGTGATGTGAGCATCCCATCACAAGTACTACCTATGGCCCTCTTTATGTGTACTTCTGCTCCTTTGTACATGCTGTTAGAGGCTTCCACCACCAGCTTAAGTAGCTGCTGCCCATATCCTTCTCTGTTCTGGTTCCCTCCTCATGCAAGCCTCCTTTTACATTGGAGTAGTTGAGCCAGCTAGCTGGGAAAGCACTGCACCATCTCTCTACTAGGCTACTGTAGAGCAATGGCCATTATTCGAACTCTAGTCATACGGGTCGCAGTCAGTGCTTTATCCCTCAGTGCTACAGATTGTTAAATAAGTTGAATAAGGTTTTGGAGAATATGCTGTATTCTGTTTTGTATTATTATTATTAGACTCTATGAGTTATTGACTAATATAATTAGTAATAGAATTAATATTTAGAGAGCTTTTAGTTTTAAAGGAATGTTTTCAGTGTTTAGAGAAGAATTTTAATACATTTTGAGTACTAGAAATATGATTTTTCAAATGTTTTATGTGCAGATTTGTATATTACATTTTAAGCTGAACCAGATAGAGTAAAAAAATAATAAAAATATAAGGAAGAAAAAATACCCTTGGCATTTCAGCAGTACTGTATAGAGGATGAAGTGAGAAGGAAAACAGAAAAGGAGGCTCAGTAGAATGTTGACTGCCCATACAGGGCAGATTGGAAAGGCTTAATGCCATCCAGTTAAGCATTGGTGTGAAATTAATGGCTTCTGAATTCACAGCAACAGTTCTGTTTTACTCATGTGCTGCAGCTAACAAATGCAAAGCTTAAGCCCAGTTTTGAAGATGGTATGCTATTCGAAGTCCTTCTATTGTTATGCAGTCTGAGAGATGTTGCTGTTTGCAGTTAAATACTAGTATAAGTGCAGTTGGCTGCATAGCACTCATAGCCTGTCCCTCTAGCATAGCGATTGTCTGCTTATTAATGTATTGTTTGATTGTTCTTTGCATGATGAAATGCATTGCCTTCTAACTTATTCTTCCTCTTTACCCAGAGTATTTATGAACCGGGAAAGCGCCATTGGTTAAAAGTGAAGAAGGATTACCTCAATGAAGGGGCCATGGCTGACACTGCTGACTTGGTGGTACTGGGAGCTTTTTATGGATCAGGAAATAAAGGTTAGTGTGTGTGTGTGTGTGTGTGTGTGTGTGTGTGTGCGCATTCACAATTGCTCACTTGTATGTTTAGCTATTCGTTATTTGGAATGAAACAATGATAAAAAGTCATGTACGATGCCTTATTTTTAGTAGCATAACCATTTGTTGTAAATATGAAGTTATTAAACATCCATCCTGTATCTTTACTTTGGGTATGTTTGCAAACATTGCTTTCTTTGAATGTCTGAAACTAGGGACAGTTGCTGAACAGTAATGATGGAAAAGTGTTAAGGGTAATTTAGCAGAGTTTCTGTCATAGACTTCCAGTGGGAGGAGATCTGCAGAGTGACAAAAAATGTAGTGTGATCATTTTGTTTAACAGAACCCAAACTATAACAGTGTCCTGAGGGGAGACATTTAAGACCTCTGTAGAGGATCTGGGTTTGGGAGTATTTATTGTAGTATGTTTAGTAACTGTAGCATTGTCATTTGTGTGTTGCTAAAGCAAATTATACTGTGATGCATTGTGCAACAAACTACCTGTGGGAAAAGTTACACTAGAGGATGACTGTAATGGTGAGGGATGAAGGTTGAAGCCATAGGAGTTGGCTTGCTCTCTCTTCTGGAAATGAGAGCCATAAGAGCATCAGGTTTGAAAATATGGCTCTTTAAGGTAAAGGTAGAGAATTAAACAATGCATATGCCTCATTGCTGGGGTTTAGAGTATAAATTAAGTGATATTTGTGTATGGTATTGCTGAGAGGAAGGTGCGGGATCTGGTGCTTGTTTCAAGGAGATGGATGCTTATATATTGGGACATGAAGAAGGTAAATGAAGTGAGTATTGGTAATGTTTGAGCATATAGGTAGTGTACTGCTCAGGTCAGTGGCACAGAGAAAATATAAGTGACACTGTGCAGTTAGTTTTTACCAACAAATCTGATATATAATTCAGTGAAAGTAATATTTTCCAGGGTGTTTTGCAACTTTTTTCCTCCATTACAATGCATTCAGTGTGTGTGTATTTGAGTTTTTCCTCCATATTTCCATATTGTTTGCACTTGTAGTGGGTATAATGACCTACTATTCCACCAAATACTGCAGTGAAATATCTGTATCTAAGAAGCAGAGATCTGGCTGTCTGGTTATATAAGAGATGTATGGACTGTAAAACTAAAATTGGTGCATACAGATTGGTTCCCACCTGCCATGCAAAACTATTCTGTGAATTAGTAAGCATTCATTGCTGTCTTCCATTCTTCCTGTTGCACTTTGTTGTGAAAGGCAGTGGCACCCAGTAACTGTCCCTTTTTACATGTGATGTGCCCTACAAGTGAAATGTGTAGTGAGACATTTATATAAGATCCAAGTATTACAACTTTTAGGTAGGATAGAAACATTTTATATTACATATTTTATCAAAGGGATTTTTCTAAAGAACAATCACATTTCATGGTGTAATTAACTGACAAACTGCCTGTTTGTACAATTCATATAATTCAGAGTAATTGTAAAAAAAAAAAAAAAAAACTTGAAATGAGCTACAGTTCACATCTTCTAAGGTTAAGCCATACTGCAGGTCTGACTTCAATCATGTTCCCAGCCCATAGCCAGCCAGACCCCTCTCATAGAGTGCAGTTCCACTAAAGAGTCTTTCATTTATGCATGTTATCCACTCTATCCAGTTCAGAGTCATGTCAAGGAAATTGAGATTCCAAACTTATGTAAACAGCATCCCTTTTTTGGACTTGCAAGATGGCCGAACACTGAGCAGCAGTTTGATTAACACTCTCCTGGTGTAAAAATAGAGAAATAGTTAAAGAAGCCAGTGCAAGTTATCAGTTTAGGCAAATTCAGATATTGGGTAGTAATTAACACTGCCTGGATACCAGCACAGATGAATACTGCTGAAAGTTAGAGAAACTTTATCAGAAAGGAAGAAGACAAAGCTCTGGCTGGAAGATCCTTGCAGTTGTTCAGCACAAAGCAGTTCACAGTTCAGGTTTTTTTTACCCCTGTGTCATCCTACATCATTCTGTCCATATCGAGTTTGCCATCTACTCCACAGCCTCCAGGACGTCCTCCGATATTAGCTGGGGTCAGTCCCTGAGCTTAAGTGTGTCCTAAGAGGCTCAGCCATCAGCATTTCCCCCACTGTCCTGAGAGTCTCAGCCATCACTATTTCCCTGTGGTGGGAGAGGTTTCTGGTATGCCATACCCACTATGGCCCATCCTGTGGTGCTTAGTGGAAGCATCTGTAAATGGGCATGAAGTGAGACACATTGTAGCATATTGCCCTGCCTCCATAGCAGCTCAGCCATATCCACCCACCCACCACCAGAACTATGCCATCCCAGCGCACATCCTGTCTCCACCAGGGATCATCTTGAGAGGCGCCCTCATTACCATCCACACTTCTTAGATGGTAAATCCCATCCTTCCCTGCTGCTCAATCAGTCATCAGAGCCACAAAACAAGCGCAGATCACCTGGGCCATAATTAGGGCTTTTTGCTCCTTGTCACTGGAATGGCTTGAGTTTCAGTTTTAGTATAGGAGACTGCTTCCAGTAATTTACAGGAAAATTAACCAAATGCACTCAGAGGTATTTAAAATAAGCAAGTCACTGGAAAAATGTATAAAGTCAGATGTCAAAAGGCTGAAAAAAATAGAAGAAGCTTTAAGTAGCTGTACAGATGAGATGATTTATCTGCAGAAATCAGAGGATGAAGCAGAGGAAAGACTGACTGAGTTTGACAATTCTCCAGAAGAACTGTTTCAAAAAAAAGAGTTAGAAGCTGGAGCCCACAGAGAAAACCTTAGATTTTATGCTGTACCACAGAAACTAGAAGAAATTGACTGTACTAATTTAATGAAAGTACAGATAAGCAGCTAGACTGGTATACAGCAGGATTTGTAATGTTCCGGACTTGGATACAAGAAAGAAGGCAAAACCTGATGTTCATCGTGCATTACAGCTGCAGTAATCACATATGGGTTTTCAGCCGTCAGGCGGTACTGCAGCTGTAATAGCCCTCGAACATCTACATTTATGGTAGGTACAAAACTGTACTTTTTAGTGAAGATGCATTCATACCAGCAGTAAAAGCTGCTCCTGATAAAACCATGAAGGAAAGAAGACAAAAATGGTAAAAATCGGGGACACCACAGCGTTAGCGGAAAATGATTATTCGCTATATAGTAGGCAGAAGAGAAGTTTATTCTGATAATCGGGATGTCAGGAGTAGCTGTGAGATTCAATTTGCTGTATACATCTGTCTTCACCATATTTTTTTTATCCTGAATAATCACATTCCTTGTTGGATTTAGAACAGCCAAGTAGGCAATAAAGTTTAACCAGCAGACTGAAGGTTTCTCTCCTTCTTAATCTAGTGACAGTAGCAAAAGCCCATAGACAGACTTTGCTAGTGAAATCATTTCTGTTGTTCAAAAGGAAGAAGGTTTAGCAACTGAAAAAAAACACAGGAGCAGATTAGAAGAGTTAGGATCACCTTGGTCTTGATCCAAGAACGTGTGTTAGGAGGACGGATGTTCAGGAAGAAGACCAGTAATAGTGTGAACTTAGTGAATAAATGTGAAAAGTGGGAAACATCCATTACATTAGATGATGTTTAGACACATGGACTGTTGTTTTCAAGAAGAGGTGGCTGTAAAAGACTGTGTTAAAATGGTGGGAGGACTCTGGTGTGTAAACCCTACTTTTCATTAACATTTTGAAGGACACTGAAGAAACTGAAAAAGTAACTGCAAGTAAAGTTTGTTCATATTAGTAAGTTTTGGTTCTTATTAATATTTGTGTGAAATGTATACCTGTTAACCTCTTAGTGTCAGAAATCAGGACAAAGCCTGACAAAATGGGGGACAAAGGCCCAAAAAATAGGGTCAGATTTTAAATATTGCTCTTATAAACATAGTAGAGTAACAGGGTTTGTGTTGACGTCCATTTTCTGAATAAATTGAAGTCTGAAACTCAAATGTATGTCATTCTTTAGGAATAATCCTCAGAGCATTTCAGTGATTTGTCAGAAAACCACACCTTTTATGAGAAACGGACCAAAAATATGAGGCATAAATGTGGACATTCTGCGAAAATCTGTACAGTTGAGAGGTATGGAAATATAATGAAAGTTATGTTATATTGTAAAGCAATTCTGTGTAGTATTTTGTCGTAACATGTTTTAAATATGAGGTAGGGAGTTTTATCAGTGCTTTCTTTGTATGTCCATAATCTTAAAGTAAGTAAGTGTGTTTTCTGTGTTGTAATGATCCATAGTTTTCACAGTAACAAGATAAAGGCTGAAATGAAATAAGTTAAATGTAATGTGATGTTCATCATACTGATCACTGCTGAAGTAGCTTTAGCTATAGGGGTTATATCCTGCCACGGATATAACAGCCAGCCAGCTTACAAAGCTTTAGGGCACCTTCGATGCACCCAAACCATCAGTCAGCTTTAGCTGTGCTAAATAAAATGCTAGGTTTGGGCTCCAAGCCCTTAAGAGCCTTCCTGCCACCGAAGAGTACACTCATTTGAAGCTTACAAGGATCAATGGTGGATTTGTGTTGTTCCTTTGATGGGCAGATAAGTTCTCTTTGGGGAAAAAGCTTCAATTAAAAAAAAATGTTTCGTTTGATAACACTTTCCTGTTTAGGAAAGTTATCTTAAAGCTAGGAGTTTGTGTTTTAATGGGCTGAGATGAGACTGTATTTGTACTTTTAAATGAGAGCACTCTTTTTTCCTGTAAGTTCAAAAGTTGATCGAAGTACTTAAAAACATTTCTTCTGTGGATATATTGTGTTTATTTTATTTCTTGGAGCTGGCTAGGTGTTTTAAATGCTTTTTACTCTGTTTCTCTTTGAAAAAAAGTAACTTTTAAATATTTTAAATGTTGCTTGTTTTTCCCTCGAAAAAGGGCACAATTCATCGCTTGACCATGGAAAAAACTGTATGCCCCATGGTTGGCCCTTCTTCCAGTCGCAAAAAGAAAAAGTTAAGCAAACAGCCTTTGCCATCACAGCAGGATAGCAGTTTGCCTCTGCTGCAAGTGGGTGACTTTACTGTGTCCATTAGTTGTACCTCAGACCATTCATCTTTTACCCAGGATCCATCCGGTGTACCACCTATAGCCACTGTGGACCAGGGTTTAGCCATGTCCTCTGTGGCTGATGGGGTCCCCTCAGTGGACAAGGGAGAGCCACTCTTGTCAGTCCTGAGAGAGGGAACAGGGAAGGCTTCCTTGTTTTGTCAGAATCTTGTGCCCAACCCTGGGGAAGCTGCTACTACTATTAATAACACAGTTGGCCCCATTTTTCCATCCAAAACAAAACTGAAAACTAAACATGTATTCCTCAAATTTCTTTGAACAGGAGTAATTTACTGGGTCTGACTCAGGGATTAATTAATTCTCTTGATCCTTCTTGTAAACTGGTAAGAGAAAGAGAGATACCTCTTTTCTTCAAAAAAAATTAAAGCTACTGAATGTGGATAGAAAGATGAGGGGACAGGTATAGATTTTTTCCTAAGATTTTGGATTCAGACTTAGAGGAGAGCTCAGTTTGTGATTTTCCCTGTGATTGATTGTTTCTCTGAGACTATTTCCAGAATGTGCCAGTGTTTTCAGTGGGAGAACACAGCAGTCCCTTGGAAAATACTATATGTTATTACAGAAGGAGTTTGCAGAACCTTCGCCTATTCCTCCTCTTCTGTCATTTTTGCAGGATATGTGTGTTACTCTCTGCAGTTTTTCTGATAGTAAGTCAGCGTCCCTAAAAAGGCAGATAGGATGTATAAAGCCCCTCAGTCTTTCAAGTTTTTATACACTTCCCAAACCAGACCCAGCTGTTGTAGCTTTAAATAACCCTACTGCTGCAAAGCATTTAGTTAATTCCAATCCTACACTTTCTGATAAGGATGTGAAGATTGTTGATAAGTATAAGAAACAAGTGTATGGCTTTTGCAACTTTGATTTTTCAGTATTTTGAACTGTCAGGCTCATATATGTTAAAGATTATTCTGACTGATTGTGTAAGTATGAGGAGTGTTTTGTCCACAAGCTCTTCATGTGAGTAAAAAGCTGTTTTAAATTTACTTTCTTCTATTGTATAAATCACTACTCATTGTTTATAGCTGATACTTCTTCCAAGGCTATGGCCAGTGGTACTGTTTTAAGTAAATTTGCCCAGCTGCATTCTCAGAACATCCCAGATGATGATACAAATGAGATTCTAAATTCTTCTTCAGATAGAGATTTAGTTTTTAGCCCCTCTGATGCAGAGGTGATTAAAAAGTGTGATTAAAGGATTTTTTTAGCTGTCCTTCTCCATATTTTTCAAAGGGATTTTCTAACCTCTCATCCAGTTCTGGCAAAACAAAATAAAAAATAAGTGGTCTCAATAAAATGCTGCCAAGCAGATGTTTAAGAAATGGCAAGGAGGTTCCCAAAAGTATTCTAGACCCCCCCAAAAAAAACAAGGACAGACCAACAAGTGAGAGTGCCTATTTAAAGGACATTGCCCCCCCTAAAATGCACACAGACACTCTGGCAGTCCTTTTTTCCCTTCCATAAAGCCTGAAACTCTACTTTTCTCTTTGGCAACAAGATAGTGTCAGACAAATGGGTTCTGAAGATCATTTACCAAGGTTACAGATGACAGTGGGAGGAAATTCTTCCTTTCCAAGAGAGTAAGCCCTCATTCACCTGACCAGTCTCTTTTATTTCCACCTGTCCTTCATCACGTGCTGTCTCGGGAAATGATCCAGCCAGTTCCTCCCTCCTAGGTGGTAAATGTTTTTTATTGAGGATGTTTTTAGCACCAAAGAAAGAAAATGTTTGGGGACCAGTTCTGTATCTTTCTTTCTTAAACCTGATAGTGCCAAGTTCAAAATGCTGTCACTTTCACATTGTGTTGCCTCTTCTATCTCATTCAAGTTTCTTGGTAGCACTGTGTTTAAAAGATGCTTATGATCACATCCCTATTCATCCAGACGGCAGGAGTTTCCAAAGGTTTTGTGTGTCTGGATCAAATTATCAGTTCTCTGCCTTACCCTTTGGAGTACAGTGTCTAGCTCAGTTGTACCTCATTGCAGGCTACAGGGTATCCACATTTTTTCCATATTTAGATGACTTTCTTACCTTTGCAGAGCCTTTTTCAAAGTTTCAGAAATCTCTTACTTGGGTGAGACACAAGCTGGGATTCCAAGAGGACATTCAAAGTAGTCTTTTTTTGACTCCATGGAGGATTCTGTTCCTGGTGTGTCAGCTAGACTCCTCAGTTCAAAGAGCTTTTCATCCACTGGAAAAATAGTGCTATATCTAGATTTGTTTCTGAAGTCTTCCACTCTGACTTTGGTCACTATGAAGGAGTACCTCAGGATTTTGGGTCTCATGGCATCTATGATTCTCATGACACACCTGACAAAACTCCACATGAGAAAGATACAGTTGTATATAAAATAACTTTGGTCCCAGCACCAACATCCTTTGTCCTTAAAAATCCCAGTGCTGGGATTTGTCAGAAGGGAAATCACTTGGTAGAGACAGCAAATATCCTTAAATCCAGGTCTCCCCTTTTGCCTTCTCTGCACCAAAGTCGTCAGTCACCACAGATGTCCCAGACTTTTGTTGAGGAGCATTTTCAGGAGGAATAAATGTGCAAGGTGCTTGGGACAGCAAGAACATATGCAAGCATGCAAATATAAAATAGGTGCTTGCCCTGATCAAGACACTCAACTCCATGAATCATCTTTGGTCCCTGGGACCTCTTCAAGTTGTTATAGACAGTACCACAGTCATGTGGTACATCAACAAGGAAGGAGGAACCAGGTATTACCACCTTTGCAGGCTATCTGTGTTAGCTTGGGATAACAGTTTCCCATCACAGTCTCACGCTACAGGCATCCTACATTCTTTCAAAGTAAAACTGTGTCACAGACAAGCTGAGCAGGACAAGGACGGACCTTCACAAATGGAAACTAGATAAGGGGGTCTTCCAAGATTTGATCCATCTCAGGGGAGTTCCTCAAGCAGACCTGTTTTATCTCCTCGCTGAGCAATCAGTTTGCAAGATTCTGCTCCAGAACACCATGCAAAAAGGCCTGGAAGACAGATGCCTTTTCTTTTCCTTGAATAGGAATGTTTCCACCAATATCCAAGGTACTGCTGAAGATTCAGAAAGAATCCCCCACAGTCATTGTGGTGATTCCCTTCTGGCCCTGGCAACAGTAGTTCTCCCTTTGTTTGCCAATGACCAGGAGCAGTTACTACAAGCTTCCTCCCAGAATGGATCTACTCATAAAAGATCAAGGGTGTTTGATACTCCCCAACCGCAATCAACTTCAGTTGACTGCCTGGATAACAGGGTCTTAATTCCCTTTAGGTACCTGGTTACAGAAGACGTGCATCAGGGTATTAATAGAGGCAGAAAAGTCTACTACTAGAAAATCATATATTGACAAATGGAAAATGTTTTCTATTTGGTGCCAGCAACATAACCAGCACCTATTCAGGGGTAGTTGTCCACTGGTTTTACAATATTCCTGTGAGTTATCATGTGGCCTTTCTTAATCCTCCATCAAGGGTTCAATTATTTGCCATTTCTGCATTGCCCATAGATCATATTCCTTCAGTGCATTCTCATGTCAAATGTTTTTGAAACAGTTTTTGCATAAGAGGTGTTAGAGAACACTTACTCCATTTGAACCAGTTAACCTAGCTGACTTTAATTAACATTTGCTTACAGGGAAAGTCCAACTTGGAACAAAGCCAGTTTTCAGAGGAGGCCCGGGGAGAAATGCTCCAGACACACAGGTCTTTGTAATGTGGGAGGAAACCGGAGTACCTGGAGAAAACCTACACGAACGCAGGGAGGACATGCAGACTCCACACAGAAGGCACTCCAGACGAGAATTGAACCTAGCTGACTTTAATTAACATTTGCTTACAGGGAAAGTCCAACTTGGAACAAAGCCAGTTTTCAGAGGAGGCCCGGGGAGAAATGCTCCAGACACAGGTCTTTGTAATGTGGGAGGAAACCGGAATACCTGGAGAAAACCCACAAGAACGCAGGGAGGACATGCAGACTCCACACAGAAGGCACTCCAGACGAGAATTGAACCGGAGAACCTCTTGCTGTGAGGCGACAATGCTACCTCTGCACCACTGCGCCATCCGAGACTTGAGGTTCTCAATGTAGCAATCACTTTTACTGATTGTTCTAACCTCTGCAAGAAGAGTATCTGAGTTGCAAGCTCTTACTGCGATTCATCTCATTTTCCATAGGGACAGGGTTTCTTTGAGAACTAATCATTCTTTTATGTATAATGTGGTATCGGAATTTCCTTTAAGCCAAACTATCCTTCTCCATATTTTCTTTCCTGAACCTAAAAATAAAGGGGACAGGAAAGGATGCTCTGTATCTTGGATGCCCATGGACAACTCGGGCACTACCTTGACAGAGCTAAATCTTTCAGATCTTCAGATCAGTTGTTCATTTCTTGTGAAGGTAAGAAGGGACAACATGTATAAAAGCAAACTATTTTCAAATGTCCAAATGGCTGTCCAAGGCTGTTAGCATTTTTATGCTTACCGCAACAAAACTATTCCAGGTAGGGCTAGGGTCTACTCTACCAGGGCTTTCATTTTATCTATGGCTTTTTGGAAAGGGTTGGATTCTAGAAGTATTCTAGAAGCAGGATCTTGGTCCTCTGTGCATACTTTTACAAAGCACTACAAGCTTTATTCCTTTTCTAGGTCTAGATGAAGCTTTACTAGGACCATTTTCCAGGGGATCCTGGACTCCTCTCCTTCCACCTCTTAAATGTTGCAAGCTAGCGTAATCTACTTGTGTGTCTAAGGCTACTGCAGCAGTGATCTGTATGGTGAACACAGTAAAGTTGTGTAAGTAAACGTCCTATAACTGTAGATGTTCAAATGATCACTGCTACAGTAGTCACTCCCTCCCTCCATTTCCTCTTGTTTTTTTAATGTGTGCTGTTTATGTCAAGGTGTAAATTTTTATTTTTAGTTGTTCCTGTCTCTATCTTCTTCAGGGCTCAGCCTCCCTCCCTCTCTCTGTTGGCATGAAAACTCTGAAGGCCTTGATGCTTAAACCTGTCTTTTTTTTTCAGTTCAGCTTGAGCTAACTGATTTTGGCGTGTGGAAGGTTCCCTGAAACTTTGGAAGCTGGCCACTTTTTATATGCTTGACCGGATATAGCCCATATAGCTAAGTCTACTGCAGCAGTGATCATCCGGACATCTACTGTTACTTGCACAACTGTACTGTCTTGGGCTGTTGAAGGGGATCTCAAAGTGTATTGATCATGTATGTAGAATTAAAATAATAAAAAAAAAAAAAAAAAACAAGTAATCTCCGTGGTATCCCTTAAGTCTTAAAACAAAAAATAACCCACTAAACAATTGTAGTGGGTCCAAAAACAAAACAGTGGAAGATTTTCAGGCCATATATTTCTAGTTAATCACTGTATATTAATCCGATTAGACAAAAGTAGTAGATGTTGCCTGTCTTGTTTGGATTACTTTCAAATACTTAATCATTCTGTACAATTTTATATTTTTTATTTATTTATTTATTTATTTTACTTAAGACGAGTTTAAGTTCGCTACTTCTACTACTTTTGTCTGATCTGATTAATATACAGTGATTAACTAGAGATATATGGACTGAAAATCTTCCACACAGAGAAGTTTCTTACACTGTTTAGAATTAAAATATACATTTCTTTGATTTTTATAGAGGTGGTTGTCTAGAGTAATGTCTTTAGTTTAAGCTGTAGACAATTTTTATACAAATAGGCTTGAAAAACAAGAGAACATAATGAAAAGCATGAAAAAATGTAGCCCTGTCTTTCTTGCATTTGAAAAGTTATTAGCTGTTTTATTTTTTATTAGCACTTAGTGTTAGCTGCAGTAGGTGCAAACAGGCACAGGTATTTAATGGTCTGGATTCAGGCCACTGCGGTCTTAGTGAAATCTACAAGGGTTCATTTTTCCATTTGTAAGGTGCTAGCTGTTTTTTTCTGTTTGCAATTGCTTTTAGTTGGGGAAGGAGTTTGCGGGTGTAGGTAATTAATCGCAAGCGGTCTAAACAGTGTTTTCATTGTAATATGCAAGGTAGAGTATAATTAAGTTTTAAAGAGAAATTGGCAAATAACTTTGAGAATAAATGAAGTTTGAAGCTGTGGGAAGTGAATAGCTGTGCAAGTTGTTGCCTCCCTTACAGCCTTAGTGCTTTAATCCCTTAAATATAGCAGTGCACAATTTATTCATCTATGGGTGACCAGTGCAAGTTTTCGTAAGCTGTAAGTTAAAGCAATTTACAGATGAAAATAATATTACCTGTGCACTAATGTAAGTGGTGAATAAACAGTGAATCTTGCATTTCTCCCCATCCACTAACATTTCTGTGCTTTAATCATTTTATTTAACTTGGCATTTTCTGTATACTGACACCACAGAGTGAAAGTAATGAACTGTAACCTTTGCAGCATCAGTATAAGGAACATATCTCATGCGTTCATAAACTTTAATGGTCACAGCATCATGCATTTTCAATGACACATCCATTGAAGTCTGTGGATGCACCACATGCTAGCTGTCATGTGACATCACCTTAAGACAGCCTAAATTGCTTAGGTGCATGCTTTTAATAAAAAGCTTACAAAGCTTTTTGTTATACCATTGTAAAACATGACCAGTAAGAGGCCGGAAAATACCTTGCAGGACTCAGCTTCTCAGACGTATACTGAAAGCATGCAACTTATTTTTCATATGTGATACAGGAATAGAGATAAGGGCAGACAGCAATCAGTGTAAGTGGGAAATGAAGCTCTAGCATGCACTTTAGCATGGTTAACCCTGATTTTAGAATTTGTAATTCCTGTGAATGCAGCCATCACTTTCAACCAATTGCTGCTGTTTGGAGGGGTAAACTTCCTTTTGTACTTTTTGTAAGTTGAAAAAGGCCAGGGGTTGAAAATCGTTCTTGATCTTGAATGTTTTTATTGAAGTGATTGAAGCAAAAAGATTGTAAAAATGGGATGTATTCAAATACAGATGAGAAGAAGCAATTAAAAATTCAAGATTAGCCTGACCAACATTACTGTGTACATATAAACTGCAAGATGTAAACATAAATTCAGAACTGTCGTGTATAATATTTGGGAGTAATAGCTTTTTTTTTTTTTTAATCAGAAAAGCTGCTTTGAAAATATTAAAATGGCCTTGCAGGTATAGATAAAAAACACAGCATATTGAATTATATTAAAATGTTTAGGGCGCAAACAGAACTGTTACACAGGAGATGCATTTGGTTAATGAGTGTTTGAATCTGACAAAGAAAGGATTTCATCAGAGACAAAGGAAAAGGGGAATAGTAATACTGAGTGTGAGAGGGGGTGCCATAATGTTAGAGGGGGTTAATAATGGCAAATTTGTAGTAGCAGGGGATTCTGGCAGGGAAGAAGGATTATGCTGGCATGCATTTATATTCC
Organism: Protopterus annectens; assembly: GCF_019279795.1. Lineage (NCBI taxonomy): Eukaryota > Metazoa > Chordata > Ceratodontiformes > Protopteridae > Protopterus > Protopterus annectens. Next base: position 144,526,461 of record NC_056750.1, read on the forward strand.
ACCTAAAACTACAGATGTTCTTTGTGTTTCACTGTTGCAGTCATCACGTGTGGGTTATCCCTGCTGTGGTAGCCTTCGGCCGGCCCGAATACCAGAGTAAATGTTTTCTGTGTCGGCTGCAGTCGCCTGTAGTCTGACGTCAGGTCATCAATGCTATAAAGCAAGGCAGCCGACGTCATTACATCAGTCTTTCTTGCAGTGGAGCCTGTAGCAGAAGCAGTTTGCACGAGTGCCGTTCTGTCGCTACCAGAGTTTGAATTTCAGCTGAAAACATCTAAAGCTAAGTACCCCATTGGGGACCTTTTTTTCTTGCATTAACCGATGTCCGAAAAAGTTTTAACAATTGTCTTGCCTGTTGAAAGCAGATCCCACACCAAGACTTCCATTCTTACTGTGTCACTTGTTTAAGCCCAGACCATGACGTCCCCCGTTGCCAGTTCTGTGCCCTCTTTAATACGAGAACCATTCACCGTAGATCTCTTATTGTAGACAGTTATTTTTGTGTTTCGTCTTCGCATTCTGATATGGCGTCCGTCAGCCAACAATCCGTGGACAGAGATAAAGATACAGACAGACCACACAAAGCTAAGCCTTCCGACGACTCTACCGTTAAGCAGGTCATCACTTCACCGGAATTCAGTGAGGTGCTTTCACAGCCCCTGATGCCCAATTCGATATCTACGCAGGCCTCTACCAAGACGCTTTCGGAGTCCGGTATGCCACAGAAATCTTCTTCATCTTCCGAGCCTCTGGCTGTCCCTGCCTCGTTTGGGTCCTGAGCCGCAAAGCAGGCACCTGCTTCCAAGGAAGCCTTTCGCACTACTGAATCTAGAGAAAAAGTGACGTCTTCTCATCCAACTACTGTTTCTCTCAGACCGACAGATTCTCTCAGGCCCAGAAGCCAGGCCAGTCTTAGAAAATCTGCTTCTAGTCAGACTTGCTCCTGATCCACCACCCCAAGCACTAAAGCTTAAAATGGCAGAGGATCACATCTCCCTTATCCAGGGTAGTCAGGCCACAACTTCTAAAAGGAAAAGCCACCCTTCTCTAGAAATTATGACAGAACAGGATTCTGAGGAATCTGACTATTTAGATTTTGAAGAGGAACAGCAACCTCTGACTGCTTATGAGGATTCAGATCCAGAGGAATCCACACCTTCTGCCTCCCCTCCAGAGGACCTTTCCTTTGGAGAAACCCTTCACACCCTCAGGGAACATTTCCAATGGGAATCTCAGGACTTCCCCCAGTTTAAGAAAAGACATGGAGAGTATCTGGACCTGCCCTAGCACAGACTCTTGGCTGTCCCCCCTATTTTAGAAGTGGGGGATGATGTTTTCCATGAATGCAGCTTAGCCCCTGACGCCCTCCCACCTGCTACCAGTAAATCTGACAAGTATTACAGAGTACCGGATTCTCACAAATACCTGTACAAAACTCCTGCTGCATACACAGAGGTCATTACAAAGGGACCTAAAGAAGCTAATTCTAGTTCTGCCAAGAATCCTATTCCTTCTGACAAGGATTCCAGAGCTCTGGACAGATGGGGTAAAAAAGTATACACCTTTTCCATATGTTAAAATATCAACAACACACTTTGGAACTATTAAAGCAAAAGATTTCTGCCTTTCCTGACTGTGCCAATTTGAAAGAGTTAGCAGATGTACTGCAGTCTACTTGTCAAGTGGCCAGACACTCATTACACTGTGGATATCATGCCCTAGAAGCCTCTAGCAGTGCAGCAGTGTCAGGATCTGTCATTAGGAGACATGCATGGCTGAAGGAACAACCTCTCCCTGATCATGTCAAGTCTAAACTAATTGATGCACCCCTGGATAAGGACTGCTTGTTTGGAGTAAAAGGAGAAGAGGTGTTTAAAAAGATGGAAGACAAAGCAAAATCTATGCAAACAGTAAAAGATTTCTTTCAGGTTCAACCTCCCAAGTTCAACAGGAACTTTCTCTCTAAGCACTGGTCCTTCCCTGCACCTAGCAGACAGGGCCAAGGTAAGCCCCGCAGGGACAGACCATCCAGGCCCCTATCCCGGGACCAGCAGCGAAGCAAACAGTGGACCACTCCCCCTCCCCACCCCACAAAGCAGGGAGTTCTAAGCCACCCTTCTATGGCAAAAACTCCCAATGACTACCCCTCCCCCCTCTGCCCTCCCTTCACTCATCAAAAGCTAGGAGGAAGGCTCTCCCTCTTCAAAGAAAATTGCCTTTCTGCAACAAAGGACCAATGGGTCTTAAAGATAAATTTTCAGGGATACAAATTCTCTTTCAGCGAACTCCCATTTCCAAGAGGGTACCCAGACTTACCTCCAAATCAGTGGGCAGAGGCACTGAAACAGGTCCAAACTCTCATATCCAGAACCTGTCCCCTCAGATCAAACAGGCAAAAACGTTTATTCCAGACTATTCCTTGTTCCAAGAAAAAAGGGTACTTGGCACCCCATCCTGGATCTATCCATTCTGAATACCTTCCTGGGGGTCCCCAGATTCAAAATGCTAACTTTGCAGCAGCTGCTGCCTATGCTGATAAAAAATGCCTGGCTAGTGACCTTAGACCTAAAAGATGCCTATGTCCTCATCCCCATAAGGGAATCCTGCAGGAAATTCCTGCACTTCAGAGCAGGATCACAACACTTTCAGATGTTCTTCGTGTTTCACTGTTGCAGTCATCACACTTGGGTTATCTGCCTGCAGGTAGCCCTCAGTCAGCCTGAATACCAGAGACTTAGTATTTCTGCGTCGGTTGCTGTCGCTTCAGGACTGACGTCAGGTCATCAGGGGTATAAAAACAGGCAGCCGACGCCATTACAACAGTCTTTCTTGCCGAGGAGCCCGAAGCAGAAATAGTTTGCATGCGTGCCGGTTGGCCGCTACCTGAGTTTTCATTTCCGAATTGAATCATCCTGAAGTCTTCTAAAGCTAAGTACCCCGTTGGGAATCCTTTTTTCTTGCTCTAACTGATGTCAGAAAAAGTTAACAATTGTCTCTCCTGTGGAAAGCAAGTACCACACCGAGATTTCCATTCTTACTGCGTCACCTGTTTAGGCCCAGACAACGACATACCTCGCTGTCGGTTTTGTGCATTATTCAACACCCGAACTATTCATCGTTGGGCCCTTATTTTAGCTAAATACTTTCGTTCTCAATCTCCGTATTCCGAAATGGCTTTGGTAAGCCATCCGTCTACTGATCTTCTGAAAAAACATAAGGATAAAGACAGAGACAGACCGCACACGTCCACAACTGCTGATGACGCTTCCGTTAAGCTAGTCGCCAGTTTGCCGGTACTCAGTAAGGTGCTTTCGCAGCCCCTGATGCCCGCTTCAATGGATTCGCAGGCCACTACCGAGACCCGTTCGGAGTCCAGTATGCCGCGAGACTCTTCTTTGACTATGGAACCTGCAGATGTCTCTACCTTGGATGGGTCCGGAGCTGCTGTACAGGTACCGGCTTCCAAGGAAGTTCTTTGCATTACCGATATTCGACACAAACCAACAACTTCTTTTGCGTCTTCAGTTCTTTCTAAAACTACTGAGTTTCTAAGCCCAAGAGTACAAGCTACGCCTAAAAAAACGACAACCCCAACCCAAGCGCCTGCTTCCTTGCCACAATCTCAAATGCTTAAAATGGCAGAAGACCTGATCATGCTGATTAGATGAAGCCAGCCTTCCCCTGCTAAGAGAAAAAGAGACCTGTCCCCAGCAACTTTAACTGACCAAGAGTCTGACGACTCTGAGGTTTCTGAATATGAAGAGATGCCTTTATCTGCCTATGAGGATTCAGATGCAGAGGAATCCATTCCTTCTGCTTCCCCTCCAGAGGATTTTTCTTTTGGTGAAACCCTACATACTTTGAGAGAGCATTTCCACTGGGAATGCCAGGATTATCCTCAGTCCAAAAAGAGACTCGGGGTTGACTTACCACATCACAGACACTTAGCTATCCCTCCTGTTCTGGATGTTGTGGATGATGTCTTTATGGAATCCATTCTAAGTCCTGATACTTTACCCCCTACTCCAAGGAAACCAGACAGGTACTATAGAGTCCCTGACTCTCACAAATTTCTTTTCAAAAATCCTACTACTGACCCAGAAGTCATCTGCCAAGGGCCTAAAGGAATAAAAGCAACTACAGCTAAGAATCCCCACCCCTTTGGACAGGGATTCCTGATCTTTAGACAGATGGGGTAAAAAGTATACACCTCTGCAACTCACGCCATTAGAGCATTGAATTGCCAGTTCCACATGCTGAAATACCAGCAACATACTATGGAACTTCTTAAGCAAAAGTTATCTACCTTTCCTGACTGTGCAGAAAATAAAGAATTACAGGAGCTTATGCATTCTGCAAGCCAAGTCAGCAAGCATACCCTGCAATGTGGGTTGACTCCCTAGAAGCATCTGGCAGGGAAGAAGCTTGGCTTAAGGAGCAGACCTTGCCAGACCATGTCAAATCAAAATTACTGGATGCTCCTTTGAACAAGGACAATCTGTTTGGCACCAAAGCAGAAGAGGTTTTAAAAAAGATGGAAGAAAAGGCTAAGTCTGTGCAGACAATCAAAGATTTTTTGCAAGTGCAGCCTCCAAGATTCAAAACATTGGTCCTTTCCAGCCTCCTCTAGGCCATCTCAAACTAGACCCAGGGGAAACAGACCCCCCCCCAGACTACAGTCTCAGGGTATGCAGAGATCTAAGCAATGGAGTACCTCCACTTCTAAAACAGGGTGTGCTAAGCCATCCCCTTAAGGAAATAATTCACAATGACTTCTCAATTCCACTCCTCACCTCTGCCCAACTGCTCATGCCCCTAGGAGGAAAACTTGCCCACCATGCAAAAAACTAGACCTCCATCACCAATGACCGATGGGGCCTCAACATAGTATCCCAGGGGTACAAGTTTTTTATTTCCACATGCTGCCAACCTTCCTCCAAACCAGTGGGTAGAAGCACAAAATCAAGTTCAATCCCTGCTCTCCATAAGAGCTATTCAGCCTGTTCCGGCAGAACAGATAGGCCAAGGTTTTTATTCCAGACTTTTCCTAGTACCCAGAAAAGAGGGCACCTGGCGCCCAATCTTAGATCTATCCATTCTAAACACCTTCCTGGTGGTACCAAAATTCAGAATGCTCACCCTACAGCAGCTTCTATCTATGCTGTCCAAAGATGCCTGGTTAGCCACCCTCGACCTAAAGGAAGCCTATCTGCACTTCCCTATCAGGGACTCATGCAGGAAATATCTATGTTTCAGGGCAGGATCTATGCATTGTCAGTTCTCTGCACTTCCGTTTGGCTTATTCACTGCTCCTAGAGTCTTCACAAAATGCCTGGCTCCAGCCATTGCCTATTGCAGACAGAGAATGATTCAAATATGCTCCTACTTGAATGACTGCCTGATTCAGGCAGACAGGAAAAGCTGCTGCAGCACCTGACATTTCTAAAGGAGCTTCTAACCTCCCTGGGGTAAACTATCAATGAAAAGAAATCAAAACTAGTCCCGACTCAAAAGATTGTATTCTTGGGAGCAAGATTGGACACAGCATCCCATATGGCATTCCTTACTCCAGAAAAACAAGCCTATCTAACAGGCTACTTCGCTCAAATGGCCACCAGAACCCAGCTATCCGTAAGGAAAATCCTGCAGGCTGTAGGGTTCATGGCCTCCTGCATTCTACTAATTCCATATGCCAGACTGCATATGAGGAAACTTCAATGGTACTTAAAAAAGTCTTTGGTGCCAACATTCTCAGGACCTGGAAACTATCATACCTATCATTATGTTGTCTTAGGACAGAGTTTCTTTGGTGGGTGGCAGCATGCAACCACAACAAGGGACTTCCTTTTACCCAACCCCACGCCGTCCAGACGTTAACAACAGACGCATCAGACTATGCCTGGGGGGCACATCTGGATGGCAGGTGCATTCAGGGCCAGTGGAGCCCAAAGCAAATTCATCTGCACATCAACCAAAAAGAGATGCTAGCTGTTCAGCATGCTCTGACAGCTTTCAGATCCCTACTCTCACCAGGGCCCCTTCTAATGAAAACCAACAACACCACAGTGATGTGGCACATCAACAAGCAGGGGGGAACCCATTCTTACCCACTCTGCAGGCTAGCCATGACTTTGTGGAACACGGTCTTGGCTATGCATATTCACCTGCAAGCTCAGTTCCTGCCAGGCAAACAAAACTCTCTGGCAGACAATTTAAGCAGAAATCTCCTTGACCCTCATGAATGGCAATTAGACCTCAGCACCTTCACTCTTCTAACCCGGAAATGGGGTACCCTGATGGTGGACCTATTTGCCTCACCCTACAATCACCAGCTCAACAAATTCTGCACCAGGGTACCTTACAGCAAAGCCTGAAAAGTGGATGCCCTATCCTTCCAGTGGGTAAACCTCTCAATCTATGCATTTCCTCCTCTGCCTCTTCTTACAAGAGTACTACTCAAGATAAGACAGGAAAGACCCAGGGCAATCCGGATTGCCCCAGACTGGCCACGCCAACACTGGTACCCACTACTGCGTAGTCTGTCACCGGTGCCACCTTGGCACCTACCCCAGATCCCAACCCACCGCACTCAGCAGGAGGGACAGATCTTGCATCCGCAACTGCAAATCCTGAACCTTGTAGCCTGTCTTATTTTGAATTCTCCTCCAGTGTCCAGCCTAAGCAAGCAGGTGCTGGACGTCATTTGTGAAGCCAGAAGACCCAGCACAAGGAAATCCTATGCTGATAAGTGGAAAAGGTATTCTTCCTGGATTCACTCTAAAGGAGTGGACACAGCACTGCCCTCCTTACCTCTCATCCTGGATTACCTAGCAGACCTACTCCACAGTGGCCTATCCTTCTCTTCCATTAAGATCCATGCCTCTGCCATCTCTGCTTATTACAGCACTGAGCCACCTCTCTTCTCTCACCCTCTTATCATACAGTTCCTAAGAGGAGCTAACAACTTAAGGCCACCAAGAAGAGCCCCCACCTCTGCTTGGGACCTTAACTTTGTGCTGGAAAAGCTCACGCTACCCACTTTTGAGCCTGCAGCATCAGCAGAGTTAAAATTCCTCTCTTGGAAAACAGCATTGCTTCTGGCCATCACTTCAGCTAGAAGAGTGTCTAAGCTACAAGCACTTATGGCTGTGGAACCCTTCATTATTTTTCATACTGATAGGGTCTCCCTCAGGACTAACCCTACTTTTATGCCTAAAGTGGTGTCCAGTGTGGCTCTCAACCAATCTATCCATTTGCCCACCTTTTTCCCTAACCCTCAAAATAAGGGGGAAAGGATCCTGCACTCTTTAGACATGCACAGACAGCTCAGATTCTACCTTGATAGGACTAAGCCCTTCAGGAAATCTTACCAGTTACTAGTCAGTTTTGCACCAGGGGCAGGGGGCAAGGCCATATCAAAACAAACCATCTCAAAATGGATAACACACTGTATCCGTTTCTGTTACAAACACCATGGGATACCACCCCCTCAGGGTGTCAGAACGCATTCCACTAGGGCAACTTCAACCTTTACAGCATTCCTCAGAGGAGTCACTATCAGGGACATTCTGGAAACTGCTACTTGGAGTTCTGTTCACACCTTCACCATGCATTACCACCTGCTTATAATTTCCAAATCCAGGGCGGGTTTTGCAACACCAGTCCTGGAGGGCATACCAGCCAGCCCCAACTCTTCTTGACTGCCTCCACCCATTCTTTAGCTTTGGGAATCAACCCAAGTGTGATGACTGCAACAGTGAAACACGAAGAACATAGTACAGTTGTACACATTTACCATAAATGTAGATGTTCGAGTGCATTCACTGTTGCAGGCCCCCTTCTCTCTCTCTGTCTCTGTCCTTCTCTATTTCTGTTACTTACCCCTTACATGGCTATTGGTATTTACTTTTTACTGGTGGTGTTTTTCCACCATAACTTAGCTCCCTATTTGGGAGCTCCTGACATTTGAGGCAAGGAAATCTGATGTAATGGCGTTGGCTGCCTGTTTTTATACCCCTGACGACCTGACATCAGTCCTGAAGCGACAGCAACCGACGCAGAAATACTAAGTCTCTGGTATTCGGGCCGACTGAGGGCTACCTGCAGGCAGATAACCCAAGTGTGATGACTGCTACAGTGAATACACTCGAACATCTACATTTATGGTAAGTGTACACAACTGTACTTTCTCTGCGCTGCCTTTTGGCTTGTCTACTGCACGCAGGGTATTCAGCAAATGCTTAGCCCCGGCCATAGCATTTTGCAGAAAAAGAAATATACAGATTTACCCTTACCTGGACGACTGCCTCATTCAGGCAAAGTGCAAAGAAAAGCTGCTCCAGGAACTTCTCTTTGTCAAATCCCTCCTAACTTCCCTAGGGTTCACCATCAACGAGAAGAAATCAAAGCAAACATCCCCCAGGAAGATCATTTTCTTGGGAGCTCCGCTAGACACAGTATCCCAAATGGCCTTCCTATCCCCAGAAAAACAGAGCTTCCTGGCTCTCTACTTTACCCAGCTGGCTTCCAGAAGTCACTTCACTGCGAGGAAGTTCCTGCAAGCCCTGGGGTATATGGTATCTTGCATCCTTCTAATTCCTCTGGCTAGGCTTTCACATGAGAAAACTTCAGTGGTATCTAAATAACCTTTGGTGTCAGCACTCTCAGTCTCTAGAGACCTCTCTCCCTCTGATCCCATCTATAAGAGCCGAGTTTCTCTGGTGGGCAGGGGCCTGTGCCAAGAACAAGGGTTTTCCCTTCATCCTCCGCCCTACCAGACAGAGCATCACCACCGACGCCTCAGACATTGCTTGGAGCACTCACCTAACAGGCAGGTGGAGCAAAGGTCTTTGGGATGCCCAGCACCTTCCCTTACACATCACACCGAGAGATGCTCTAGTCCACACTTGGCCCTCGGATATGCTTTATGCTTACCCTCCTCTACTCATCTCCCAATTTTTGAAGAAATCACGGCAGTTGATGAGCAAACTAATCCTCATTGCACCATATTGGCCTCGACAAGTTTGGTTCCCCTTCGTCTGGCCTCACCTGCTAGATCGACCATGGATTCTCAATCCAACTCCGACATTGATCTCCCATCCGCAGGGTCTGACCCACCCCAGTCTAACAAACCTGAAGCTAACAGCTTGGTTTCTCCACTTCCATTGATTGCCAGGCAGGATAACCTCTCCTCCCCGGTGCACAGTATTCTTATTGCATCTCATAAATCATCCACCAGGCTAACCTATCTTAGCAAATGGAAAAGATTTACATTATGGGCAGCGAACAAACAATTGGACCCCTTTTCAGTCCCAGTTTTGGTGGTATTAGATTATTTATCAGATCTCTTTCGGTCTGAGGTATCAGCCTCTACTGTTCGTGTTCATTTAGCTGCCATTTCTAATTTCCACATTGGCTTCCAGGACTCCACTCATGTCACACAGACTCTGTAAGACTTTCTTGAAGGGCGGTTTTCACCTAAAACCTCCCTTTAGAGATCCAGTACAACCTTGGGACCTGTCTTTGGTTCTGCAAGCCCTAACAAAACCCTCCCTTTGAACCTGCATCTTCATGTGATTTAAAGTACCTCTCTTGGAAAACCTTGTTTCTGGTTGCTATCACATCGGCCAGATGTCTGTCAGAACCTCAAGCCTTATGCATCAAACGACCCTACCTTATTTTTCATAAGGATAGAGTCTCACTGAGAACTAATTCCTCCTTTTTACCGAAAGTGGTGTCAGAGCAATCTGTCAACAAGTCTATTGGCCTCCCAGTATTTTTTCCTAATCATTCTGACAAGGGAGAGTATTGCCTGCACTCCCTAGATGTTCACAGGCAAATCCGTTTTTATTTGGACAGAACAAAATTTACTTGTAAATCAGACCAATTATTTCTGGCTTTTTCTGGACCAAGATTGGGTTGCCCTCTTTCTAAAATTACATTTGCGTCATGGTTGAGAAATTGCATTACCTTCATCTACAACAAGAACAACATCACCTTGCCTCACAGAGTGAAAGCCCATTCTACAAGGTCAATGGCAACTTCAGCAGCTTTCCATGCTAGGGCTGCCCTCAACGACATTTGTTCAGCTGCGACTTGGACCCCAACCCCCATAGCTTTATTCTTCATTACAAATTGGATTTGGCCTCCAGAGGAAGAGCTTCTTTTGGTTCCATGGTGCTCAGGAATGTCTTTCCATGAGGGCCACCCAGGGATACAGGTAGCTGAGGACTCCTGTCCCATCAGTAAGGAATGAATGAAGATTAACAACATCAGATAAAGAAGTTATGTCTTACCATAACGTTCCATTTGTGTTGTTGATCTTCGTTCATTCATTACTCCCCACCCTCCATCCCCCTCCGGAGTTTCCTGGTAAATTTCATATGGTCCTTCTTCCATTCTTGTAGGTCTGTTATGACCAGAGGTAGCCTCTACTTTTGTCTATCAACTTGCAAACTCGATCTGAGGTAACAGGGAGCAGAGCATTGTGGTAGGATCTTGGCTCGAGAGTTTTTGGTTGACGCGAGCTTGGTATAAAGCTGGCTCGGTTCCGAGGATGGAACCAATAACCCATTAGTAATGAATGAACAAAGATCAACAACACAGATGGAACATTATGGTAAGACATAACTTCTTTTTACCTCCTTTCGAACGTACTGATTCAACAGAATTGAAATACGTCTCCTGGAAGACTGCCTTCCTACTAGCTGTCACCTCAGCCAGAAGGGTTTCAGAACTTCAGGCATTCATGGCTGTTGAGCCATTCATCATTTTCCATGCAGACAGGGTCTCCCTGAGGACTAACCCCTCATTTATGCCCAAGGTGGTATCTGATGTGACCCTCAACCAGGTCATACACCTACCCACCTTCTTTCCCAACCCTCAGAACAAAGGAGAAAGAATTCTGCACTCACTAGATGTACACAGACAACTCTGATACTATCTGGACTGTACTAAACCCTTCAGAAAAACAGACCAGCTGCTTGTCAGTTTTGCCCCATGGGCAGAGGGGAAGCCCATTTCCAAATGGATATCACACTGTATCCATTTCTGCTACAGACTACATTGGAACCCCCCCAAGTCTATTCGTACCCATTCCACTAGGGCAGCCTCCACTTCCACAGCCGAGTCCCCATCAGGGACATCTTGGAAGCTGCCACCTGGACCTCTGTCCATACCTTTACAAAGTATTACCACCTACCACTTTTTTCTAAGTCTAGGGCAGGGTTTGCCTCTGCAGTTCTGCAAGGCTTGCTGACCCATGCCCTATCCTTCCACCCCTCTCCTCAGTTTTGGGAATCCTCCCACAGGTGATGACTGCAACAGTGAAATACTAAGAACATAGTACAGTTGTATACACTTGCCATAAATGTAGATGTTCGAGTGTATTCACTGTTGCATTCCTGGTTTCCCTCCCTCCATCCCCCATATGTCCTTTTTCCCGAGGGGGACATAAGCTTCCCACAGTGGGTTTTAGCCACCAGGACCACTTTACCTTATTTCCTTGTGTTTCTGATGGGTTAGGGCAAGAAAAACTGATGTAATGACGTCGGCTGCCTTGCTTAATAGCACTGACGACCTGACCTCAGACTACAGGCGACTGCAGCAGACGAAGAAAAACATTGACTTTGGCATTTGGGCCGGCCGAGGGCTACCACAGCAGGGATAACCCACAAGTAATGACTGCAACAGTGAATACACTCGAAGATCTACATTTATGGTAAGTGTACACAACTGTATTTTATGGAGCTTGAGAGGATTTGAGGCAAAGTGGGAATATTATTTGAGTGAGGACTAGAACTTGATTTGCAGTAATGAAGATGCATCAGGGAGACCTGAATGAGAAGTATAACAAACAAGGGTAGAATTTTGAAGACTTATATAAAAAACATTTGATATGAAAGATGCAAATTTAGTAGTAGGAATGCAGACACAGTTTGCATATTATTTTTCAAGGTACAATAACAGAGCTAGATTGGGCAAAAATTATATTTCACAAGAACATGTATAGTTAATTGAAAGCTTTGAGACTATCCAAGAACTATATCAGATCATATGTCAATAAAAACTAAGGTAAGAATGCAAGGTAATGATGCAAAATGGGAGACTAGCACTTTCTTACTTATCTGTTAAAAAGTGAGGAATATAAGCAATGGGTAGTTAGATATGATTTGAGAGTTATTACAGAAGAGCTTCCAAGGTGACTACATACTGCACAACAACTTGATTAGAGCTCTCAGTTTTTCAATTTGGATAAAATTCAGTTACTAGCTAGTAGCTGCATGGTGTAGATGCCAAGAAAGAAGACATTTGGAGAAAGTTAGAGAAAATTAACGCCAGAGAAGGAAGAGACTTGCAGCTGTACAGTATTTATGTTCCACCTAAAACTGCTCATGTGGCTTAAGATAATTTGGAGAGAAATAATAAATTTTCAACAGAAATTATTTATGGGTGGGGACTGGAAGCTAATTTGCAATAGTGGGGATGTATCAGGGGAAATAAAAGGGAACAAAAAGGTGGATTTCTGAAGAAATGTGTGTGAATGTTTAGCAAGGAGTACATGAATTCAGTAGTAAGAACCCATTTAGAATTAACATATTCATCAAGGTACAATAACTGGGCTGGACTGGATAGAAATGATATTTCACAGGACTGTATGTATTTAATTGAAAGCTTTGTAACACATCCAGCAAATATCTTAGATAATGCACCAGTAAAAACAAAGATAAGGATGCAGACTAATGAAGTAAAAAATAAGGCACTGGTGGTTTCTAACTTGCCTGATAGAAAGGAATTTAAGGAATGGGTTGTAGAAGTCATTCATGAATTATTAATGAAGATGACGGTTTCTACAAAAGGGATAACTAGTGAGTGGGATAAAATGAAAAGGGAATTTAACCACATGATAAAAATAAAAGAGAATAGGCTATTGGAAAAAGGTTACACACATATGTCACCAACATTTTATTCATCTAGCCGAGAGCTTTCATATGAGGCTAAGGATTTCTGTCTGTGTTACTTGGCTGCTCAGATATTTAGAAAAATGTCAAAATTATATCTGTATAAATTAATATAATAAAAACAACAGTTAATGACTATTTACCTGCAGTAGACAGAGGTCAAATATTAATGCAGTTGAGTTTGCCATTGTTTAAACTTTACAATGAAATCTTTTAAAACCTTGTACATAGTATGGTTTTGAAATTACTGATGCAAATATGAACAAGCAATATTTGACACCTAGCGGCATCAGAAAGAAATAGTTAACCGCAAATGAACCTGGAGGCGTTACTCGGATGTAATGAGTTAACAATGTCTGGCTGGTTTATAAGTGATGTATAATGTTTACAGCTACAGTTGTTTCAGTGGGTTTATATCATAACCTTGAAAGACGAAAACATCAAATGGCATAACATCGAACTGTTGATAACCGCAAAAGCTTACAACTTCGAAAACAGAACCTCCGAATACCAACTGTTGGCCATCTGCTCACCCATGCAACCTGAAACATAACCCTAGAGCCACAACACCATCCATTCACCAAAGAACACTAAGCTACATTTATGTGAACTAGTCTAATGTGCACAACTGAAAATAAATCGTAAACGCAAAAGCAGCATAGCAGCACACAATGATTCTTCCAGTACAAAACATGGAAGACACAAACACTACAAACTATTTCTTATGGGTGGTGCTTCGCCCCCCCCCCCCCACACACACACACACCCTACTTAAATATACCAACTCCGAGATCGCACCACAGTGGAGGTAATAGCGAAGCCATGGAAACGGCCCACCACATTCTTTCCCTGGGAAAGAATTTGATGTTCCATGGCTTCGATAATCTCAGTCTTCGACATTAGCAGTTTGATGTTATGTCATTCGATGTTTTCGTCTTTCAAGTTTATGATATACACCCGTTTCAATAGTGTCTGTGACGTAAACTGTTTGTAACTAAAGTGATATCATTTTTGTATGTTTTTCACTTATATAAATGTAAGATTGCCTTTGTCATATGTGTAAATTTATTAAAGAAGTTTGGAAAAACAAAGAATAGGCTATTGGAAAAGGTAATCGGAATTACTTGAGGGGCTGACAAAGGTTAAGCTATTGCAGAATAACGTGAATGTCACAGAACAAGAAGAGACTGCAGCTGCATGGCATTCAAAATAAGGAAGTATCTGGTGATATGTGTGTTAAGAAACTATTTCAATGACAGCTCCATAGCACAAAAACTTTTAGCACAATGACTGAGACAACAAAAAAGGGATTGTTGCTAAACTTATGAAGCCTGTAACACTCAACAAGAATAGCGCTCCTACAAGGCTATATCCTTGGTCCATTCCTCTATAACATTTTCACCAACACCTTCTATACGTCCACACAACAGGCCACCGTAATGCAATACACAGATGATTCCACTGTCATTTGCATATCTGACATTATACACCTCCAAGAAATTACTCAGGAAACTTTAATAGCCACTGAAACATGGTTTCATAACTGAGAACTCATGCTTAACCCAAAAAAGACCAAACTACTACTCCCCCCCCCCCAAATCTCTCTGATGAGAAAACAAAATATATAGTCCTCTCTCTTGATAATACAACCACTGAAGTCACTTCTCATAGCAGACTGTTAGGGGTGATAGTGGATGATGATCTTACAGTCAACCTGCATATACAAAATTACAAAAGAAAAACTCATCAAAAATTAGGGATGTTTTACACAGCTAAAAACTTTCTCACCAATGCAGCTAAAACTACACTTGGCACTATTTATCTTGTCCCCACACTTCTTTATGGCACTCCTTACTAACCTCCAGGCTTCACAAAAATGAAAACATGATTAATGCTATAACAAAGTTACCCCTTTCCCAGCCTACCACTGTATAGCATTGAAAAGCCTAACTTGAGTAGAACTGTGTCAAAGGAAAAATATACTTTAAAAATGATCAAAACACGGTAGGTTCAGGTTAAGGCACTTTAATCTTGCAGCAAGGAGACAAAAACGTGCTATTACAGAGTTTGTCTAACTAGAAACAGGAAATACTTTAATTTTTATACATTCTCTAACTAGATATGGCCTACCAAGCTGATGTAACAGATTACCAGTCTTTTCATCATCATTTGTTGACCATCATTCCCATGAATTTCTGCTGATTTATCAATTTTTGTGAGAAACTTCCTGAGGAAAACAACATGGCCTTGATTACTACCAGTTAGATACATGTTATGTTACCAGTCAAGGTACTATGGCTAATTCAAGCACTATGCTAACAGTTCATTTCTCTAATAATCCTTTGTCTGCTTTATCTCTAAGCTTCTGCAGCTGCACATGTTCTCATGCTTCGAACAGAGCTGATTGTTTAAAATCATTATATTTACAGAATATAGTATTGTTCATTCATTCGTTCCTGACCTAGCAGATAAGCACCTGCTTCTCAAGTACATTTCCAAAAGGCATAAACATGAATATTGCTGTGCTAGCAATTACTAGGTCAGAGGGCATCTTGCAAGTTTCAGAAAGCATACTGCAGTTTTCAAAAAGCATCTTTTTCAGTCTCATATGAAACTCAATTTATATATAACACAGTGCATGTAAAATAGAATGGAAAACGTGTTCATTCTTTTGGTTATTAATTAGCATTAAGCATACACACATTAATACATATTTTTCTAACATTTCCCTCCTGTTAATACTTTTTAATTCTATTTTCAAAAAAGAATAAACAGTTTGCTTCTTTTCCTAACCTCTTCCAATCAGGATTTGCAGTTAAGAAAGTCATTCAGTTTAAACTTTTATGAAAGTGTTTCACATTCTAGCAGCTCTTCAAATTCAGTACTTTGATACATAGTCTCAGATACTGATATGTCTATGAATTCTTTTGATTAATTTCTTCATGCAGGGAATTCCACAACAAATACAAACTCCTATTAGGAGTAATCCTACCCCAATGGCAATCAAATATGTTCATTAGGATGGAACCCCACCCCCAAATACATTCTGGAAAAAGTCTGTCAGAGGGTTTGGGCCTGGTTTGGTCATGACCGACACTTGCTGAATCACCTCAAGATGATCTTTAATCTCATGCTGATGATCAGGAATAAACGCACAGCATTCTTCTTTGATTAAAGTGCACGTCCCACCCCTCGCCGCTAGGGTGAAGTCAAGAGCCATTCGGTTTTGGAGTACTACAGTTCTCATGGCATTCAGTTCATCAGTTATCAGTTCAAGAGCAGAAAAAGTTGCATTACTCATTACTTCGAGACGTTTAGACAGTTTCCGCAGCTCCCAAATCGATTTAACTGCACCATATGCAGGTAATATGCCTGCCCACGATATGACAGCATCACTCAAGTCCATGTGCGCAAGTTTGGTTCCCACATTACGATGGTCTTTCCAGCCTGCTTCGATCTGTCCCACTGGATTCTCAGGTTTCTTAACAGTCTTTTTGGTTACATCTCGGGTATTTCGAATATTTCCCTGAGGCAAAACTGCAGTGTGTCGTATGGCCGGGACCAGGTATCCCAAAAAACAATTGCCAGACCAATTCTCAGGTAACCATTTATATGCTTTTTTACCACACACAAAATAACAATCCTCTACTTTAGTTGTTACTTTGTTACGAAATGACTGCCCTGCATGAAACATTTTCCTATCTATTACAGATAACTGTTTAAAAAGTACAGGATTACGTTGTATCTGATCAAGAGTCTTATGCATAGATTTCAAAAATGAGTTATAATCTGTACTACAAGATCCACCTAAATCATTTGCTTTTGTATAACATTTATACTGTACGGTGACATTACACTTGCTCCATCCCACTTGGATGGTATCATTTTTGTAAAAACATACAATTCCTTTTTGTGTTACAGGCAAATACAGTGCTACCTTATCATGTGCTTTAATAGCAACTGTGTCAAAAACCAGATTTTCCCAGGTCTCATTGACCCCTAGGGGTATAGCAGCCATCAATAACCCCCCGTATGCTGTTGGTATGGCCGTGCAGACCCAGCAGTTCAAAACATTAAAAGTCTCAGCATACACACGTGTAATTGCCTGATAAGTGTTAAAGTTCGGATGCCAGTCTATGTTTGGCTCATTACGTTTAATCAGTTCAACTTTTGTAGCAGGAAAAAGGAGTGGCCACAACAAAAAGAACAATGTGATTAGCATAGCTATCAAAATGATCATGCAAGTTTTCTGAGGTTGCTCAATGTCTCTGTTCACTCTGTACCTGGCCATTATGTTCTCGTTGTACAACAGTAACAAAGTTTTTGTCCAATTCAAAGTTCTTAACCAGTTTACAGTGCGTCAAATGAATAAAGGAAGCTCGCTCCGCGATCTTGACTGCAGTGGGTGTCGACAGTAGTACCTGGTACGGCCCTTCCCACTTCGGAGAACTCCAGTTCTTTTTCTTCACAATCTTCACCCAGACCTAGGTGCCTGGGGCTACTGGTGCTTCCGATTCCGGATGCTCTTTATCTGAAACAGAATTTAACTGCAAAAGTTTGCTATTCAAAAATTGTCTCATATACCCTGCAAGTGAACTGTCAGCCTCTTGCTCTGCAGACATGAGAGGTTTCCACTGAGGTGTATAATATGCCCTCCCAAACAAAGTTTCGAAAGGAGTTAATCCCTTTGCATTTGGAACAGTTCTCATGCTCAACAGTGCTAGAGACAAACAGTGCACCCAGTTCTTTTGTGTCTCACTCATCAATTTCCTAAGCTTATTCTTCAACACCCCATTATGCCTCTCTACTAATCCTGCAGATTGGGGGTGGTAAGCGCAATGATTTTTTAACGATATTCCGAAATAGCGACTAAGTTGTTGCACTGTTTGATTCACGAAATGTGTACCGTTATCACTATAAATCTTTTCCGGTATGCCAAATCTGGGTATAATTTCTTTAACAAGGACCTTTGCAACAGTAGCTGCATCTGGATTTTTAGTTAGAAAAGCTTCCACCCATTTGGAAAACATATCTATAATGATAAGGCAATACTTTTTATTTTCACATTTATTCAGTTCTATGAAATCCATACAAATAGTATGAAACGGATACGGTGGTGTAGGGAAACTCCCTTGCTTAGGCTTCAATGCCCCTTGTGCATGATGCTTGTTACAAACATGGCATGCTGCACAAAAATTTTTTGTCTAGTTTGTAAATCCATACGTTGTAAGCACTCGATTCACTAACTGTACCATCCCCCCTGTTGAGACATGGCTCTGCCCATGGCTCAACAAAGCTGCATATCTAAACAAGTTAGATGGCAAAATTGGTTTCTTTTCCTTGGAGATGTACAGTCCCTTTTCAAGGATTGCTCCTCGTTTTATCCACTTCTGTTTTTCTACATTTGTAGTAAGTGTCTGCATTGTTTTCAACATTTCTAAATCTAAAATCTCAGAGGGTTGTAATTCCTCACTCAAAAGAAAAGCTTCTGAGGCTGAAGCTGCCTGTTTTGCAGCTGTATCAGCCCACGCATTACCTTTTGAAATTCTATCCTGTTGCTTGGTATGAGCTACGCATTTGCAAATAGCTACTTTTTGAGGTAACTGAATGGAGTCTAATAAATCTAAAATAAATTGCGCATGATTAATTGGTTTACCAGTAGATGTTATCATTCCTCTATTTTTCCACTGCTGCGCGAAAACATGTACAGTAGAAAAAGCATACTGACTGTCAGTAAAAATATTCACTTTCTTACCTTCTGCTAAGGTACATGCCTTTGTCAAGGCAATCAACTCTGCTGCTTGTGCAGATAAATTGTGTGGTAAAGATTTTGCTTCTAAAGTTTCAGTATCAGAAACGACTGCATACCCCACTAGAATCTGTCCTGTAGGACCCCTCCTGCATGAGCCGTCCACATAGTATGTCACCTCGGCATCATCCAAGGGAACATCTGTAAGGTCTTGTCTAGGTAATGTCTTTTGCTCAATCTCCTGCAGGCAGCAGTGCGGTTTGCCATCTGCAGGGGTTGGGAGCAAGGTTGACGGATTCAAAGTTGTGCATCGTTCAATTGTCATATGAGGTTGGCTCAACAGTATAGTCATACAGGAAAGATGTCTAGCAGGAGAAAGATATGCTACTTTTTCCTTGCAGTAAAATAATTGCGACTGCATGAGGCACTCTCATTCTGAGAGGGTGGAATGATACTACTGAGGCCGAAGCCTGCACTGCCATTGCAGCTGCAACTACTGCTTGTACACAGTGGGGCAAGGATTGCGCCACTGGATCTAACTGTGATGAATAGTAAGCTATGGGGCGTTGTTTGTCCCCATGTTGCTGTGTCAACACTGATGTCATATAACCTTGCTTGCAGTCTACAGTTTGGAAAAATTGCTTATGATAGTTCGGTAATCCTAAAACTAAGGATGATGCTATCAGTTGTTTCAGCTTACAGAAAGCTGCTTCTGCTTCTGGTGTCCATTGTAATAAATCCTGTGCTGCCATCGGCTTTTTGAATATCAAATTAGTCAGTGGAGCGGATTCCAAAGCATAATTCGGTATCCAACTCCGACAAAAGTTAGTCGTTCCCAGGAAGGACATCATTTCCTTCTTGGTAGTTGGTCTAGGTGCTTGTAATATTGCTGTTTTTCTATCTTCATCTAATATTCTACCTTCTTTGGATATTGCATATCCTAGGTACTTAACTTGTTGTCTCCAAAGTTGTAGTTTGTTCTTGTTTACTTTGTGTCCTTGAGTAGCTAGAAACTGTAATAATGCTATGGTGTCCTCTTTACATTCTTGCTGGGTGGGGGCTGCCAGCACAATGTCATCTACATAAAGTAAAATCTGACTACCTTTCAGTGGGATAAATCCCGCCAAGTTGCTTGCCATTTCTTCTGCAAATATTGTTGGACTTTCACAATATCCCTGTGGTAATCTTGTATATGTATACCGTTTCCCCTGAAATGTAAATGCAAACCAATATTGGCTGTCTGGGTGTATCGGTATTGAGAAAAATGCATTACTAATATCTACCACAGAGAAATACTTTTGCTGAGGCTTTAAATCATTCAGTAAAGTGTGCGGATCTGGCACTGTTGGTGCCCTGGGTATAACTGCATTATTTACAGCCTGTAAATCTTGGCCCATACGCCATTCCCCGTTTGCTTTCCTGACAGGAAATAAGGGTGTATTACATGGTGAATCGGGACATTCTATTAAGACTCCTTCCTTAAGTAAGGCTGCTATTATCGGTTTGATCCCTATCTCTGCATCCTTTCTCAAGGGATACTGTCTTTTCTGAGGTCTAAATGCTGATTTTGGTGTAATAGTAACTGGTCCTGCTGTTCGAATAAGCCCTACATCTGATTTCCCTGTTGACCAGAGAGTCTCTGGTATGTTTCGCAAGGCTTTTTCCTCTTCTTCCAATAAGAGTAATACTCAGCTATTCTCACTAGCCTGTGAGTGCACAGCTGGGTGTGTCTGTGTTATCCAATTCAATTTCTGCTTCTGTACTCCTTGTTCGGAGAGTTCTAATTCTGTCTGCTTTTCCCACCTTGTGACTTTTTCTCCTAAGTCTGCCCATTTCAAACTTCTATTCTTAGTTAAGCTAATATGTGGCAATCGATTAGATTTGTAAAGTGCTAAAAATTCCTGGGGCAATGAACAGCTTACCACACTGTTTCCTTCTGTATCCCAGAACGTTTCGTAACACTAGTCTGTTTGCATGGTTTTGAAACAACTCCTGCTCATATTCTTTATCAGGTCCTGGTCTATTACAGTAATATAGAGTACAATGCAACAAATGCTGTTTGTCAATGTCGAGGGAGGGGGATTTACTGATGGCTACGTTCATCAGTTCTTCGGTTACTGCCCCTGGACCAGTCGTAACCAAGTCCTGGCTGTACCAATAATATATCTCACCCTCCGGTCGCACTACAAAAGTATCCATTTGTCACTGTGCCTCCATACCCTGCATGGTTGGAACTACGGCGATGCCAAATATCTGCATTAAGTCTCTACCCAAAAGATTTACTGGGCATTTTGCAGAAACCACAATTTTACTTTTCTGGGTCATTCCTGAAACGGGGTCTGTTATTGCTATGTCATGGGAGAGTGGCTCCCGATACAGCTGTCCATTAGCTGCTTTCACTAGTATATAATCCGGTGATTCTGAATCTTCCGGTAATTTGGAAGGATGTATCAGGGTCCGTGAAGCCATTGAGTCACACAAAAATTTGACTTCCCTCCCCTGTACTAGAAGTGTCACTTCCGGTTTTGTGTCTGCTAAGTAAAGCTCTAGGCTCAATAAGGCTAAGTCTAAAATTTCATTTTCTTCAACATCTACAAATTCATGTACATCCTCTACCCCTACTGTCACATCCTCTACCCTTGCTATCACATTTGCACTTGTCTTTTCCTGTTTATTTTCATTCAGTGATTCCTGACTATCATATAGTCATTCCTCATCCTCCTTATTTTCTGTAGTCACCTTTTTATTTAGCCTGCAATCCCTTGCTAAATGTCCTTTTTTCCCGCATTTAAAACATTCACCTCTTTTCTTTCTTTCTTCAAAATCTTCTGATCGTTTGTCAGATTGTGTGTTTCCCTGGGTATTTTTCTTACCCTTTCTTCCAGTTTGTACTCCAAATACTTCTGACCCATCTTCTGCTGAAAATACTTGGGTTTTCTTTTTCTTTTTACTATTAAAATGTCTCTCTGCACGTCTTGCATATTCAAGTAATGGCTGCAATCTATTCGTACGATGATCTACCATGTGCTTCATAATAAAGCTGCTAATGGGAGTTATACTACCTTTCAAGAATGCATTCTTCAGCTGCTGCTCATATGGGGAATCATGTGTCTGATTTTCTGGTATCTGCATTCCGCAGTGGTTATTAAAACACTCTAATAATCTAGCATAATATCTATCAATCGTTTCACCTTCTTGTTGAATGCACTAATTAATGCAAGTCCATTCAGCCCTAGGCTTCCATTTTTCAGAGATTCGGTCTGTCAGACCTTTCACTCTGCCATCCAATTCTGCATTAGTATGTGGGAGTGGTCTAAGCTGTGCGTCACGGGGATTCCAGTCGCCACTGATCATGTGCCAGTCTGGACCTACAATTTGTCTAACTACTTTTTCTACTTCTTCTCTGTTCAAATGGTAACTTAATCTCATACCCTGTAAGTCTTCTAAAAATTTTCGAAAATTCACTTTCGGATGGGGAATTCCCTCCATGGCTTTCCGGATATCTTCCGGTGTCCACGGTCTATAAACTAAAAGAGTCAGATCCTGTCCTGCCTGAGGATTTGGTACTTCTATGAGTGGACATATTTCTTCCTCACTCATAGCTTGTGATTTTCTATTTCTTTCATATCATTCAATCTCCCCTCTCAAGTTACGTGTTCGAGACCTTGTCTCGATAGGATCCCTGACAAGTGGTTTTGATGCTGTAGAAACAGCTGGATATAGCGGAGGTGGATCAGCTTGTCCACTCGCTTCATATTCTGGTAAGGGAAGTGGAGGGGGCGAAGGAGGGGCCGTTGCTATTACCAAGTTATTATCTTCTTTGTCTAAGAACATAGTTTTTGAATTTTTAATCTTTTGTTCCCTGTCATTTGCTTCCTCAAGCCACCTATGTGCCTGAGGGACTCCTAATTGTTGTTGCTTTTTTAATTGACCTTTTGCGTCTGTTTTAAGTTGCCTGACAAGTTTAATAAGTGCAAGTTTATCTAAATTACCATCGAATTTATACTTATCAACCCATTTTGTATAATACTTAACATTGTCGGCTCGCATATATTTCGCGTCTTCAGTTAGGGGCGGGTCTTGGGAACTTTTCGTGCACTGATTTCCCATTGTTGCCTTAGCTAAGCTGTAAATTGTTACGTAACCCTTCTTATGTAGTACCACGGTTCTACACCTTTTCACAGTTTATCTAGAATAACTGCCTACCTATTCTGTTTCCTTGATCTATGACAAAACAGTAACCTTTTTTTGTCCCTGATCTGCACATGCAAATCTTCCTGACAAAAACACTTCTGCAATTAGTCCCTGATCTTAAAACAGAAATAAGGTAATTCCTCCTTACCTGACCCTCCGTGAGTTGATCCACCGGATCGTTGACTCGTCCTCCAATCCCAGATCAGAAACAGTGGCTGGCC
Source organism: Protopterus annectens (assembly GCF_019279795.1). Classification (NCBI taxonomy): domain Eukaryota; kingdom Metazoa; phylum Chordata; order Ceratodontiformes; family Protopteridae; genus Protopterus; species Protopterus annectens. Next base: position 144,549,584 of record NC_056750.1, read on the forward strand.
TCTTTCGAGCGACAATTCAGTCGGAGGTCTTTCAAAACAGAAGAGCCGATTTGGCCTCTTCTCTGTACGGATGCATGCCACCGGGCCCAATTCTGACCTAGGCCTAGAGCGAGAGGTACTTTCCGGTCCGAAGGACCAAACTGTCAAAGGAAAAATATACTTTAAAAATGATCAAAACACGGTAGGTTCAGGTTAAGGCACTTTAATCTTGCAGCAAGGAGACAAAACGTGCTATTACAGAGTTTGTCTAACTAGAAACAGGAAATACTTTCATTTTTATACATTCTCTAACTAGACATGGCCTACCAAGCTGATGTAACAGATTACCAGTCTTTTCATCATCATTTGTTGACCATCATTCCCATGAATTTCTGCTGATTTATCAATTTTTGTGAGAAACTTCCCGAGGAAAACAACATGGCCTTGATTACTACCAGTTAGATACATGTTATGTTACCCTTCAAGGTACTATGGCTAATTCAAGCACAATGCTAACAGTTCATTTCTCTAATAATCCTTTGTCTGCTTTATCTCTAAGCTTCTGCAGCTGCACATGTTCTCATGCTTCGAACAGAGCTGATTGTTTAAAATCATTACATTTACAGAATATAGTATTGTTCATTCATTCGTTCCTGACCTAGCAGATAAGCACCTGCTTCTCAAGTACATTTCCAAAAGGCATAAACATGAATATTGCTGTGCTAGCAATTACTAGGTCAGAGGGCATCTTGCAAGTTTCAGAAAGCATACTGCAGTTTTCAGAAAGCATCTTTTTCAGTCTCATATGAAACTCAATTTATATATAACACAGTGCATGTAAAATAGAATGGAAAACGTGTTAATTCTTTTGATTATTAATTAGCATTAAGCATACACACATTAATACATATTTTTCTAACAAACTGCCACATCAGCTAACAAATACACAAGTTCTTACCATCTATAAAATTGTCTAGCATCCATCTGCCTCTCCAGACTAAAAAAAACATTCTATGTTCCCAGTTGGTCATTGCAATCCACTGACCAAACTGTCCTGTTTGCAAACCTAGCAGATATGCTGGGCATTGTTTGTACTCATACAAGGTTGCTAAGGCCTGGAACTCCTTACTTGTTTCCATCAGGTCTGTACCCTCCCTCCTATCTTTCAAAGCTACTCTGAAAGACTTTCTAGCTAAAATCTGGCTTTGTTATTGCTGAAAACCAGGATAAACTATATCCATAAATCTGAACAAGTATTTTTCATTCCTTAAACCTCCTTTCTCTCCCTTCTTCACTTACTTCCTTACTGCTGTCTAATTTTCTTCTTTGACTTTCTCTCTAAATATACCATAACCATGTTTTTCCCTCAGTTCATATTGCAATTATTATTTGCATTAGACTAACTAACATTTAATTTCTCTACAAACTGTCTAAAATTTCTCTAGGTTTTAAATGATTGGTGAGTGGCATAGTGGTGCAGAGGTTAGTGTTGTGGCATCACAGCAAGAGGTTCTCCAGTTGAACTGGGGTACCTTCTATGCAGAGTCTGCATGTCCACCCTGTGTTCTCGTGGGTTTCCTCGGGATGCTGCGGCTTCCTTCCACATTCCAAAGAAGTGCAGTAGGTTGATGGACATTCTAAATTGATCCTAGGTGTGAATGTGTGTTAGAGTATGTACCCTCTGCGGAGGGTTGGGCATTGGGCTAGCAACCTGATTCCGTAAAACCATAACTGTTACAGAAACGACGAGTTCCGGAAGGCGCTCATTGCCCCAATGTGCTGTATGGCACATGAATGAATCCAAGAGAGAGTGAGAGATTAATTGATTGTCATATATCTTGTATCAGTTCTTAACCAATGTTTTTATAGCATGTTTAAGTGTTCAAAGAAATATCCAAAAAATGGTCATATAGAGAGCAAAAGTAATAAGGAACTATAAGAAGAGAATTTAAAAAATGAGAAATGATCTACATTTTTTTATTTTATCTTTGTAAAGCATTAAGTTTAAGTAAACAACTAGTGGACGTGTGATTGTTAAGTCTGGGTCAGCTGTTAGCATGGAGATTGAGTTGCCAAAATAGCGTATGTTTTTCTAGATGCAGCTGCTTCTTATAGTTCCTTATTACTGCATTTTGCTCTCTATATGAATATTTATTTTGATATTTCTTTGAATCTGTTTGTTGTGTAATAACACAAAATTTTGGGAGCGCGTTTTGTATGCTTTTATTATGCCTGTGATGATTTGTCTGTGGTTTGTTATGTTAAACTAAGTTTAGGTGACATATTTTTGCAATACTTAATACCTGTGAAACACTATGTAATTTAAGCTATGGGGTAACGATTTTAATAGGGGTTTATAGCTTTAAATTTCATGATTGAAAGAGGGCTTGGTTCTCATGTGACCTAGGATGTTGTATAAGCTCCACTTCAAATGTGTTTGGATTTTTACTGTTTCATCAGAAGAAGTTTTACATTTATTAAAATGAAAGAACTAAAACTAAACATTTCAACAGCTTTTGAGTGTTTTTTGGGGACTGTTTCCTGCTAGAACCACAAATTGGAGTCTCTGCAGTAATGTATTTTTCTTCTTGGTTTGTAAACTTTTTTTGGAAATTTTAAAAATTGCCTGCAGAGTACTTTGCCAGAAATGTTTGGTGGAGCAAATGGTTATAATTAAAGAAATTATTATTTTGGGCTGGGATTTATGATCTAATTTGGCTAGGCACAGAAATGCGTTACAGACTTTATTGTTGTGGTCTGCCAAAAAAGCAGTTACTAGAAAATGGAAATCAAAATCTATTCCTAAGGCAAAGGATGTTTTGGCTATTAAAAGGATTTAAAAAAAATAGAGGACTGATCATTTGTAAAGAGAAGAAACACATTTCATAGAAATAAATGGAATTTGTGAGACGAGTACATTGCATAGTAATATTTAGGAGGATGAGTGAGGTTTAGGGGAAGGTAGAAACTGAGCAATTTATGTAATGTTGGAGTGAATGAAAATTGTTAAAAAGAAAACATGTATGTATACTGTATGACAAACTCAAGGAAACTCATTACAGTTTTTTTTCTATTAATGTTTGTAAACCCATAGTACAGATGAACATTTTATTAAATAAATCTTCACATTTTAAACAATATCTTGTTTTCTGCCTTTATTAACGGGGTATCTTATTTGTTAAACATCCAACATAATCTGTGTTGCAAAAGCTCAATTTGCTTTGGAAAAAGGTTCTTTAGTATACATAAAACCATCACAGAAGACAAGTCTGAGTAGAAACAGTGATAATAAAAAGAGAAATTTGGGTTACTAGAGCCAAGGTATCTGATAATAGCTTATAAAGTCCCTCGGGCCAATAGCCTAGTAACCTCCTGTGAACTTATGAAACCTTCTGTTCAACAGGTTTCATGTGTGGCGTATCTAACCTCTGTTTGTTCTTAGCTTGTTTTTCTATCTTCTCGCCCATTCTTTTTGGTCTGATAAGTTTTAAGTTTGCTTATGATACTCAACCAATCTTCTGTCCATATTTTATTTTTCTTATCCACGTCATCCTTCCAGGTTTTAAGGACAAAAAATTTTAGTGCAACTATGAAGAAAGCATTGTAATAGTTTTCCAGAATTTGCATGTACAGACAAACTATCCCAGGGCATACATAACTGGGGAGTAATATTCCTCATATGGTAGGAGTGATCCAGCTCGGCCTTTATCTTTGTGCATAAGAGAACAGTTGTGCTACAGCTTCAAAAGATATCCACTGGCAAACATGCAACATGGCACCTAGAATAGACATCAGCCTGATTTGTATTCAGAGGATACATCTTCAAAGATGTCTGATAAATGTTAGCCGCACTAAATTTTTCATGTCTTTTAACATTATACAGTGCTCCTTTCCATTTGCAGCTGAGGAACTTGCAGGGGAATTTGCAGTACTGCTTAGCAGTGTGGTTGCTTTGAAATGAACAGTGCATTCTGCCTAGTAGCTTTAATAATCTGTTGCTTACTTCCAGAAAGTTTAGCAATGAGAATGAAGTCACAGTTACCATAAAGACTAACAGGGTAAACTCTTGCCATTGTCCTTAACATACACAGATGTTCATCATGTTTCACTGTTGCTGTCCTAACCAATGGGGTTATCCGGCTCCCGATAACCCTCGATCGGCCAGAATACCAAAGGTAAATAAAAATGTCAGCTGTCGGTTGTAAAGGACGTCAGGGCGTCTTGATACAAAAGAAGGCAGCCGACATCACTTTCTCAGTCTTCCTTGCCGTGGAGCCTGAAGCAGAAGCATTTCTTGCATGAGTGCCGGTCGGCAGTTTACCTTTTGTGTTTCCGACTACGAAGTTGAAGTCAACTACAGCTACTTTTCTTGCCTTAACGAATGTGAGAAAAGGTTGATAATTGTCTTACCTGTGGAAAGCAGATTCCCCATAGAGATTTTCATTCCTATTGTGTTATTTTTTTAGGCCTTGACCACGACTTCCTAATTGTGATCTTTGTGCTTCCTTTAGTCCGCGTACTATTTGTCATTGGGCTAAGCTTTTATCTAAGCATTTTGGTGTTTGGCCTAAGTTTGTCAGTATGGTGTCTGCTGGTCTTCAGGCTTCGGATATCCCCAAGAAGCGTAAGGATAAGGACCGCAACAGGCTTCTGAAGGTCAAGTCCTCGGATGATGTTAGGTTGGTCGTCGGTCATGCAGTGGCCAGTGAGGGGACTTTGCAGCCCCTGCAGCCCGCAGATTTTACACCACAGGCCTCTGTTGAGACAATTTCTAAGGTCCCCAGGCCTTCAGCATCTATTTTACCTTCTGACCTTCCTCCTGTTGCCTCTTCAGCTGGATCCGGAGCCGCGAAGCTGACTCCGGTGTCCGAGACCTCAGTTCTTTGTTCAGACAGCAAGCTCATACCAATGACTTCGGCTGCAACTTCGGTGGTTGCCAGGCCTCCCGAGTCCTTTAGACTTGCATGTAAATCTTCCAGTCGTAAGCCTGTGAAGAAGCAGGCTCCAGTTTCCTCTCATTCTCAAATCGTTAAAATGGCTGATGACCTTTTGACTCTTATTAGGGGTTCACAGTCTCCTCCTTCAAAAAGGGGTAGGGATGTCTCTCCTGAGGCTTTGTCCTTTTCAGGTTTGGATACTCCTAGTATTTCTGTGGATGAAGAAGAAGTTTCTCAAGATTTCTCTCCTTTTGAGGATTCAGACGCAGAGGAGTCCATCCCTTCTGCTTCTCCTCCAGAAGATTTCTCTTTTGGTGATACTTTAAATACTCTCAGGGAGCATTTTAAACGGGAAAGTCAGGATTATCCCCATTTCTAAGAAAAGGATTAGGGAGTTTTTGGATTTGCCTCAGCATAAGCCTTTGGCTATTCCTCCTGTGTTGGAAGTGGTTGATGATGTATTTCTGGAAAATTCCTTGACTCCAAATTCGGTTCCTCCTGCTCCCAGGAAACCTGACAGGTATTATAGAGTTCCTGATTCTCATTTGTTTCTTTTAAGGAATCCGTTGGCTGATCCAGAGGTTATTTCTCAAGGCCCTAAAGGAGTTAAGGCCACTGTTACTAAAAATCCTGATGTTCATCGTGCATACAGCTGCAGTAATCACAGATGGGTTTTCAGCCGTCAGGCGGTCCCTCGGTCGGCCGAATTCCAAAGTCTTGGTCCGGCGTCGGTTGTTGTCGCTTACTCTTCTGACGTCAGGAAGGCCAGAGTATATAAGACACAGCCGACGCCATGTTCTCCAGTCTTTTTTGCCGCGCGGTGCCCGAGGCAGAAGCAGTTCGCAAGTGCCGGTCGGCCAGCTCCTGAATTATGAAAATATTTGGAACCGAAGTCTTCATAAAGCTAAGTACCCCGTTGGGGAAACTTTTCTTGCCTCAGACCAATGTCAGAAAAAGTTAATAATTGTATTTCTTGTGGGAAGCAAATACCGCATAAGGATTTCCATTCCCTTTGCATACCTTGTTTGGGCCCAGACCACGACGTCTCGGGCTGTCGCTTTTGCGCTACCTTCAATAAACGCACTATCAAGCGTCGGGCGGAGTTTGCCCAACACTTTTTTGGTAAAGCTTTTGTCTATAAAATGTCGTCGGACACTCCGACTACCGTTTTATCCAAAAAACGCAAGGAAAAGGACTGACACGTGAGGCCCGCGGTCTCCGCCGACACCACGCCGAAACAGGCTACACGTGGTCCGGTTCTCAGCGAGATGCCTTTGCAGTCCCTGACTACCGACGACACTCCTTTGGCGGTGTCTTCTGTACCCGAGACCGCTGGGTCCTCGGCCCTTTCCCAGACTACAACCGAAGCCCCGGCTTATGTCGAGCCTACTAATGTGGACAGGTCCACCTCCACCCATGGGGTATTTAGGCCTACATCTTCTTTTTCTATTAAGGCCTTTACTAAATCCAAAGCAGCCAGGCATCACACTAGGCCTGCTGCTCAAGGCCCATCTCCTGGACCCATGCCTAAGAAACAGATGCTTAAAATGGCTGAGGATCTAATAACTCTTATCAGAGGTTCCCAGCCCCCTCCTGACAAGAGACCCAGAGTGGAGGAAGAATCCCCCTCTTCTGATCAGGGATCCATTTTATCAGAGCATTCTGATGCAGAGGAACACTCTTTCTCACCTTTTGAGGATTCGGATGCAGAACAGTCCATTCCTTCTGTATCCCCACCTGAGGATTTTTCTTTTGGGGAAACCTTGCACACCTTGAGGGAACACTTCCATTGGGAAGGCCAAGATTTTTCAGATTCCAAGAAAAGACTTAGGGAATTTCTTTGGTTACCTCAGCACAGACCTCTGGCTATACCCCCTGTTTTGGAGGTACTGGATGATGTCTATTCGGAGGCTTGTCTTAACCCTGATTCTCTGCCTCCTGCACCAATAAAGCCTGACAGATATTACAGAGTACCCAGTTCTCACCAATTTCTTTACAAAGGCCATAATGCTGACCCTGAAACCATTTCACAAGGCCCTAAGGGATTAAAGGCCTCCACTGCCAAGAATTCAATTCCTGCAGAAAGGGAATCTAGATCTCTAGAAAGGTGGGGTAAGAAGGTATACACCTCGGCCACCCTAGGCATGAGGGCCCTAAACTGTCAGTTTCATATGATTAAATATCAACAGTTCCTGTTATCACAATTAAAAAACAAAATGTCTCAACCTGAACAACCAGATTTAAAAGAGTTACAGGATATGATGCATAGTGCGGGGCAAGTGGGTAAACACACCTTACAATGTGGTTATGATGCCCTAGAGGCCTCCAGTAGAGCGGCTGCTACAGGATCAGTCATTCGCAGACATGCCTGGCTTAGGGAACAAAATTTGCCTGATCATGTGAAAGCTAAACTTCTTGATGCTCCTTTACAAAAGGATGTACTTTTTGGTACTAATACTGAGGATATACTACGAAAAATGGAAGAAAAAGCCAAATCTATGCAAACTGTCAAAGCTTTCTTACAGGTCCAGCCACCACGTTTTAGCAGGAATTGGCCTTCAAAAACTGGTCCTTTCCAGCCACTGACAAGCCCCAAAGAGGTAGATACAGACGCACAAGGGGCAGAGGGCAATCACAAGGATCATATAGAGGCAGACAATGGCAATCTCCAGCACCAAGAGGTGGTGAAGACAGTGCACAACAATACAGGAAGCAAACCCAATGACTCCCTCATTTCCATGCCAAGCAAGTCTCAGCTGGCAGCACCTTTGGGAGGGAAACTAGCATTATTTGCAAGCAATTGGCATATTGTCACAACAGACAAATGGATTCTGGACATTATAAACAGAGGCTACAAATTTCAATTTCAAACTCTTCCAAAAATGAGAGGCATGCCAAACCTGCCACAAAATCAAAGGGCAGAGGCACAACTGCAAATTTCAAAGCTCCTAAACATGAGAGCTATACAAAAGGTACCTACGCACCAACAAGGCCAAGGTTTTTATTCAAGACTCTTTCTGGTACCAAGAAAAGGAATCGACTGGAGACCCATTCTGGACTTATCCATCCTAAACACATTCCTACTCGTGCCAAAATTCAAGATGCTCACATTACAGCAACTTCTTCCCATGCTGGGCAAGGAGTTTTGGCTGGTAACATTGGACCTCAAGGAGGCATATCTGCATGTCCCAATCAGACAAAGCTGCAGAAGATACCTCAGATTTCTTGCAGGTTCAATCCACTATCAATTCTCTGCATTGCCCTTTGGCTTATCTACTGCACCCAGAGTTTTCACAAAGTGCCTGGCATCAGTGATTGCCTTTTGCAGACTTCAAGGGATACAAATTTACCCTTATCTGGACGACTGCCTGATCCAAGCGGACAGCAAACACATACTACTGGAACATCTGGCATATGTGACACGGTTACTGCTTTCTCTGGGATACACCATCAACAAGGAGAAATCAAGGCTAACACCATCTCAGAAAATAACCTTCCTGGGTGCCAGCTTGGACACAAACACCCAGATGGCATATCTTACGCCAGAAAAACAAGGGCAATTATCTCAGTACTTCAAAACACTAGCAAAAAGTACCAGGCTTACTGCAAGGAAAATCCTGCAGGCTCTGGGATTCATGGCATCTTACATTCTTCTAATCCCATGTGCAAAGCTGCATATGAGGAAACTTCAATGGTACCTAAAAAATCTATGGTCTCAACACAGTCACAGTTTGGAAGCAATTATACCAATAATTCCATGTTTGCAAAAGGAATTTCTATGGTGGGCCCAAGCATGTCGAGTAAACACAGGCCTTCCATTCTGCAAGCCTCAAGCAAAACAAGTCATAACCACAGACGCCTCAGATTACGCCTGGGGGGCGCACATGAAGGACAGGTGCATTCAGGGCAGATGGTCCCACAAAGAAAAGCACCTTCACATCAATCAAAAAGAAATGCTAGCAGTAATAAATGCAATTACAGCTTTCAAGGACTTCCTGCATCCAGGACAATTACTGATAAGAACAGACAACACCACAGTAATGCGGTACATAAACAAACAAGGAGGAACACATTCATACCCCTTGTGCAGACTAGCCATGACTCTTTGGAACTTGGCTCTGGAAAGACAAATCGAACTTCAAGCACAGTACTCGCCAGGACTGGAAAACACACTGGCAGACACTCTGAGCAGGAATATGACAGATCCACACGAATGGAAGCTACATCCTCGGGTGTTTACGGAGATAATACAAGCGTGGGGGAGGCCAGACATAGATCTTTTTGCCTCCCACAGGAACCATCAATTGGAAAAGTTTTGTTCAAGGACCTTCCATCCAAAGGCCTGGAAAGTGGACGCCCTTTCATTCAGTTGGACAGCATGGACAGTTTCTGCCTTCCCACCTCTGCCTCTTCTGCCCAAGGTGCTTTTGAAAGCAAGAACAGACAAACCGAGGATGATACTGATTGCTCCAGATTGGCCAAGGCAACACTGGTATCCACTCCTGAGGAGCCTAACACATACTCCTCCCTGGTCCCTGCCTCTAATACCTCTTCTGCTGACTCAGAACAGCTACAAAACCCTTCACAGTCAGCTGAAAACACTCAACCTCGCTGCATGGAAAATTCCTTAACACCACAACAGACCCTACTCTCCAAGGAGGTGCAGGATGTCATTTTGGAGGCCAGAAGACCATCTACTAGAAAAGCTTACTCCGCAAAATGGAAGCGGTTTTGCTGTTGGAATGAGAAAAGAGGACAGGACCCTAGAAAATTGAACTTGCCTCAGGTATTACAGTACCTAGCTGAGCTACTGAACAGTGGACTTTCATTTTCTTCCATTAAAATACATGCCTCAGCCATTTCTGCAGAATTCAACACGGATCCTCCCTTATTCTCTCACCCACTCTTACGGCAGTTCCTCAGAGGGGCTAAGAATATAAGACCTCCAAGGAAGCAACCAATACCAGCCTGGGACCTTAATTACATACTGGAAAAATTAACATTGCCTCCCTTTGAACCTGCTGCCTCCACAGATCTGCAATATTTGTCCTGGAATACGGCTTTCCTTCTGGCCATCACTTCAGCTCGTAGGGTTTCTGAACTACAGGCCCTCATGGCGGTGCAGCCCTTCCTCATCTTCCATCAGGATAGGGTTTCCCTCCGTACTAATCCATCTTTTATGCCAAAAGTGGTATCCAGGGTAGCCTTAAACCAAGCCATACACCTACCTACCTTTTATCCTAACCCTCAAAACAAAGGGGAAAGGCTGCTTCACTCCTTAGACATCCATAGGCAGCTACGTTACTATTTGGACAGAACAAAGTCCTTCAGGAAATCAGAACAACTTTTTGTGTCCTATGCCGTAGGGGCTCAAGGGAAACCAGTTACCAAACAGACCATTTCCAAGTGGATTGGCCACTGCATACGATTTTGTTACTCCTATCATGGGAAATCTGTCCCTACTGGTATCAGATCTCACTCCACCAGGGCCACAGCCACCTCTACAGCCTTCCTCAGAGGTGTGCCTACTAAGGATATTTTGGAGGCAGCCACTTGGAGTTCTGTACATACCTTCACAAAACACTACCACCTGCCCTTATATTCCAGAACAAGAGCAGGCTTTGCCACTGCTGTTTTGCAGGGCATTCTGGCTCAACCCAGTTCCTCATAGTACCTACCACCCTATGCATAGCTTTGGGACTCTACCCATCTGTGATTACTGCAGCTGTATGCACGATGAACGTAGTACAGATGTTCATCGTGCATACAGCTGCAGTAATCACAAATGGGTTTTCAGCCGTCAGGCGGTCCCTTGGTCGGCCGAATTCCAAAGTCTTGGTCCGGCGTCGGTTTTCGTCGCTTACTCTTCTGACGTCAGGAAGGCCAGAGTATATAAGACACAGCCGACGCCATGTTCTTCAGTCTTTTTTGCCGCGCGGTGCCCGAAGCAGAAGCAGTTCGCAAGTGCCGGTCGGCCAGCTCCTGAATTACGAAAATATTGGAACGAAGTCTTCATTAAAGCTAAGTACCCCTTTGGGGAAACTTTTCTTGCCTCAGTCCGATGTCAGAAAAAGTTAATAATTGTATTTCTTGTGGGAAGCAAATACCGCATAAGGATTTCCATTCCCTTTGCATACCTTGTTTGGGCCCAGATCACGACGTCTCGGGCTGTCGCTTTTGCGCTACCTTCAATAAACGCACTATCAAGCGTCGGGCAGAGTTCGCCCAACACTATTTTGGTAAAGCTTTTGACTATAAAATGTTGTCGGACACTCCGACTACCGTTTTACCCAAAAAACGCAAGGAAAAGGACCGACACGCGATGCCCGCGGTCTCCGCTGACACCACGCCGAAACAGGCTACACGTGGTCCGGCTCTCAGCGAGACGCCTTTGCAGTCCCTGACTACCGACGACACTCCTTTGGCGGTGTCTTCTCTACCCGAGACAGCTGGGTCCTCGGCCCTTTCCCAGACTACAACCGAAGCCCCGGCTTATGTTGAGCCTACTAATGTGGACAGGTCCACCTCCACCCATGGTGTATTTAGGCCTTCATCTTCTTTTTCTATTAAGGCCTTTACTAAAGCCAAAGCAGCCAGGCATCACACTAGGCCTGCTGCTCAAGGCCCATCTCCTGGACCCATGCCTAAGAAACAGATGCTTAAAATGGCTGAGGATCTAATAACTCTTATCAGAGGTTCTCAGCCCCCTCCGGGCAAGAGACCCAGAGTGGAGGAAGAATCCCCCTCTTCTGATCAGGGATCCATTTTATCAGAACACTCTGATGCAGAGGAACACTCTTACTCCCCTTTTGAGGATTTGGATGCAGAACAGTCCATTCCTTCTGTATCCCCCCCTGAGGATTTTTCGTTTGGGGAAACCTTGCACACCTTGAGGGAACACTTCCATTGGGAAGGCCAAGACTTTTCAGATTCCAAGAAAAGACTTAGGGAATTTCTTTGGTTACCTCAGCACAGACCTCTGGCTATACCCCCTGTTTTGGAGGTACTGGATGATGTCTATTCGGAGGCTTATCTTAACCCGGATTCTCTGCCTCCTGCACCAGTAAAGCCTGATAGATATTACAGAGTACCCAGCTCTCACCAATTTCTCTACAAAGGCCATAATGCTGACCCTGAAACCATTTCACAAGGCCCTAAGGGATTAAAGGCCTCCACTGCCAAGAATCCACTTCCTGCAGAAAGGGAATCTAGATCTCTAGAAAGGTGGGGTAAGAAGGTATACACCTCGGCCACCCTAGCCATGAGGGCCTTAAACTGTCAGTTTCATATGATTAAATATCAACAGTTCCTGTTATCACAATTAAAAAACAAAATGTCTCAACCTGAACAACCAGATTTAAAAGAGTTACAGGATATGATGCATAGTGCGGAGCAAGTGGGTAAACACACCTTACAATGTGGTTATGATGCCCTAGAGGCCTCCAGTAGAGCGGCTGCTACAGGACCAGTCATTCGCAGACATGCCTGGCTTAGGGAACAAAATTTGCCTGATCATGTGAAAGCTAAACTTCTTGATGCTCCTTTACAAAAGGATGTACTTTTTGGTACTAATGCTGAGGATATACTACGCAAAATGGAAGAAAAAGCCAAATCTATGCAAACTGTCAAAGCTTTCTTACAGGTCCAGCCACCACGTTTTAGCAGGAATTGGCCTTCAAAAAACTGGTCCTTTCCAGCCACTGACAAGCCCCAAAGAGGTAGATACAGACGCACAAGGGGCAGAGGGCAATCACAAGGATCATATAGAGGCAGACAATGGCAATCTCCAGCACCAAGAGGTGGTAAAGACAGTGCACAACAATACAGGAAGCAAACCCAATGACTCCCTCTTTTCCATGCCAAGCAAGTTTCAGCCGGCAGCACCTTTGGGAGGGAAACTAGCATTATTTGCAAGCATTTGGCATATTGTCACAACAGACAAATGGATACTGGACATCATAAACAGAGGCTACAAATTTCAATTTCACACTCTTCCAAAAATGAGAGGCATGCCAAACCTGCCACAAAATCAAAGGGCAGAGGCACAACTGCAAATTTCAAAGCTCCTAAACATGAGAGCTATACAAAAGGTACCTACGCACCAACAAGGTCAAGGTTTTTATTCAAGACTCTTTCTGGTACCAAGAAAAGGAACCGACTGGAGACCCATTCTGGACTTATCCATCCTAAACACATTTCTACTCGTACCAAAATTCAAGATGCTCACATTACAGCAACTTCTTCCCATGCTGGGCAAGGAGTTTTGGCTGGTAACATTGGCCCTCAAGGAGGCATACCTGCATGTCCCAATCAGACAAAGCTGCAGAAGATACCTCAGATTTCTTGCAGGTTCAATCCACTATCAATTCTCTGCATTGCCCTTTGGCTTATCTACTGCGTCCAGAGTATTCACAAAGTGCCTGGCATCAGTGATTGCCTATTGCAGACTTCAAGGGATACAAATTTACCCTTATCTGGACGACTGCCTGATCCAAGCGGACAGCAAACACATACTACTGGAACATCTGGCATATGTGACACGGTTACTGCTTTCTCTGGGATACACCATCAACAAGGAGAAATCAAGGCTAACACCATCTCAGAAAATAACCTTCCTGGGTGCCAGCTTGGACACAAACACCCAGATGGCATATCTTACGCCAGAAAAACAAGGGCAACTATCTCAGTACTTCAAAACACTAGCAAAAAGTACCAGGCTTACTGCAAGGAAAATCCTGCAGGCTCTGGGATTCATGGCATCTTGCATTCTTCTAATCCCATGTGCAAAGCTGCATATGAGGAAACTTCAGTGGTACCTAAAAAATCTATGGTCTCAACACAGTCACAGTTTGGAAGCTATTATACCAATAATTCCATGTCTACAAAAGGAATTTCTATGGTGGGCCCAAGCATGTCAAGTAAACACAGGCCTTCCATTCTGCAAGCCTCAAGCAAAACAAGTCATAACCACAGACGCCTCAGATTACGCCTGGGGGGCGCACATGAAGGACAGGTGCATTCAGGGCAGATGGTCCCAAAAGGAAAAGCACCTTCACATCAATCAAAAAGAAATGCTAGCAGTAATAAATGCAATTACAGCTTTCAAGGACTTCCTGCATTCAGGACAATTACTGATAAGAACAGACAACATCACAGTAATGTGGTACATAAACAAACAAGGAGGAACACATTCATACCCCTTGTGCAGACTAGCCATGACTCTTTGGAACTTGGCTCTGGAAAGACAAATCGAACTTCAAGCACAGTACTTGCCAGGACTGGAAAACACACTGGCAGACACTCTGAGCAGGAATATGACAGATCCACACGAATGGAAGTTACATCCTCAGGTGTTTACGGAGATAATCCAAGCGTGGGGGAGGCCAGACATAGATCTTTTTGCCTCCCACAGGAACCATCAATTGAAAAGTTTTGTTCAAGGACCTTCCATCCAAAGGCCTGGAAAGTGGACGCCCTTTCATTCAGTTGGACAGCATGGACAGTTTATGCATTCCCACCTCTGCCTCTTCTGCCCAAGGTACTTTTGAAAGCAAGAACAGACAAACCGAGGATGATACTGATTGCTCCAGATTGGCCAAGGCAACACTGGTATCCACTCCTGAGGAGCCTAACACATACTCCTCCCTGGTCCCTGCCTCTAATACCTCTTCTGCTGACTCAGAACAGCTACAAAACCCTTCACAGTCAGCTGAAAACACTCAACCTCGCTGCATGGAAAATTCCTTAACACCACAACAGACCCTTCTCTCCAAGGAGGTGCAGGATGTCATTTTGGAGGCCAGAAGACCATCTACTAGAAAAGCTTACTCCGCAAAATGGAAGCGGTTTTGCTGTTGGAATGAAAAGAGGCCAGGACCCTAGAAAATTGAACTTGCCTCAGGTTTTACAGTACCTAGCTGAACTACTGAACAGTGGACTTTCATTTTCTTCCATTAAAATACATGCCTCAGCCATTTCTGCAGAATTCAACACAGATCCTCCTTTATTCTCTCACCCACTCTTACGGCAGTTCCTCAGAGGGGCTAAGAATATAAGACCTCCAAGGAAGCAACCAATACCAGCCTGGGACCTTAATTACATACTAGAAAAATTAACATTGACTCCCTTTGAACCTGCTGCCTCAACAGATCTGCAATATTTGTCCTGGAAAACAGCTTTCCTGCTGGCCATCACTTCAGCTCGTAGGGTTTCTGAACTACAGGCCCTCATGGCGGTGCAGCCCTTCCTCATCTTCCATCAGGATAGGGTTTCCCTTCGTACTAACTCATCTTTTATGCCAAAAGTGGTATCCAGGGTAGCCTTAAACCAAGCCATACACCTACCTACCTTTTATCCTAACCCTCAAAACAAAGGGGAAAGGCTGCTTCACTCTTTAGACATCCATAGGCAGCTACGTTACTATTTGGACAGAACAAAGTCCTTCAGGAAATCAGAACAACTTTTTGTGTCCTATGCCGTAGGGGCTCAAGGGAAATCTGTTACCAAACAGACCATTTCCAAGTGGATTGGCCACTGCATACGATTTTGTTACTCCTATCATGGGAAATCTGTCCCTACTGGTATCAGATCTCACTCCACCAGGGCCACAGCCACCTCTACAGCCTTCCTCAGAGGTGTGCCTACTAAGGATATTTTGGAGGCAGCCACTTGGAGTTCTGTACATACCTTCACAAAACACTACCACCTGCCCTTATATTCCAGAACAAGAGCAGGCTTTGCCACTGCTGTTTTGCAGGGCATTCTGGCTCAACCCAGTTCCTCATAGTACCTACCACCCTATGCATAGCTTTGGGACTCTACCCATCTGTGATTACTGCAGCTGTATGCACGATGAACATAGTACAGTTTTGTACCTACCATAAATGTAGACGTTCGAGTGCTTATACAGCTGCAGTACAGGTTTCCCTCCCTCCTTCCCCACTTGGTAAGGACATGGGGCCTAACAACCTCTTCATACCTCCTGACTGGGTTATCCTGCTATGTTTTATTTGCTTGCTTACACTGATTTTGCATTACATTTCATTGCTTGCATATGTGGATAAGCCTTATTTATGTATTGCCTTCCTTTTGGGGGCACCTGACATCTGGGGCAAGAAAGACTGAAGAACATGGCGTCGGCTGTGTCTTATATACTCTGGCCTTCCTGACGTCAGAAGAGTAAGCGAGGAAGACCGACGCCGGACCAAGACTTTGGAATTCGGCCGACCGAGGGACCGCCTGACGGCTGAAAACCCATCTGTGATTACTGCAGCTGTATTAGCACTCGAACATCTACATTTATGGTAGGTACAAAACTGTACTTTCCTTCTGACAGGGAATCCAGGAACCTAGATAGTTGGGGTAAACAGGTTTATATCTCTGCCACTCTTGCTATTAGATGTACTAATTGTCTTTTTCATATGCTGAAGTACCAGCAGCACACTTTGGAAGCTATTAAATCTAGGATAGCAGGTGTGCCTCAGTTGGCGGAGAGTAAGGATATGCAGGATTTGCTGAATTCTGCCAGTCTAGTCAATAAGCATTTTTTTACATTGTGGCTTTGACATTCTAGAAGCCTCCTGTAGGGCTACAGCTACTGGCTCTGTTATTAGAAGGCATGCTTGGCTCAGGGAGCAGCCCCTACCAGAGCCTGTTAAGGTTAAGCTTTTAGATGTACCTTTGCACAAGGACAGTCTTTTTGGCAGCAAAGCAGAGTGCTCAAGAAGATGGAAGACCAGGCCAAGTCTATGCAGACAGTTAAAGACTTTCTGCAAGTTCAGTGTTCTCGCTTTAGCAGGAATTACCCTTCTAAGAGTTGGACGTTCCATGATACTAGCAGACAGAGCCATTCTAGGACTAGAGGTTACAAATCTTCTAAGCGTTGGCAGGCTTCCTCTTCCAAGGCGGGAAGTTCTAAACCAGCATCTCAATCTAAACATTCTCAATGACTCTGTTCAACTTCTGCCTGTTCTTGCCTGCCTGGGGAGTCCTTTAGGCCACCATCACGGATGACAAATGGGTACTCAGAACTGTATCCCTAGGGCACAAGTTTTCTTTCCGCACCTTTCCAGTACCCAAAGGCTTCCTGGACGCTCCTCCAAACCAAAGGGCAGAAGTAGAAAAGCAAATTTTGTCTCTGTTACATATGGGAGCAATAGAATCAGTTCCTGCTCAGCAGGTAGGCCATGGATTCTATACCAGACTTTTCCTAGTTCTAAAAAAAGAAGGCACCTGACATTCTATCCTGGATCTGTCTATCCTGAATGTGTTCTTGATAATTCCAAAGTTCAAAATGCTCACTCTGCATCACTTACTGCCAGTGTTAGAAAAGGATTCCTGGTTGGTAACATTGCATCTCAAAGAAGCTTATCTGCACATCCCTATCAGGGAAAGTTGCAGGCAATACCTTCGTTTCAGGGTGGGCAAGCAACATTATCAATTCTCTGCGCTGCCCTTTGGCTTATCTACTGCTCCCAGAGTTTTCACAAAGTGCCTGGCTCCAGTCATTGCTTTTTGCAGGCAAAAGAAAATTCAGATTTATCCATACTTGGACGACTGTCTTAATTCAAGCAAATTCTCAGGAACAGCTGCTGAAGGATCTAGAATTTGTAAAGACTCTTCTCTCTTCCCTGGGTTACACTCTCAATGTGGAGAAATCAACAATGGTACCATCCAAAGAGATTACATTCCTGGGACGAGTCTGAACTCAGCCGCCCAGATGATATATCTCACCCAGGAGAAGCAGACACCTCTTTCAGTTTACTTCAAGGATTTGGCAAGCCTGTCCCAGCTCCCTGCAAGGAAATACCTGAAAGCTCTGGGAATCATGGCCTCTTGCATTCTCATGATTCCATATGCAAAACTGCATATGAGGAAATTGCAATGGTACCTCAAGAACACTTTGTGTCAACACACACAGGACCTGGATGTGATAATTCCTCTGCTTCCATGCCTGCGGACAGAGTTTCTTTGGTGGGCAACAGCCTGTCTACAGAACAAAAGCATGCTTTTTCGCCAACCCCCGGCCACTCAAGTTCTTACCACAGACGCATCGGACTACGCCTGAGGAGCTCACCTGGATGGCAGATGCATACAGGGAAGTTGGAATGCCCTGCAGATGCACCTGCACATAAATTTAAAGGAGTTGATGGCAGTCCAGCAGGCTTTACTAGCTTTCAAGCATCTTCTTTCTCCAGGGACCCTTCTTGTCAGGACAGACAACACCACAGTCATGTGGTACATCAACAAGCAGGGTGGGAGTCATTCTTACCTCCTGTGCAAACAGAGCATGAGTCCTTGGTCCATAGCAGCATCCCTGGGCCTGCATCTCTTAGCTCAGTTTCTTCCAGGAAGGCTCAATGTTTTGGCAGACCAGTTGAGCAGACAGACCCTGGATCCTCACGAGTGGCAGCTGAACAGAGCAGTTTTTCACAGCATCATTCAATTTTGGGGCACTCCTCAAGTGGATCTCTTCTCCTCTCCAGTCAACCATCTTCTACCTCTTTTTTGCACCAGACAGCATCACTGCAGAGCCTGGAGAATGGATGACCTGTCCTTCCCTTGGACGCTGCTGTCAGTTTATGCCTTCCCTCCTCTTCCTCTTTTTCCCAGGGTATTATTGAAGATCAGGGACGAACGACTATAGACTATTCTCATAGCTCAGGACTGGCCTAGGTAGCATTGGTATCCTCTGCTTTGCATTCTATCCCAGTTTTCTCCTTGGCATCTTCCTCTGAGGCCAGATCTTTTGGTTCGGGAAGGGGAAACGTTCTACATCCTCATCTTCAGTCTCTCCATTTGGCAGCTTGGCTCATTGTGTGACTCCACCCTGTTCTTCTTCCCTGTCCCAGCAGGTGGTTGATATGCTGAAGGAGGCCAGGAGGCCTAGCACTAGGAAGTCTTATGCTGGCAAATGGGAAAGATTCTCTCTTTGGATGCAGGCTAGAGGGGAATCTTCTTCTCAGCCTACCCTTCCTCTGTTCCTTGAATACCTGGCTAATTTGCTTCAGGGTGGTCTTTCTTTTTCCTCTATGAAGATCCATGCTTCAGCCATTTCTGCTCATTGTTCTTTTGAACAACCCATTTTCTCTCATCCCCTGACGAAAATCTTTCTCAGAGGTTCTTGCAACTTAAAATCTCCCAGAAGGGCACCTACTCCAGCCTGGGATCTTAATTTTGTTCTAGAGAAACTCGCTCTTCCTCCTTTTGAGCCAGCTGCCACTGCAGACTTAAAGTTTCTCTTGTGGAAGACTGCCTTTCTCTTGGCTATAACTTCAGCAAGGAGGGTTTCTGAGCTGCAGGCTTTGATGGCTGTGGAGCCTTTTCTTATTTTTCATGCAGATAAGGTTTCTCTGAGAACCAGCCCCTTCTTTATGCCTAAGGTGGTTTCTAGTATGATTCTTAATCAGACCATACACCTTCCTACCTTTTTTCCTAATCCTCGAAATAGAGGTGAGAGGATCCTACATTCTCTTGATGTGCATAGACAGCTCAGGTTTTACCTGGACAGGACTAAAGACCTTCGGAAATCAGCTCAGCTGTTGGCCAGCTTTGCCCCTGGAGCCCAGGGCAAGGCCATTTCTAAGCAGACCATTTCTAAATGGATTGCTCATTGTATTACTTTTTGTTATTTCTTTCATGGCAAGGTTCCTCCTGAAGGGGTTAGGACCCACTCAACTAGAGCAGCTTCCACTTCTGCAGCCTTTTTAAGGGGGGTCCCTACTAAAGACATTTTGGAATCTGCCACATGGTCTTCTGTTCACACTTTCACAAAGCATTATAATTTGCCTTTGTTTTCGAAGGCCAGGACAGGGTTTGCCACTGCTGTTCTGCAGGGCATTATCTCCAATCCTTGATTCTGTTAGTTCCTCCTCTCTTTTCTCTGGGCTTTGGTAATCAATCCATTGGTTAGGACTGCAACAGTGAAACACGATGAGCATAGCACAGTTGTGTACACTTACCATAAATGTAGATGTTCGAGTGTATTCACTGTTGCAGTCCTGCTTTCCCTCCCTCCTTCCCCCTTTTTTTCTCTTTTCCTAAGGTACAGGCTACATTTAGTTTAAGCCTTGTTTTCTGGGGGCTTCTGACTGTTATGGCAAGAAAGACTGAGGAAGTGACGTTGGCTGCCTCCTTTTGTATCGGACACCCTGACGTCCTGTACAACTG
The DNA here is from genome assembly GCF_019279795.1 of Protopterus annectens. Lineage (NCBI taxonomy): Eukaryota > Metazoa > Chordata > Ceratodontiformes > Protopteridae > Protopterus > Protopterus annectens. The sequence continues at coordinate 144,569,668 of NC_056750.1, forward strand.
ACGGCAGCTGACGTAATTTTTACTTACCTTTGGTATTCTGGCCGATCAAGGGCTACCGGGAGCCGGATAACCCCATTGGTTAGGACTGCAACAGTGAATACACTCGAACATCTACATTTATGGTAAGTGTGCACACCTGTACTGTGGGTGCTGAGCCCTGATTCTTGTTCTCAAATTTTACAAAACTGTCCTTGTTTCCACATTGCCATTAATTGTACTTTCCTGAGCTAGTATTGGATGTTGTAGGGAAGTTATAGGGACTGTGTTTTTGTAACATTTAAACTTCAGCATTTAAATGTGTACTTCTGTTTGAAAAGTGAATTGGAGCACCTGTAAAAAAGTTATTATCTTGTAACACAGACTATAACTTTGAAGGTCATCTGCAGGACTTCTGGTAAGTCTGTTGTTTCTGCAGCTGACATGCCCCAGGTCCTGTCCTCTTTCACTGGGTCTACTGGACCCACTTTAACCTTCCCCATGCTAATCCCATCCCACGTCCTGGGCCAATGAGGAGACTGGGATTCTGGCACAGTATCACACTACTGCTAGGATTCTTTTTGTGTCATGCCCTAACTTCCTTACCCATCAAGTGCACTTTTGATGTCCAGGGACCACACTGGCTATAGTATCGATTCTGTGGTGAACCAACCAGTGCCTCTCCCTCCTATAAAACTATACCACCCTGTGTCCCTAGCCACTGCTGGAGATCAGTAATGAGGCCCATATGAGTGTGTATCCTCCCGTGTCATCACCTTAAATGTCCAAGCCAGTAGTAGAACCCAGGCCTCCTTGGCTGTGGTCAGAGAATTATCCCTGTATGCAGCAGTGCTGGCTTCCTCGTCTGATAACTCCCAGCCCAGCACAATTCTCAAAATTGACCAGCTCCCCCACTTCGGATAGCCAAGTTTCCTTCTTCCACATGTCATAATATAACGAAGCAGGCTATGAGAGTGGAACTAGGCTGTTTGATCACAAGTTCTTTTCTGATTCACACACACATTTGGATCTCAGCCGTACAAAGTTCCTGTGTTTATTACCCAACTCATTGAAGTCCTTGGCTCTTACTAGCAGTGATGTTGACTGAAGGGGTTCAGGCCTTGAACTTTTAACAACTGGCAGTAGCTCAGAACTGCCACTTAGTACAGTGTGCGAGAAGTTCAAGGATGACAACATCTCATAGAAGATGGTGCCTGTGGAGGACAGCTAGTGGAGACACAGGCAAAAGGGTCTTCTTTATGATGCATGGCTAGGGTTGATTGGACAGAAGGTAAAAAAATCCAGTGGTCATTCACTGTCCAAAACTGCATTCAAAGTCCATCCTTGATGTATCTTTCAAGTCCGCACATTCCTGCTGCCTTCCTACAGTGGCATTCTGAAGTGGGCATTTATTAACCTTCACTGAGTGTTTTTGAATGGCCTCTTCATCGCCCATTAATGCATAGATTATCTTAGCCAGACAAATATGCAGTTTTTGGCTTTGTTACCGTGTCTTTCAGGTTGTGCTCATTCAATGTGTAGTCATCAAACTGGAGAACTTAGGAGTTAACAGACCCTTGTAGATTAATGCGTGGTGTTGTGACATGCACTTAGCAGGTACTCGTGCCCTCTCCAGTGGCTGCTAGGCAAATTACAAAACTATTCTGAGCTGTGGATGTCAGAAGTGGAAGTTCCAACAGTTACCTATTACAGGGCAACTGATATAGTAAGTATATCTCTCTCATGTTTCTTTCTAGCATGTTATTTTTTTTTCTGTAATGGTTTGATTCACTTAGTCAACTGGCTGTTTTGATAACTGAATCTCTTGTTCTTCTAGTTCTGAAGTCCCACATGCAACCAGCCAATATTTGTCTTTCTGTGGAGAAGATTTTTTGATGTTTTAATAGCATTTGACTAGACATTGGTCAGCAATGGCTGTTGATGTAATCATGGATGCAAGTGCTATCTTTATCAGCTTCTTGTATCTCATGCCTTGATGGTTGGCTGAAATAGACATGGCTGACAACTGGAATGAGTATGCCAGTGAGGACATGTTGTATCTCATGCCTTGATGGTTGGCTGAAATAGACATGGCTGACAACTGGAATGAGTATGCCAGTGAGGACATTGTTGTATGTACCAAAATTAATTGCATTATTATAGTACAGAGCATCCTCTTTCAGAAAGCTGCCTTGATCATGCTGCCATCAAGCAATTCTTCTAAATCGTGGGAGGAAGAAAAATAGGTTTATGTAGATACATTAATACTGATGCCTCACATTTGCATTATTTGTGTGTATTTAGACATTGCTGTGCAGTAATGACTGGAATTCACCCTTTTGGATTGTCTGTGTTTATCATTCTTCCTGCTGTTATTTTAGGAGGCATGATGTCCATCTTTCTGATGGGTTGCTATGACCCTGACTCGAAAAAGTGGTGCACAGTGACTAAATGTTCTGGTGGTCATGATGATGCTACATTAGCACGACTTCAGAATGAACTGGATATGGAGAAAATAAGCAAGGTGAGTGATTCTGTTATTATAAAAGTATCTGTATAACTTGTAACTGTCTACTATGCATTACTGGAACCTTTCCCACCAACCTGTACACCATATGGATAATGCCTTGGTACACCTCTTGTCAACAAAACAAGCAAATAACACTAAATAACACTCGACATAACTAGAGAAATGCATGTGCTTGAAATGGTGGCTAACCTTCAGTAAAAATGGGGAACACTTCTACATTTGTGTAGATCAATGGCAGCTGGGATTTAATATGTGATCTCAAATAGAGGTTCAGCAAACACATGACAAACATGAAAAAGTGAGCATCCATGACTATCATTATTTTTGCATTGTGATATTGCATCTTGGTTTGCATTGATATCAATAACTTTGTGCATTTTTTCTATTGTTCTTAATCATTGTCAGAAGTGTACTGTTGTGTTCAGTTTTCTTAGGTCTCAACTCCATACCTCTCATTCTATTTAAATAATATTGTAAGCGTTGTTCTGTCAGTTTCTTGCAATCTTGTAATGTTTTATACTGTCACCTATCCGGTTTCCTAGTTAAGGAGTTCTTGGGCCTGTCAACTTACTGGGTTAACATACATAAATAAATCAGTTACTATTATATATTATTCTACAGAATTGAGCATCTTTGCAATCCACTTTTTTTAATACTTTTTCAAGCTGAAGTCAGCTACTGAGAAGAGTTAAAAGAAATCTTGTAGTGGACAAGACATCAGTTAACATAAATAAGAAAATAATAAGCAGTTAACATAGTAAATAAGAAAATAATAATCAGGCAGTCACTGATACATGGTGGAGGGCTGCTAGGGGAGAAAAGACACTGTGACAGCACCATAGACTTGCTGCAGGATGTTGTGGTAGTGGTTTCTTTATATAGGTTCATAGGTAGGTACTAGACTATCTGCCCGAAGGTATTTATAAGCCTAGCCGGAATGTGTTGGCTTTCAACGCTCCCTTAGATTAGTTCCCTGTGCCTCTGTCCAGCAGAGCCATTGAAGTGATCCCTAGGGGAAACTTTCTGTTTTCCCATCAACTCGTCAAGGTTTCTCTTGAAGAGGGTTAGCGAGGAGCTCTGCCTAATGTAGATTGGAATCTTGTTCCAGAGCATGGGAAGTCTCTGGGACAGGAATCTATCAATCCAGCATGTCCTATTTATTGTTATGGTGAGGTTTAGATCCCTGGAGCGTGTGGCTCGAGGGGATATGGTTTTCTTTAGGTGGAGCATGTCCATCAATTCTGGGTTGGACATGGCCTTGTATGTCAGGCAGAGATCACCTCTGAGTAGGCGGTATGCAACCGAGTACAGCTGGAGTTTCTTCAGTCGAGCTGCATAGGACATCTGCTTGAGGCCAGTGATCCTCTTGGTGAGGTACTTCTGTGGTCTTTCCAGTTGTTGCAGGTGTCTTGTAAGGTACTTCCCAAATGGGGCATTGTACTCAATGATGGGTCTGATGAGTGATGCATAGAGGGACCCAATGACCTCTTTCGATCTGGATGCAAACCCTTTTGTGATTAGGTGGGCCACATAGAAGAGTTTTCTAACCACTTTGGCAATGTGATTATCAAAGGAGAGGTTTCTGTCTACTTGGGTCCCCAGATTCCTTATTACGTCTTCCGTATTTAGGGGGCTTCTGTCTACTTGGGTCCCCAGATTCCTTATTACGTCTTCCGTATTTAGGGGGCTACCACCTATGTGGTAGTTTGTGGGTACTTTGATGTTCATCATGTTTCACTGTTGCAGTCATGACTGTAGGGTTCTCCCCTGCCGGCAGGCAGTCCTCGTTCGGCCAGAATCCCAAAGTCTGGGTCCGGCGTCGGCTGCTCAGCCATGCTCCCTGATGTCAGAGCGCCAGGAGTACAAAGCTGACAGCCGACGCCATGTTCTCCAGTCTTTCTTGCCGTGTGGTGATAGCAGTTCGTAAGTGCCGGTCGGCTGACTACTGACAATTTTTTATAAAAGTACTTCAGTCCGAAGACTTTCTTCTCCTACTCAAAGCTAAGTACCCCGTTGGAGAAACTTTTTTCGTGCTCCAGTCCGATGTCAGAAAAAGTTAATAACTGTATTTCATGTGGGAAGCAAATACCTCATAAGGATTTTCATTCTTACTGTATTCCTTGCTTAGGCCCTGACCATGACGTAGCTAGTTGTCGGTTTTGTGCTAGATTCAATCAACGTACGATTAAACGAAGGTACGATTTTTCATTTCATTACTTCGGTAGGTGTTTTAATTATAAAATGTCGTCGGATATGGTTCCGGCTACCGGAGTTCACAAACGACGCAAGGATAAAGACAGGCCTCCGAGGTCCAAATCAGACGATGTTGTACAAGCAGAGCCAGCTTCAGGTTCGGCCATTGTCAGTGAGGCACCAGCCCGTGTCGGCCATTTTGGAACCGATGGCCGAAACGGACTCCCACGAGGAGCCAACTAGGCCTTTGAATATTTATGTTGCAGGACCTTCGGACAATGCTCCTTCGGATGGGTCTGGAGCCGCTGTGCAGGTACCGGCTTCCGAAGGGGTTTTCAGGCCTACTCAGCTTCTAATAAAGGCAAAGCCAAAGACAAAGGCAAAGACTCCTTCCAAATCAAAGACTGGAGCCCAGGCCTCTTCAGATCCAGCACCCAAGTCTCAGAAACAGTTACTTAAGATGGCGGAGGACTTACTTACTATGATTAGGGGTTCACATCCCCCTCCAGATAAAAGGCCAAGGCAGGAAGTGTATTATGACTCCTCTGATCAGGCTTCTGTTTCTTCAGTTTCATCTTCTGACCAGGAATATTCTTTCCCTCCTTATGAGGATTCTGATGCTGAGGAATCCATTCCTTCAGCTTCTCCCCCTGAGGATTTCTCTTTTGGGGAAACTTTGCATGAAATGAGGGAACATTTTCACTGGGAAGGACAGGAGTACTCAGAATTTAAGAAAAGACTAAGGGATTTTCTTCTTCTTCCCCATCATAGACCCCTGGCTATTCCTCCTATTTTGGATATTGTGGATGATGCTTTTTCGGAGGCTAACTTAACTCCTGACTCTTTTCCTCCAGCTCCTGTTAAGCCAGACAGATATTATAGGGTTCCTGATTCCCACCAGTTTTTATACAAGAATCCTACTGCTGATCCTGAAACCATTTCTCAGGGACCTAAGGGGGTTAAGGCCGATTCTGCTAAAAACCCCATTCCCACTGAGAAGGATTCCAGACCTTTAGAAAGATGGGGCAATAAAGTGTACACTTCTGCTACTTTATCTATTAGGGCTTTAAACTGTCAGTTTCATATGCTGAAATACCAGCAATTTCTTCTGTCTGTTTTAAAACAAAAGCTAACTTCCATTTCCGCCTGTGCAGATGATAAGGAATTACATGACTTAATGCATGCCACTGAACAAGTTGGGAAGCATGGTTTACACTGTGGATTTGATGCCTTGGAGGCTTCTTGTAGGGCTGCTGCCTCTGGCACAGTCACTAGAAGGCATGCATGGTTAAAGGAACAAACTTGCCAGATCAAGTAAAAGCTAAATTATTGGATGCTCCTGTTCAGCATAATGTTTTGTTTGGATCTAAAGCTGAAGAGGTGATAAAGAAGATGGAGGACAAGGCAAAATCCATGCAAACAGTTAAAGATTTCTTACAAGTACAGCCACCCAGATTTAGTAGGAATTGGCCTACAAAAAATTGGTCCTTTCCCAATTCAGACAGGCCTCAGAGGGGTAGATACAGACGCTCCCAAGGAAGGCCTCAAATGCAAGCCTCTTATAGACCAAGACAGTGGACTGCTTCCACCCGTAGGGGAGGAGAGGACAGGTCGCAAGCTCATAGAAAACAGACTCAATGACTCCCTCTGTTGGGCTGCAGGAACTTCTTGCCTGGATGCCCCTCTCGGAGGAAAACTTTCTCTTTTTCACCTAAATTGGACTCATATAACCCAAGATAAGTGGGTTCTGGATGTGGTTTCAAGAGGTTACAAATTCCATTTTCATACCCTACCAAGACCAAGCGGATGGCCAGATCCTCCAAAACATCAATGGTTAGAGGCCTTAAACCACAAGTGGAAGCTCTCTTGTCTATGAAAGCCATAGAACTGGTTCCACTTTCAGAGATGGGACAAGGTTTTTACTCAAGGCTCTTTCTAGTCCCCAGAAAGCAAAATTCATGGAGACCCATTCTGGATCTGTCAGTCTTGAACACTTTTCTCGAGATACCAAAATTCAAGATGCTTACTCTACAGCAGCTACTTCCAATGCTGACCAAAAATGCATGGATGGTAACTTTGGATTTAAAGGAGGCATATTTACACATTCCCATCAGGCAGGAATGCAGAAAATACCTCGGGTTCAAAGCCGGATCGAGGCACTATCAATTCTCTGCGCTGCCCTTTGGATTGTCTACTGCGCCCAGGGTCTTCACCAAATGCCTGGCTCCAGTAGTAGCTTATTGCAGACTCAAGGGAATTCAAATTTACCCTTATCTGGACAACTGTCTTATTCAGGCAGACAGCAAGGATGTCTTACTTCAGCATCTAGAATTTGTTCAGAATCTTCTCAAATTCCTGGGATTCACTGTAAACATAAAAAAGTCAAATTTGACACCCTCACAACAGATGATTTTTCTGGGTGCTTTTCTAAACACAACAACCCAGATGGCATTTCTGATATACGAAAAACAATTACAGCTGGCTTCAACTTTCAAAACCTTGGCATCATTAACTCAGCTATCTGCAAGGAAATTCCTGCAGGCTTTGGGTTACATGGCCTCCTGCATCCTTCTCGTACCATATGCAAGACTACATATGAGGAAAATACAGTGGTACCTAAAAAGTGTATGGTCTCTGCATTGCCACAGTTTTAGACATACAGATCACCATCCTGCCTTGTCTTCAGAAGGAATTCCTTTGGTGGTCCGAAGCATGTACTCTAAACAAAGGAAAACCCTTCAGTCTGCCTCCAGCCACTCGGATACTAACCACGGATGCCTCAGATTATGCATGGGGAGCTCATTTTCAGGGCAACTGTCTGCAGGGCCTTTGGACAAAGGATCAGAAGCACCTGCATATCAATTTAAAGGAAATGTTAGCCGTTCAGAAAGCTCTATTGGCCTTCAGGAATCTTCTACAACCAGGACAACTACTGATACGGACAGACAACACCACAGTTATGTTGTACATAAACAAGCAAGGGGGATCTCATTCCTATCCCCTTTGCAGACTAGCCATGAATCTATGGAACACAGCTCTAGCTTGCAAACTGGACCTTCAAGCTCAGTTTCTACCAGGGAAGCAAAACTTCCTGGCAGACAGTCTGAGCAGAAACCTTTCGGACCCACATGAATGGATGCTGGACACCGAAATATTCAAGATGATTACAGCAGTCTGGGGATGTCCTCACATAGACCTCTTTGCATCCCACCTCAATCATCAACTACAGATTTTTTGCACCAGGACATTCCACGAACTAGCTTGGAAAGTGGATGCACTATCATTCAGTTGGAGAAACCTCTCGGGGTATGCCTTCCCGCCTCTACCTTTTCTTCCACGGGTATTATTAAAGATCAAACAGGACAAGCCCAAGATGATAATCTTGCTGGCCCCAAATTGGCCTCGACAGTTTTGGTACCCAACACTGAAAAACCTTTGTCTGGAGCCCCCTTGGGTTTTACCACAGACTCTGAACCTTCTGTCCCAACACCAGGGTCAGGTTCTGCACTCCCATGTCAAAACTCTCAGCCTGGTGGCCTGGTTAATCCAGGGTCTATGATTCATTCTCTCCTACCCAAGCAGGTTATGGATGTCATTTTAGAAGCCAGACGTCCTAGCACTAGAAAATCTTATGCAGGAAAATGGAAAAGATTTTGTTCCTGGATGCAGGCTCAGGATTCAGATCCTCTTATTCCTAACATTCCTCTGATTTTACTTTACCTGACAGACCTCTTACATAAGGGTCTCTCTTTCTCTTCCATAAAGATACATGCCTCTGCTATTTCTGCTCATTATAATACAGACCCTCCAATCTTTTCCCACCAGCTCATGAGACAGTTTCTCAGAGGAGCTAAGAACTTAAGGCCCCCTAGATCTCCACCCATTCCTGCTTGGGATCTCAACTATGTTTTGAAAAAAACTCACCTTACCTCCTTTTGAGCCTGCTGCCTCATCTGACATCAAGTTTTTATCTTGGAAGACAGCCATCCTGTTAGCTCTGACCTCTGCCAGGAGAGTTTCGGAGTTGCAAGCTCTCATGGCTGTGGAACCTTATATTATTTTTCGTCAAGACAGGGTGTCTTTAAGGACTAATCCTACTTTCATGCCTAAGGTGGTTTCCAAAGTGGCTTTAAATCAAACTATTCACTTGCCAACTTTTTTCCCCACTTTTCAAAATAAGGGGGAAAGGATCTTGCATTCCTTGGATGTACACAGACAACTACGTTTTTACCTGGACAGAACCAAGGACATCAGGAAATCAGAGCAATTGTTTGTTTCTTATGCTTCAAGTTCCCAAGGTAAAGCTATTTCAAAACAGACCATTTCTAAATGGATTGCTCATGGAATCAGATTTTGCTATTCACACCATGGAAAGCAAATCCCAGGGAGTATAAGGACTCACTCTACCAGAGCTGCTGCCACTTCAGCTGCCTTCCTCAGAGTTCCTACCAAGGACATTTTGGAAGCTGCAACTTGGAGTTCAGTGCATACTTTTTCTAAGCACTACAATCTACCTCTTTACTCTAAGTCTAGGGCAGGCTTTGCTTCTGCAGTCTTGCAGGGCCTTTTAGCCGCCCCCTCTACTTTATGACCACCTCCCTTTTATTCTGCTTTGGGATTCAACCCTACAGTCATGACTGCAACAGTGAAACACGATAAACATAGTACAGTTGTGTACACTTACCATAAATGTAGATGTTCGGGTGTCTTCACTGTTGCAGTCTGGGTTTCCCTCCCTCCTGTCCCCTCTTATTTTTTCTTTTGTGTGGTTCCTTTTTTCACCATTCTTCTGAGGTGTATTTGCAAAGAGTATGGGATCTTACTCATTTTGGAACACCTGACATCTGGGGCAAGAAAAACTGGAGAACATGGCGTCGGCTGTCAGCTTTGTACTCCTGGCGCTCTTGACGTCAGGGAGCATGGCTGAGCAGCCGACGCCGGACCCAGACTTTGGGATTCTGGCCGACCGAGGACTGCCTGCCAGCAGGGGAGAACCCTACAGTCATGACTGCAACAGTGAAGACACTCGAACATCTACATTTATGGTAAGTGTACACTACTGTACTTTCTTTCCAAAGGGGTTGACTATGCACTTTTTGGCATTTAGCTTGAGGACATGGTTTTGACAACAGGTATCTGTCTCATTGAGACCCTTTTGGAGGATGTCTGTGTCAGCTGGAGAGTCAGTTATAGCCCCTAGTTTGCAGTCGTCTGCGAACTTGGTCAGCCATAGTCCTTTTGTGCTTGCCTGTACCTCAGAGAAGTATATGCCGAACAGGAGGGGTCCTAGGACTGAGCCATGGGGAACGCCACTTGTAACCAGTTTAGAGTCAGACCTAGCTCACGCAACTCTTACCATGTGGGTTCTGTCCGTGAGCCAGTTGGCAACCCATCTTGTGACGTAGGGGTTTATGTTCAGGCTGGTGAGCTTGTCTATAATACCTGAGTGGGGAATGGTGTTGAAGGCCTTTGCAAGGTCTAGGTAGGCTGTGTGGACCACCTTTCCCTCGTCTATAGCCTTGGTAACTATCTCAAAGAAGTCCACCAGGTTTAGGAAGCATGATCTGCCCTTAACAAAGCCGAACTGGGTAGGGTCCAGTGTTTGGAGGTTTCCAATGTCTCTGTTAATGAGGTCGATGATGATGCGCTCCATAGCTTTGCAGACCAAGCTAGTCAGCCTTATAGGGCGATAGTTCCTGGGGTCCGTTGTGGCTCCACATTTGTGGAGTAGAACACCGTTGCTGTGTGCCACTCTGTGGGCACATAGCCTGTGGAGAGGTTCAGTTTAAACAGTGTGTTTAGGTGAGGGGTTAGTTCATCTTTGAGCTCGTGTAGGATGCAGCCTGAGACACCGTCCGGTCCCATTGATGCTTTGTTTTTGGCTTTGGAGAGGGTTGTTTTAACCTAAGTGTCTGTGATTTCAGGGGCACTACATTCTTATGGTATAGTTATGGGCCCTTTTGGGGGTGGGGTGAAGTTTGCACTGAACCCGTCTGCCAGGATGTTGGCTATATCGATCGGTTCAGTGTATTTTGTGCCATTCTGCACTAACTCCAAGCAGATCTGAGAATTGCCACTTCGATTCTTGACATCGCTAAAGAATAACTTGTGGTTATCTTTGGAGTCCATGGCAATTTTTCTTTCGAAGCTAGCCTTTGATGATTTTATGAGGGAACGTAGTTTCTTGCTGATACTGATCAGGGATGTCTTCCCTTCTTGGGATTTTACTCTTTTCTGTACTAGTTTCCTCCTTCTGTTGTATAGCTTGTTTATGGCAGGGGTCCACCAGACTGGTTTCCTTTTCTTGGAGGAGTGAGTCTTGGTTTTGTTTGGGATAGCACGATCCATGCATTCTTTTAGGTGCCTGTAGAGTGCATTAGTAAAGGATTTTGCAACTTGGACAGTGTTGTCCTTTTGCATGGGGGCTTTGAAACTTCCCACCTTGGTCTTAAGTAACATGAAGTTTGCTTTTGAAAAGTTTTTCACAGTGGTTTCTTTGACCGGAGGTGGTGGCGGAATGTGGATATCCAGAGTGATTAGTTTATGGTCAGATCTAACCAGCAAGGGGTTGACCTCCGGTGTGGAACACCGGTCGCCCATGTTGGTGATGACCAGGTCCAATATGTTGTCACCTCTGGTGGGGGTGTTGACCAGTTGATCCAGGGCGTTTGAGTTAATAAATTCTAGGAAATGTTGGGCAAGGGAGTTTGTACTTGAGTAGTTCTCCCAGTTAATGTTTGGGTAATTGAAATCACCCAGTCTCAGGGTGTTTGGTAGGACCTTTATGTTTCCCAGTGTTTCCAGGAATGCGGAGTGGATGTCCTGGGACATGGTGGGTGATCTGTAGCAAGCTATAATTTGAATAGCAGTTTTGCCCCTTGTTAGTTGCACGTGGATGATCTCTGGAGCATTGTGCTGTGCCACTAACATGGAGGTGTGGGTATCCTTGATGAATATGGATGTTCTTCGTGTTTCACTGTTGCAGTCATTACATTTGGGTAATCTGCTGGCAGGTTGCCCTCAGTCGGCCTGATTAACAAAGTCTTGGGTCCTGCGTCAGTTGCTGTCCCTTCTTCCATGACGTCAGGTCGTTAGGGGTATAAAACATGCAGCCGACGCCATTACATCAGTCTTTTTTGCCGTACAGTGCCCGAAGCAGAAGCAGTTTGCAAGTGCCAGACGGCCAACTCCTGAAATTTTCATTTTCGAGTTTCAGAACCAAAGTCTTCAACTAAAAGCTAAGTACCACGTTGGGGAAACTTTTTCTTGCTCCTTACCGATGTCAGTAAAAATTAATAATTGCATTACTTGTGGGAAGCAATTACCTCATAAGGATTTTCATTTGTACTGTATTCCTTGCCTAGGCCCTGACCACAACGTGCCTTGTTGTCGGTTTTGTGCTAAATTTAATCAACGCACGATTAAATGTCTGTATATTTTTGCTTCTAAATATTTTGGCTCAAGATTTAACTATCCAGAAATGTCATCGGTTAGCAATCCGACTACCAGAATACCTAAAAAACGAAAAGAAAAACACAGAGACAGACCATCGAGGTCCAAAACCAACAGCGACACTTCTCCTAAGCCAGTCGCTGGGACTCAGTGAGGCGCTTTCGCAGCCCCTGATACCCGCTACATCTGATTCTCAGGCCTCTACTGAGACCCATTCGGAGTCCGGTATGCCGCGAGATGCTTCAATTATGGAACCCGCGGATGTCTCTACCTTAGGATGGGTCCGGAGCCGCTGTGCAGGCACTGGCTCCTGAGGGCGTTTTCAGGCCTACAGATTTGTATATTAGACCAACGCCATCTTCAAAACTAAGGCCAAAATCTAAATCTATGTCTAAAAAACCGATGCCTGGGCCACATGTGCAGGCCGCTATGCCTAAAAAACAAATGATCAAAATGGCCGAAGATTTAATTACTTTGATCAGGGGTAGCCAAAGCCCTCCTTCTAAGAGGCCTAGGCAAGACACTGATTATGAATCTTCTGAACAGGATTCTATTTCTTCTGACTCTTCTAATGAACAGGATTTGTCTATTCCTATTTATGAGGACTCTGATGCAGAGGATTCCATCCCTTCTGCCTCTCCCCCTGAGGATTTTTCTTTTGGGGAAACTTTACATGCCTTAAGGGAACATTTCCACTGGGAAAGTCAAGATTTCTCTGAATCTAAAAAGAGACTTAGGGATTTTCTTCTACTTCCTCAGCATAGGCCTTTGGCTATACCTCCTGTTCTAGATATTGTTGATGATGTATTTTCAGAATCTAGTATGACTCCTGATTCTCTGCCTCCGGCTCCTTGTAAGCCAGACAGATACTACAGGGTTCCTGACTCCCAAAAATTCCTTTTCAAAAACCCTATTGCTGAACCTGAAACCATTTCTCAGGGTCCCAAGGGCATTAAAGCCTCTACTGCCAAAAATCCTCCCCCTTCTGATAGAGACTCCAGGGCGGTGGATAGATGGGGTAAGAAGGTTTACACGTCTGCAACCTTGGCAATCAGGGCTTTAAACTGTCAATTTTATATACTTAAATATCAGCAGCATATCATGGGACTACTTAAACAGAAAATTATGTTAATCACTGACTGTGTAGAAAATAAAGAATTGCAGGATTTATTGCATTCAGCTGAACAAGTTGGAAAACATACTTTGCAATGTGGTTTTGATTCCTTGGAGGCCTCTTGCAGGGCTACTGTAACTGGATCTGTGCTAAGAAGGCATGCTTGGCTCAAAGAGAAAACTCTGCCTGACCATGTTAAAGCAAAATTGTTGGATGCTCCTTTTCAACAGGAACGTCTCTTTGGTAATAAGGCTGAAGAAGTGTTAAAAAAGATGAAGATAAAGCTAAATCTATGCAAACTGTGAAAGATTTCTTACAAGTGCAACCACCAAGATTTAGTAGGCACTGGCCTACTAAGAACTGGTCCTTTCCAGTCCCCTTGAGAGCCACTCAAGTCAAATCAAGACATTCCAAAGGCTCCAGGTTTCAGTCAAAAGGAACTTTTAGAACAAAACAATGGGTTGCCTCCACCTCCAAATCTGGAGGCAACAAGGCACCTCCCAATGGTAAGCAGTCTCAATGACTTCCGTCTACAGTCACCAAGCACTTGCCTCTTAGCCGCCCGTTTGGGGGAAAACTAGCACTTCATGCACGAAACTGGCAACTTATGGCCAGATCTGCCCCCAAATCAGTGGGCAGAGGCCCAGAAACAAGTTCTGTCCCTCATGAACATGGTGGCTATTCAACCAGTACCAGAAGAGGAAAAGGGACAAGGTTTCTATTCCAGACTTTTCCTGGTATCCAGAAAAGACAAATCATGGCGTCCAATTCTGGACTTATCTACTCTAAACGCATTTGTGGACATTCCAAAATTCGAGATGCTGACTCTTTAACAGTTACTACCTATGCTAGGCAAAGATGCGTGGTTGGTAACTGTGGACTTAAAAGAGGCTTACCTGCATATCCCAATCAGGTAATCTTGCAGACGATACCTCTGCTTCAAAGCAGGCTACTTACATTACCAGTTGTCTGCACTGCCCTTTGGCTTATCCACTGCGCCCAGGGTCTTCACAAAGTGCCTGGCACCAGTAATTACATTTTGCAGACAAAGAAATATTCAAATATATCCATACCTGAACGATTGTCTAATTCAGGCAGAAAACAAGGACATTCTTCTAAAGCATCTGGCGTTTGTAAAAACAGTTTTAACCTGTCTAGGGTACACCATAAACGAAAAGAAATCACAACTGGTACCCTCTCAAAAAAAATACATTCCTGGGTGCAAGCTTGAATACAACTGCCCAGATGACTTACCTTATGCCAGAAAAGCAAATTCAATTGATGACTTACTTCAAACAGGTAGCCACAAAAACCCAGCTATCTGCAAGACAAATTCTGCAGGCCTTGGGGTTCATGGCCTCCTGCATTCTTCTAATTCCATATGCAAGACTGCATATGAGGAAACTTCAGTGGTACTTAAAAAGGTTATGGAGTCAACATTGTCACAGACTGGAAGCAATGATTCCTATTATACCTTGCCTGCAACTAGAGTTCCTATGGTGGGCAGAGGCCTGCCACCAAAACAAGGGACTGCCATTCACTCCACCCCGTACCGCCCAAACCCTAACAACAGATGCATCAGACTATGCTTGGGGGGATCATCTGGCAGAGAAGTGCATTCAGGGCAAATGGAGCCCAAATCAAATGTACCTACATATCAATCAGAAAGAGATGCTAGCTGTACAGAATGTTCTGACAGCCTTCAAGGACTACCTTCATCCAGGACAACTAATGATAAAGACAGACAACACGACAGTTATGTGGTACATAAACAAGCAGGTAGGTACACATTCCTACCCCCTTTGCAGACTAGCCATGGCATTGTGGAACACAGCCTTGACCTATCAAATACAACTACAAGCTCAGTTCCTGCCAGGAAAGCTAAATTCTCTGGCAGACGAACTAAGCAGAAATCTTATGAACCCACATGAATGGAAATTGGAACCACAAGTTTTCAGCATGTTGACACGGAAATGGGGGAACCCAGACATAGATCTTTCTGCCTACCTCAGAACTATCAGTTGGACAAATTCTGCACAAGAATTCATCACAAAAAAGCTTGGAAAGTGGATGCTCTATCATTCAGCTGGAAAAAACTATCAGTCTATTCCTTTCCCCCTCTTACTCTGCTCTCCAAAGTTCTGCTAAAAGTCAAACAGGACAAACCAAAAATGATTCTGATTGCTCCAAACTGGCCTCGCCAACACTGGTACTCACTCCTGTGCAATGTGTCACACCTTTCTCCGTGGCACCTGCCTCAGACACCTTACCTACTGTCTCAGCAGAACTACCAAATTCTGCACACTCTGCTCCAAACTTTGAATCTTGCAGCGTGGCTAATCAACTAATTTCACCCCTGGTATCCCTCAGCAAACCAGTGATGGATGTCATTTTGGAGGCTAGAAGGCCTAGTACTGGAAAATCTTATGCTGACAAATGGAAAAGATTCTGTGCCTGGAACCAATCACAAGGAATAAGCACAGCAATGCCCAATATTCATCAGATTCTACAATAGTTAACTGAGATGCTTCACAAGGGCCTGTCTTTTTCTTCTATAAAAATCCATGCCTCTGCCATTTCAGCTCATTACAACACGGAACCTCCCCTCTTCTCTCATCCTCTGCTAAAGCAGTATCTCAGAGGGGCTAAAAATTTAAGACCTCCCAGGAGAGCACCAACTCCTGCATGGGACCTCAATTTTGTTTTGGAAAAACTCACTCTCCCTCCTTTTGAGCTAGCTGCTACTGCAGACCTAAAATTTCTCTCATGGAAAACAGCTTTCCTTTTAGCAGTCACTTTAGCTAAAAGGATTTCAGAAGTACAGGCCCTTATGGCAGTTGAGCCTTTCATTATTTTTTATCAGGACAGGGTGGCTCTCAGGACCAATCCATCTTTCATGCCTAAGGTAGTATCCAGTGTGGCTCTTAATCAGACCATTCATCTGCCAACTTTCTTCCCCGATCCACAGAACAAGGGTGAGCGGATTCTGCATTCATTGGATGTACACAGACAACTTAGATTCTACTTAAACAGGACAAAATCTCTTAGAAAATCTGAGCAACTATTGGTGGCATTTGCTGCAGGGGCAGAGGGAAAAGCTATTTCAAAGCAGACTATTTCCAAATGGATACGCCATTGCATTTGTTTCTGCTACATGCACCATGGTAAACCTATCCCCAAGGGGATCAGGTCTCATTCCACCAGGGCTGCATCTACTTCTGCAGCCTTTCTCAGAGGGGTTCCTACCAGAGACATTCTAGAAGCTGCTACCTGGAGCTCAGTTCATACCTTCACCAAACATTACCATTTACCTCTCTTCTCTAAATCCTGAGCTGGCTTTGCCACTGCTGTCCTGCAGGGCCTTATAGCTGCTCCTAATGCTGTATAAATCCATCCTCCCAGCCATAGCTTTGGGATTCTACCCAAATGTAATGACTGCAACAGTGAAACACGAAGAACATAGTACAGTTGTGTACACTTACCATAAATGTAGATGTTCGAGTGTATTCACTGTTGCAGTCCTGGTTACCAACCCTCCAGCCCCCTGTTTTTCTCTTACTAAACCTCTCCTTTCTTTTACTATGCTTAAAAGCCTTTTTGGGTGTATTTGCTTTTGTTTGGAGGTATATTTTTTGTGTTTTAAACTTTTATATTTATATATATATATATATATATATATATATTACTCCCCATTTGGGGGGCACCTGACTAGCAGTGTCAGAGAAGTAGGTAAGAGTGGTACAGGATATGTACGAGGGTAGTGTGACAGCGGTGAGGTCTGCGGTGGGAGTGACAGATGCGTTTAAGGTGGAGGTGGGGTTACATCAAGGATCAGCTCTGAGCCCTTTCTTATTTGCAGTGGTGATGGACAGGTTGACAGACGAGATCAGACAGGAGTCCCCATGGACTATGATGTTTGCAAATGACATTGTGATCTGTAGTGAGAGTAGGGAACAGGTGGAGGAGACCCTGGAGAGATGGAGATATGCTCTAGAGAGAAGAGGAATGAGGGTCAGCAGGACTAAGACAGAATATATGTGTTTGAATGAGAGGGAGGATAGAGGAATGGTGAGGATGCACGGAGTAGAGGTGGTGAAGGTGGATGAGTTTAAATACTTGGGGTCAGTAGTTCAGAGTAACGGTGAGTGTGGAAGAGAGGTGAAGAAGAGAGTACAGGCAGGATGGTGTGGGTGGAGAAGAGTGTCAGGAGTGATTTGTGACAGACGAGTACCTGTAAGAGTGAAAGGGAAGGTCTACAAGAGGGTAGTGAGGCCAGCTGTGTTATATGGGTTGGAGACAGTGGCACTGACAAAAAGGCAGGAGTTTGAGCTGGATGTGGCAGAGTTAAAGATGTTAAGATTCGCACTGGGTGTGACGAGGGTGGACAGGATTAGGAATAAGTATATTAGAGGGTCAGCCCAGGTCGGAAGGTTTGGAGACAAAGCCAGAGAGGCAAGATTACGTTGGTTTGGACATGTGCTGAGAAGGGATGTGGAGTATATTGGGAAAAAGATGCCAAGGATGAAGCTACCAGGTAACAGGAAAAGAGGAAGGCCTAAGATAAGGTTTATGGATGTGGTGAGAGAGGACATGCAGGTGGTTGGTGTGACAGAGCAAGATGCAGAGGACAGGAAGAAATGGAAACAGGTGATCCACTGTGGCGACCCCTAATGGCAACAGCCGAAAGAAGATGATGATTTGGGGGGCACCTGACATCAGGGGCAAGAAAAACTGATGTAATGGCGTCGGCTGCTGATGTCATGGAAGAAGGGACAGCAACTGACGCAGGACCCAAGACTTTCTTAATCAGGCCGACTGAGGGCAACCTGCCAGCAGATTACCCAAATGTAATGACTGCAACAGTGAATACACTCTAACATCTACATTTATGGTAAGTTTACACAACTGTACTATACTCCCCCGCCTTTTGTATTTTGGTCCAGATTTTTTGGCTGAAATGTATGGTAGGAGTTGTAGCCTGGTAGTGCTAGGGTGCTCTCTGGAGCCATAAACCAGGTTTCTGTTACTGCACATATATCAATTTTCTCCATACTGAGGAGTGCCTCGAGTGCGTGCATTTTGAGGTTTAGACTTCTGGCACTGAGTATCATTACCCTCAGTTTTTTTTTTTTTTACTTGTGCTATTTACGGCTGTGGGTTTGTTTTTTCTTGCCTAAAAAAGGCACAATGGGGATGGCCAGAGCCTTGGCCAGTATTCGAAAGCCTAAGGGTGACAGGTGCAAGCCATCTCTAGCAAAGCAGCGTGGATTGTTGAGCATGTCATCCCAGGCTGACAGACACTGGATCTCCTTTGAATGACACCAGAAGCTTAGCCAATTGTTGAAATTGATAATTTTTTCTCTATACCGTGGTATCATTGTTGGTGAGGGCAGGATGCTACTCAGGGTCAGGGTCATACCGACCTGGGCTGTGTGATCAGGGAGCTCCTCCATGTCTTTTTTCATGTAGTCCAGGGAGGTACGGCTCAGGTCATTCACACCAACATGGACAATGACAGAGTCATATTTGTACTTGTTCTGGAATGACCTGAGTGCTTGTGTTATGTGGCGGATCCTGGCACCTGACAGGCAGCTAACAGTAACCTTCTCCTTGTTCAGCCTAGTGAGTGGGACTTCAGTCTGCCTGACTATAGAGTCACCTATTACTAGTGTGTTGGGTATGTTATTTTGCCTTAAGGGTTGTGATTGTGTAGCACACTGGTTTTGTGAAGTATGTGTTTCATGGTTTGTGTTGGGGGGTGGAGGTTGCTTGGATGTCTGCTTTGGAGGTCTCTGTTGCTTCTGCAGATTTTTATTTAGAGCCTCCGAGTATATTTTCATGCATTTATGTGTGTTTTTTGCCCGTGATGGTTTCATAGGTCTATGTGAGACTGGTGGTGTAATGCAAGTAATTCCCTTCTCCTCTTGACTGCCTGGTCCAGTCTTGGGTTGAGAGAGCTTAGCCTCCAGTTTGGCTGTATAATTGCATCTCTCGCGTGTATTAGTGTTTGGTGGAAGGAGGAGAGGGTTGTCTGTGTACATGAGGCAATTGTAACATTCCCTCAAAATGTCCAGCTTCACCAGTTGGACAGGAGAATACACCTGAAACTGCCCTTTGGACATGCCTGGATAGGTACAGTGAACTGTTTTACTGATTGGCTGGTAAGGCTGAATAGAGAGCCTTGTCCTTCTCTAAAGTATAGGAGGGGGTCTAGTGCTAAGGTTTATTAGTACTTGCTATGAGTTTTGAGTAAGTGCCGGTATGAAAAGTGAATGGTTTGAGTGCTTAAGTTGAATGTATGTCTGTTCCAAGGGAAAAATTGAAGAGTAGACTTTGTGGAGCCAGGAATAGTTATACCCTAGCTAACCGGTGCTGCCTGGTGCGCAAAACCTTGCAAATGCGAGTTTTATAGCAGGGAAATGAAAGAGATAGAAATTAGCCCAAAATGGCCAATAAACTACTAATTTCTGGGCTGAAACCACTCCTCCAGAGACAGATAGGCTGCTCAAAGCTCCCTCTCTCACAGTGAACAGAGAAACTTCCTTCTATCCAAGTAAGGTATTGGCAAACACAGAAGCTTGTAACACAGCCCTGAATTCAGCACTAACCTGTAAACTGGACTATACTAGCTTAGAAAGGTGGGAAAACAAGTATATTTATTGTTTTTTTTTGTTTTGCTTCAGAAAATAAAGCAGATACAATCAAAAAAACACTTTAAATGCACTGAAATGGATATCACTCTTGAGTGTGTAGCCTACAACAGTTAAACAGGTAATTTAAACACAAAAACAACTTTGTTAAAGTGCAAGCAGTAAAATAAGTACAATATGTAGCTGAAACAAGCTTTTTAAATTACAGAAACGCTAAAAAATTGGTGTTTTAGGCGGAATTAGCTAAAGGCAGCAAGAAAATGCAGAAAAATGATACTTAATCACTCCAAAGTCTCTCTTTTGTCTCTGTGCTGCTGTAGAACTCTGCAGGGCACCAGGCAGGAGCGTGCTGAGCTGTATACTATCACAAACACCTTGCAAATGCGGGTTTTATAGCAGGGAAATTAAAGAGATAGAAATTAGCCCAAAATTGCCAATAAACTACTAATTTCTGGGCTGAAACCACTCCTCC